>NC_020496.1:37939150-37982727 GCF_000184155.1 Fragaria vesca subsp. vesca
TAGCACAGGCTTCCAGGACGGCTTCTCTCCTTCCAGGACTGACCGGCGACAAGTTTTCCGGCCAACCTTATCAATCATGGTGTTTTCCGTCCAGAGCTTCAATCCGGCCGGAAAACTTGTCGCCGGCCAGTCCTGGAAGGAGAAAAACCGTCCTGGAAGCCTGTGCTGTCGTCTGGGAATGAGAGAAACCGTCGCCGGCGTGAGACGGCGGAGAACGGACGAAGTCCGCACTTTAAGCCGAGTGCGGACGGTCCGCTTCTCATCCTCTCTGTATATATATATATATATCAATCTTAAGTCGGGATGAAAACATGAGATATCGTTCTGATATTTTCTAAACTTGATATACCAAAGTTTATAAGGAACAAAAGTTCCTATACCATTCTGACGAATTTCTCATATCACAAAGATTATAACAATAGTTAACATAATATCATCATCCTTACCGATAGTTTTTTAGTTCCAAGCCTGAGAGGTTGGCCACTGTGGTTAGAGCAGCTTTCCAGTGCTCCACCTTCTCTTCTTTCCTTTGTTCGTGTCTGATGAAGGCTTCTTTAAAACTCCCCATTTGATGTCGGACGTCACAAGCTTCCACATTATAGAAAATTGGAATAACTGTTGTGTTCCTGGTTTCAAAGCCTTGAATAATGCTTGCAAGCTCATTCAAACACCATGGGGAAGTAGCATAATTTGGTGAGAGAAGAACAATTGCAGACCTCGATTCTTTGATTGCCTTCAGCAGATTTGAGGAAATTTCGGCCCCTACTTTAAGCCCTTCCTCATCCATGAACGTTTTAATTCCACTTGATTCCAATTCCTTGTATAAAAGGTTTGCAATACCCTTGCGAGTATCACGACCCCTGAAACTTAAAAACACATCATACTCCAGCCGAGGAGGAGAAGGTGGATCATCATCTTCCTTCCGCATTGGATTTGGGCGCCGCTTCATTGGAGTCCATATCCACTTATTAATCGCCATGTAACTGACCCACGCAGCAATTACCGTAATAATCATTTTCCCGTCCATCTTTTTTTATTTATTGGTTTATGCAAACACAGAAAAGCAAACAAAAAATTAAAACCAAACCAAAAACAGGTGCAACATTAGAGGACAAAACATCATGAAATTATGAAATACTAAAAGATTTCAAGAAAACTACATTATGTTATGTTACTAACCTCGGAAGAACTGAGCTTTGCCGGCTTCCGCCGGCTGGTATGGAGTCTGAGAAGATCGGTGCGGGGACTTGGACTGGTGGGTTGATCTTGATAAGCCTTTTGACCAAAAGAAGGCTAGAATGCAACCTCTTCAGATTATCCTCTCTCAGTGGAAAACAGAAAGATTTTTTTTGGTCAACCGGAAAATAGAAAGATTGCTAGAATAGAGAAGAGAGAGATTCAGAGACCGTCTAAATTTTCCAAAACTTTCTTGGGAGTAGGGACCGGTCTTTATCCACCATCCCTGAAACTTTTCCTACTAAATTCACCGGAAACAACGAGAGCCAACCTCTACCGCCTCCGGATTGAGATTCCGATTGGGTTCCCTCTCTTTCAGGAGCACCCCTTCAGCTTCCGTGACGACATGGCCACCGGAGTCCGCTACCGGAACCTCTTCGACATGATGGTCGACGCCGTCATCTCCGCCATGGCCGTCGCCGGACACGAGAACATTCCTCTGATTGTGACTGAAACGGGTTGGCCCAGCTCAAGCACCGACCCGAGAGAAGTACAAGAACGTTGACTCGCTCTGAGTGGAGGTATGGGCTTTTTGAAGATCGTGATTGGTGAAGTCTTGGTCTTTGTAGTAATGCCAAGAGTAAAATATTTAAAATATTCTTGATATTTTTTTAAAATTTCTGTTTTTTATAATTATCGATAATAATTTTTATATTTTTTTATATTTTATATTTAGTTTATTTTTGATCGAATATACAACTTTTAAATAAAATTTGTTAAAATTTCTATCGATATTCGATATTATCTCGATATATCCATCGAGATTTCTTTTTTTCAAACCATCGAAATTTTCATTATCGTCAATATTTTACTCCTTAGGTAATATTGTTATTTCTCTGCTCTGATTTTAGGATTCTGTTTGAAGTAACTTGCAAATTTACAACAGCCCCCTCAATAGAAATGGGTAATGGGTGTGGGTATGAGTTTTACCCACTTAAAATGGGTGGATAATTACCCAAACCCAATATTTTATAAATGGGTATTACCAGTGAATTTTTCTTGGGTGGGTATAAACCCACGGTTATTACCTAATAGGTTTTAATGCCAACCTTAGGCAGGTCATTGGAACCAGAAGTTTGTGAAAATTACTATTGTTGCTTATGGGTCCTATGGCATCTTGACTTAAATACATTGACGGATTGATCTTAGTTTAGGAGGGGAGCACGTCACACCCAGTTTTCATGTGCCCATTATGTGCCTTAATAAAAACCTGACATGTGGAATCCTTTTTTTTAAATTTTTTTTATATAGTCGGTTACGACTTTCATATATTTTTATAAAACAAATGTCAGAAGCAGTTATTATATACTTTTTTTCCCCAAATGCATGCAAAATGTTATGACTTTTTCAACAAGGTATAATGTTGGAGATTGTGGAGTCTCACATACATCAGGACATATAAGGACCAATTGCTTGCTGACATTTAAATTTCAGGTCTCTTGACTGTTGCTCATTGGTTTAGGATTCGACGAGCTGAAAATGAAGAGGGACTATAGTTCATAATCATACCGACATTTTCTCAATGTGTCATGTTTATATGATGATACCTGTGGCAGCAAACGATGTGGTATTCTCTTCTCATGCTGTTTTATTGACTGCACTGACCCTGATTCAAATTGCAATCTATGAAGTAATTCTCTACTTTAGTCTTGAAGTGATGCATCTGATGATTTTCCAACTTTATGACCTTTTCCACCAAAGTATGTTTCATATTTGTTATATATATGCAGCGTGGAAATCAGAAGGTGTCGAAGATTTCCATTGGAATCGTTGTTGCTGTGTGGCTAAGTGCTGCAGTTTGCTTTTTCATAGCTTTGGCTCATTTCCGTTTTCAAGCACTAAGATACATTATATACATTTTTTTAGCAATATACTCTATCCTTACCTTTGTGCTTCATGTTCGCTAGCTAATCATCGATGGATGATGGTTTTCCTTCATTGCATGTGAATGTTGCAGCTTAATTCAAGTCTGTATGACAGCCATCAAATACATTCCTCAGGTTAATATTGACTTGAAACTCTCTCTGCTGTAACTGCTCATATTATGGGGACTAATGCATTAGAATTGATAATGACCGTTTTGATATCAATGGTCATGTATAGGCAATCATGAACTTCATGCAGAAGAGCACAGATGGGTTCAGTCTATAGATCAGCGTATATAGACAATGGCTGATCTATAGACTGGAGGCCTCACAAATTATGCACAAATGGCTGCAGTCTACAGATCAGCGTATATTCATCCACCAATCATCATCTATTCCTTGATCAAATGATAGCAACTTCATCATAAATTTGTTCACAATCTAGTTTTGTGTGTCTTCTTCAGATTCTTGGGTGAACTTCTATGGAAATATAGGGAAGACACTTCTCTCTTTGGTATGAATATTTTGTTTGTCATCACTCTCTCAAACTTTGTTCTACCTTTTCTTCTCCGAAATTCTATTAGTTGGTGTCAAATTGATTGTACATTGTTTTCAGATCTCGATATTCTTCGACCTTCTGTTCATGTGTCAACATTTCCTACTGTATCCTGCCAAGAAACTGGAAAGCCCAGCAAATAGCCCCCAATGGCAGTACGAGTGAGGAAAGAACAGGGGCTATGGACAAATCTCCTGAACATCATCACCCAGTACAGCCGGAGGTTGTCTGAAGCTTTGCTTGCATGGTTCAACAACAAACTGTTCGAAAACTAATCAGTTTGTACAACTACTTTTATGAACTATGTATTTGCTTTACAGAAATTTGCTTATCTGATCAAGCTGCTGATTTCTTGATATTGTGCTGCATGTAGATTTGAGTTTGTGACTGAATTCATGTAGCAGTCTTTCTTCCTTCCTGGTTCTCCAGGGCTCATCTGGAGACCCTCCTACTATTATAGAAGATATGAAATTTAAGTCTGTATGGCAATCGCCAAATACATTCCCCAGGTCATTATTGACCTGAAACTCTTATCTGATCATGTCTTGCGAGACTGCCATTCATTCACCAGAAATGATTGTATAAACACATCAAAGTGTACAAGCAGTCTTGAACTTGATGTGGAAGGGACCAACTAGTATCCTCACTGATGCTTAAATATACAACACAATTATCATTATGATTTTATCATTCTAAAGAAAATATGAATACATAATCTAAATTTTGGAATCTCACTTTCGCAATCCTTTAAGTCGAGTTTAGACACATAATGCTCATAGACAAAGTGTGGCGTGTAATACCTCTTAGTTTTCTTGCCAGATGAGGAGATGCCAAAGCCTATATCCAGATGGCAATATGGCAATTCCACATGACCGCTGGCTTCCATAACCAATAAAAGTCCTAGACTAACAAAAATTATTGATACAGGTAACTAAAGAGATTTTGCAATCTTTGTCTACTACACACTTCATACATGTATGAATTTGCTCAATACACATTTAAGCATATTTCCGTAGTCTGGCAAATCAATTTTGGTATGAGGTGTGATCAACCCTATCTCTAAAAGTAAAGGGGATTAAGCTCAGGAGGACTGAATATTTGGAGATGTGTTCTCATGGACGGTCTTTAAGGATCGTGTAATGAGTGAGCAAGTTGGGGTTTCCTTATTCCTTGCTTGGATCTGCACATGCTTGGAGCCACTACTCTTGAATGAAGGATCATGAGGAGGTACAGAGATTGCGCCTCGTGGACTATGCTTTTTCGCTACCGTCTGTGAATTAGTATTCAGAACCTGTAGAAAGATAGCATTTGATAAGATGAACATTAACCAGCAACCTTCAGGTATTGTTGTCTACGACATTGTTATTACTCGGTAAACATGGAATTGGTATACAAGTCACAGTCCACAATGTAGCATGAATAACTTACCTCATCCTTGTGTGGTGCTTTTCTTTCTTTATAAAAATCAGGCAGTGGCCTGGCTTTGAAGCAAAGGCTTTGACGGAACTTTCTAATTTCTATTTCTGCTTTCTCCTGCATAAAGGATGGAAATTAGTGTATAGAGCCCAGTTGTACTGAACAAAGAATTAGATGACAAAGAATTTAATGCTTATTTGATCAGTTCAATCATTTTACCTGCACTTGTTGTGCCTCATCAGCATTGAACTTTTCTTCGAGCTTCTGAAAGCAATGAAGTATTTGACATCCATAAGTACTTTAAAAATATACATAAAAGATTTGATTATAGTCCGCAAACACATATCTGGAAAAGAACAAAAGCAAAGGCTTGCCTTCTTTCTACTTGCAGCTCGTTCTTCAGTTCTTAAGCTGAAGGAGGCAGATGAAAATGGAGATCGTGCTTTGTTTCTGCAGGCACTCAAAATTTTTGAGCAACTGTCCAAATTGGCAGACAAAAATTATGAGAACTTAAAAGTCTCTTAATTCCACTGTTGAATTAATAAATCCATTAAGTGAATATACTTCCACTGTTGGATCTATTGCTATTAATAGTCTCAAAACAACTTCCAAGCAGTGTTAGGCAATTTAACCTACGTGTACACAAATACATGATACCTGGTAAAATGTGCATCGGTTTCTTTGTGATTTCATTATCAGTAATTGTTTTAAACATGTAGTGGATATAAATGGGAACACTTCATGATAATACATACTGGAAACTTAGGACAAAAGGAATGGCACTTACTCTGTACGGATTGTGTGCCATTTGGGCCCCAAGGTTTTCGCTCCAGTGACTGATGAGGGATCGCCTGGCGTTTTTGCCCTGTGATTCACAAAACAACTGAATCAGTCATAATTAATTTAGCTTTTCAACATTTAAGAGATTGCCTGTTTGTTCAATAGATATTCGACAACTACCTTCTCTTTCCTGAACAAGGAGTTACTGAAGGATGATTGTGCACCTCATTTTTAGATACCTGCAGCTCCAAAGATAAGATTTCTTAGCACGCTTCACACTAGATAACATCTCAAACTTTCAGAGACCATCTTGTAAATACACAAAGAAGTAAGGGAATCACCATGGTTGGAGTCTTTAGAAGAGTTGAGCAATCCTTAGGCGTCTTGAAAGAACTAGTACCAACTCTTGAGTTCTCAATCTTTCTCATGACTGTTGAAGTAAATCTAGAGAGCTCTCTGATGGGTGTAAAACTGACAGACTTTTGAAGCGATTTTGGTGTAGAAGATTTCTTGTCCTCCGAAGCTGATGACAGCATTTTATGTAATGGAGTGGCATTACCTTCCCTTCTCGGAAAACAAGAAGCTGTGGGTTTGGCTGGAGATGCTGGGCCATTACGTGCTTTGTGTGATGGAATGGCATTACCTTCCCTTCTCGGAAAACAAGAAGCTGTGGATTTGGCTGGCGATGTTGGGCCCTTACGTTCTTTGTGTAATGGAATGGCACCTTCCCTTCCTGGAAAACAAGAAGGTGTGGGTTTGGATGGAGATGCTGGGGCTTTGGGTGCTTTCAGTAATGGAGTGGCATTACTTTCCCTCCTCGGAAAACAAGGAGTTGTGAGTTTGGATGGGAATGTTGGGGCCTTACAAGCTTTGTGTAATGGAGTGGCATTGCCTTCCCTTCTTGGAAAACAAGGAGCTGTGGTTTTGGATGGAGAAATTGGTGCCTTAGGTGCTTTGTGATACATTAATGATGACTTGGATGAAAAGAGAGTTTTGTTTTGTTCCAATGAAGCTTCTTGATCAGAGCTGCGACTCTCCTGAAACAACAAAAAAGTTCAGTTTCAGCAAACTTCCATTATAAAATGTTGCAAACCATGGTTGTCCACCAATGTTGTTTGTTACCTGTAAAAGAGGTTTTTCCATCTGAAGTGTGCCACTGTGCTCGAGCTCCATGACAGTTTCCACATTGTGGGTATAAGTTTCTTGCATCGGGGTTGAGAATTCAGCTACATCAGAGTTCTCCCCTGGAACTGGGAATTCAGAGATAGGATGCACTTTTTCACAGTTCTCCATATCAATGCTCGAGTTATACCCACTGGTATCCACAAATACAGCTCCTTCTTCTCTTTGTGGGTCAATGCTTGAGTTATACCCACTGGTATCCACCAATACAGCTTCTTCTCTATGTTTGTCTTCAGCCTCCTCTTCAGCGACAAGATCAGCTAGTTTCACCATCTCAATGCTTTCGAATTTGTCCAATCCAACTTTCGAACGGAGTCCATTTCGCTGTTTCACCTTCTCCCTTAGCTCCTGCTCACAGATCATGTACTTTGGTGGATCTGGGGCAATGACTTGGGGTTTTGGTGGAGTAGCATTGTTGGATTTCGCAGCCGCAGCATTTGCTTGTTCAAGCAAAGCCGCGGCTCGTTGAGCAGCAACCTTCTTGTAATGTGCCTCAAAAAAAGCCTTCTTCTGTGCAACTGAGCCGGGCTGAGCATACCTCTCAGCCTCTTCTACATATCGATTATGAGAGAATGATGACCATTTCTCCCAAGCTAATGAATCTGTCATAAACCTCCCAAACGAAACCGAATGCCCAAGAGCATGAATTGGATTCCCCTGTAAACAATTCAAGTTACCTCAAGTCATAAGCAAATCAAAAGCCCCCAAAAACCAAACTTACACAGTAAATGAAAAACTTCAAAGCACCGAACTTTAGGCCTTAATTCAACATACAATGTATTCCTTTCCAAGCAATTCAAGTTTCCCTATTGACCCAAAATAGAAATCTCCAAATTCAAACTGCCCGTTAAGTGAAAAAGTGAAAAGAAAATAATCTTTAGGCCACAATTCAACATAAAATTAAGCAATTCAAGAGAAATCCCCAAAATCAAACTACCCATTAACTAAAAACCTAAAAAGCATTAATTTTTAGGCCACAATTCAACAGGCATTCAAGTTTCCTAGTTTCCCAAAACAGAAATCCCCAAATTCAAACTACCCAGTAACCAAAAACCTAAAAAGCACTAAACTTTATGCCCCAAATGAACAGAAAGAACCCAGAAACAATCATGAAGAACTAGTCCAGAATCATAATTGAAATTAGGGTTTCTGAGATCACAAACCTCGAATGCCTCATTGGGAATTCCAGAAGCGTAAGAAAAGGGTTGCATGAGACAGGTCGAGTCTCCCATAATTGAATTGCCTAATTGAAACTTGAGAGAGAGACAAAGATCCAAACTTGGAAACCCTAAATTGCTAAATAAGTTAAAGAAATCTAAGATTGCAAATGGGGCAATGTGGTCGTTTACATTTCGAATTTGAAATTCAAACGAGGAGAAAAAGGGGTTTTAGGGCAAAAGTTTAGGCCTGGCCCCCCTCAGGCCTTGGGGATATAGAGAGAGAAAGTTTAGAGAGAGATAGAGAGGAGAGTTGGGTTCGGAGTCTGCAAAAGCCAAAGTGGGACAGGTGGGATTTGGTTATAGGACCTACGTGTCCCTAAAGCATGAGGAATCCTTCAACGGCTAAAATTAGCACATTTTGAAATTTGAAGTTGAACAAGTTTAGGCTCTCTCTCTATGCTCGCTCTAGTCCTCCTGCCTAGTACTTTTTTATAGCACAAGTTTGCTCCTAAAGTTGTTGGGAAGTGAAGCAAAGATTAAATCTTGGGGGTTTGATTTGGTGGTGGGACAAGTGAGATTTTGTTGTTACTTAATAGAACTTAATAGATTGTTTTACAACATATACCATGACAATTTAAAAGGAGTATAGTATAAACTGGAGTACAATGTGGGTAGAGATGTGAAGGGTTGAACAACTAGTAGTTACAACATTACTATTTACCAACCTTAATACCTACTTGAGATACTAGGAATGTGACTTGATTTGGATTGTTTGGTGAAGTTATAATAGACACTGTTTTTTTCATTATCATTTATTATGATTTCACTCGATTGAATTTGTACCATTTCAGATGAAAATGTCTTTGGTAGAAAAACGGTTCACAGTCACTGCTTACACTAGACATCAAGAAGACAAGAAGAAATGATACAAATTGATATCAAAATGACTGGCTCCACAGCCTCCTCTTCCTCTTCATATATCTAACCTTTTGTAACATTGTTAAAGTAACTACTTTCATTGTCCTTTGAGAGTGAAACTTGGTCTAGCTTTGTAACTTTCAGTATCATAGTTTGGTCACCTCTTAGCTTATGAAGAAGTATTGAACAGTTACCTCACAAAAATAATGTCATAATGGTACTTGTAAATGCCTATCACGTCCATTAACATCCATGAATCCTGAACCCGAATTTCTTCTCTTAACTCTATAACTTTTACCTCTTTTGCCTTTCCCTTTCCGACCAGAAAACAACACTGATGCAACTGTCAAGAAGACCAAGCCACAGAATGCCCAGAAAGCAATAACCCAGAACCTGACAGAACTAAACATCCCATCTGTCTCGGTAGGTTCTGAATGTTCCCCAGACTGATTCTTTTGATCATGGTTGCTCTCTACAACAGAACTTACATTCATCTTCCCAAATTTCCTCGATACTACAAGTTCTTCTTGTGCATCTGAGTTTGAATTGGACAGGGAATTAGGGTCAGGACACTTCCGCCTCTCATGATGCAGCCTTAATGCTTCATTTAGTGTCTTGATGCATTCTATGCTAAGAAGATCCCTCTGCAGTATGTTATTGTCCGTCTGGTCAAGTGTTGAAGGGTCTGGTGGGTCTGGAAACTGAGCCCAGCACCTATTAACCACATCAGTATTCCTCCACTTTGCCTTGTCAAAACTCCAATTTCCAACTTTGAATTCCAAACCGTAGTGGAAAACTCTGTAGTTTACACCAGGTGAAGGAGCATATCCTGGGTATATCAGTATCTCACTGCTTATGCGATGCCTTAATTTCATCTGCATATAAAAAGAAGAGGGAAAGAATCACTATCACTAGCAAAAAAGCACTGCCCACAAAGCATATAATGGAAATTGGAAACCCAAGGCACACAAAGTTGCAAGATGCATACAGACTATATAGAGTATAAAAAATTTACCTCTGCTGCACCAAATGAGTAACCATACATCTCACTTATCCAACCAGATGAAAATATATCTCCAGTAATATTTGTGGCATAATGAGCTCTGTCTGCCCGAACTTCCTCGGTTTTATGCAACCATAGTAAAGCAAATTGACGAAGATCATCTATATGCATGATGATGACACCCCCGACCTTGTCACAGGCTTCCGGATGGCGAGTATGAAGCTTTGCGAGTACATTGTCACAGCCAATAAGATAGCTGCATATGCAGAGATTATGAACATAAGTCCTCGTATTGATTATGATCAAGAAAGTTTCACTCCAAAACACACAAAAAGACTTGCACACAAAATAGAGCAAGAACTGCAGCCAAAAGCAGAATTACATTCATGTCTTAGAAATAGCAAACATCAGTCTTACTCATAGGGAGTTGAAACTGGCTGGCCACGTGCTGCTTTGAATTCCCATGGTGTAATTGGGCCTCTCAAAATCATATCAGCATCAAGAATCACTATGTACTCTGCATCAGTATCCACATGATTCAGCCAATGAAGGACTGCAGCTGGTTTGTTAATTGCTGGATACCTGATAGAAAGCAAAAGATTCGCTTTACCACTGGGTTGAAATAAATCTATCTATTTATGCAACTCCACAGATATATTTCATAGATTAACGAAGAATCCACCCCAAGCCCCCTCCCATCACTGAAATAAAAAATACACACACACACACACACACACATGAATTTTCCTGGAAGAGATACTTCAAGAAAGTCCACCTGAATATGTGACAGACATCAAAGAGTTAACAAAAGATACTTCAAAAATGCCTTGGAAAGATTTGGACGGTAAAGCAACTGACAAATGATAAATAAAACTACAGTAGCCAGGCAAGTAAGGTATACGATCAGTTTTCAAGCATATCAGTTAATGCTAAGATGAAAATTGGAAAACTTTGCCAAAACCAATAAGAATAGCACAGTGCTGAACCCCACATCTTTGGAGAAGGAAAGAGGATATTAGATAAATAGAATTACCAATCGCCCGTTAATGGATGTCGGCTCATGGAAGGAACATAATGTGTTGGGGCCAGATCATGGCCAGCATATTGCTTTAGGTCTTCATCAGTACAACTGAGTAATCGCGTGATATTTCCAGGCTGTCCACTGAGGTGAAAACTGTGGACAAGTCCAACAGTCTGCCAATCAAAGTAAGGGGTGCATTCTGTGGAAAATAAAGTATGGATTTTTGGATATGGCTCCGCAGGTTCGTCTACAACCTGCTGTACCTTCCCCTCAATTCCTAAAGTGGCAGCAGTCAGCTGTTTTGGTTGAGTCAGCTCAGCAAAAGTTTTGCTTTTCAGAAAGCTAATGTATCTTGACCACTTTGGCTTAGGGCAACCATTTGCTGCATGTTGAAGTAAAAGTCCCTCATTCAAAGTGTTGACACACTCTAGATTCAAAAGGAGACCCCGCCTTTTATATGCATCTGGTTCCATCAGTTTAACCTGGAAATAAAGACAAAATGTTAATCTTACCCAGTTGAATGGAATCCTCTATGTACATGATTTTTGAGATTTCTTAGATCAAAAACCTCAGGTTGTTTGGTTGAGCCTCAATTCACATGTATATTATAAAATGACTCGTAGTGCATAAATATACCAAAATGAACTCTCCATACAACTAATTGGGGGCTATCTAACGGGTGCGTATGATGACATCTTAGCAAAGAGATTGATTGATGCGAACATACCTCATGAAAGAAACGTGCAGGCTTCTTGTAATCAAAGAAAGTTTCCAATACTAAAGGGAATGATTAATTGTCTATTGGATTCAGAAGTTCAGAACACATACCTCTTTTGGATAAGGAGGTTCAGGAAAGAGACGGCCGCAATCATAAACAATTCCATCTTCATGGTGATCTAATTTACTAAAGGACCAATTTCCCACGCTAAATGGCAAGCCATAGTGAAGAAGAATAGGCACAACACCCTCTTGTGGAATATATCCTGGATAGATCATCAAGTTATCATTTATTTTGTGCCGGAGACCAACCTAAAAAAGCAGGTAACCATACCAATTAAAAACAAGCACCAAGAAAAAAAGTTCCATGATTATCAGTGTGAGGTGGCCTTGTAAATTTGTGATAAATCCTATAGTTATTAGGAAACCAAAGAAAATGCTTAAAAGAGATTAATCTAAGAAAATTACCTCTGCTGCACCAAAAGAGTATCCATACATTTCACTGATCCATCCGCTTGAATAAATGTCACCAGTTATATTAGTTCCCCAGTGAGCTCTATCTTCTCGCACCTCTTCTGTTTTTGAAAGCCACATAGGTGCCAATGCTCGAAGATCATCTATATGCATTGCTAAGAGCCCACCAACTTTATCACAAAATTCTGGGTGCTTTGTATGCAATTGAGCCAGAATATTATTGCATCCAATTAAATACCTGAAGGAAAAATGAATATACAATGATAGCCACAATTCAATTTACTGCTTATAAAAGACTTGGGACAAAAGTTCAGAAAACATAATTCAATTGGCAGAAAAGAAATCTCTCCACTAATGTATTTGACAAGGTTTTGTAGAGTTCATGCAAGTGATTGACCAACAAAAAGTTCAGTATGCTCGAGGCATTGGCTACATAGAAAATTTCCAGGACATTCATAATCATATTTGTCTTTAATGTTGAAATCTGGTTGCTCATCTTTGGTGTGATATGATTTAGAAGAAAGGACAAAATAAGTAAATACCCGTAGTATGCTGCCACAGCGTAGCCTTTCTCGGCACCAAGTTCCCAAGGAACAATCGGCCCCCGTATGATCATGTCTGCATCCAGTATCACAACCCAATCAACATTCTTAGCTTCTTCACTATACTTAAGCCAGTGCACAACTCCAGCAGGTTTGTTAATGGCAGGGTACCTGCAAAGTGAACCAAACACATTGAGTTACTTCTTTACCTTTTCCACATTAGGGGAAAACGTTAACTATCTACAATGTTATTAACCCATAACTGAACAAAAGCATTCTTGGAACCAACATAATATCACTTCTCACACCGCAATATTTGTCCTGTACGTGATCACTCATAGTAACAAAACACCTCCCTAAACCCCTTTACCCACTTAAAGGCTTTAATTCGCTTTTCTTATGCCAGCTACACTAATCTCCAATGTAACAAAAAAAAAACCATCATGTTAATCAAAGCAAACATGAAGCTTTAAACATTGGCAACCTCAACTTCAAAAAGCAAGGAACAGCTTAAAGTAGTTGACTTTACACACTCAATTCTCTATCTGATTCTTCATAGTAATACAACACCTTAAACAACACAACTTCTTAATCTCCAAGGTCACGCGTAAAATAATCCAACTTTACAAAACCACACACAAAAGCACAGTTCTTTGCAACGATCACAATTGAACTCACATAAAACAATACCCAAAAACACAAGAATGAACCCAGATATGAAACACTGACCAGTCACCAGTCTTGGGGTGCCTACTCATAGAAGGCACCTCAAAAGTAGGAGCCAAATGCATGCCTTTGTACTTCTTCCTCTCTTCCTTGGTACAGCTCAGCAGCCGGGTAATCGGGCCGGGTTGCTTTGCCTTCTTGAAGCTGTGCATGAGTCCCACAGTCTGCCAGTCGAAGTAGTCCTGGCACTCCACCGAGAACAGAGTATGGACCCTCCGACCCGGCGCCATTTCCGACCCGCCATTAACACACAAACCCAGAAGCAGAACCACCCACAATGCAAAGTCAACTCCACCCATCATTGTAGAGATGAATTCAGACCCAGATTGGAGAAGGGTGTTGCCTCAGAGATCTCAATCTCATGGCTTTCAAGTCAAAATCGGAGCTTTTGTTGTTGGTTTAATACAATTGTCAACGTTTTGGGGAGAACATGGAAGTGTAGTGCTTGGTGGCATTACCCAAAAGGATCCGGATTCTCCTAGTAAGCTTTAAAATTGCCTAACCTGCCTAAACTTTTAACCAGATGAAGACATGTGTCCAAGCTTAGATCCAATGGCCAATTATACCCCATTTTATTTTCCTTCTCTCTTCCTTCGCTCGGAAACTCTTCTCTCGTATCAGTTAACCAAAACAACTAAAAAGACACTGCTTGCAGATGCTCCCCAAGTCAATAGTGGTTCATATAGATGTCACCAAATCATGGAGATAAGCTTATGAATCATGATGGATATCTGCGAAGAGTTTCATGATAAGGAGAACGAATTGGAGATCGAGATCTTGATCAAGATCTTAAAAGGACATCTTAAAGATTCAAAGTCCAGCTAGTTACAAGTTCTATTAACAGAGCAGATGAATAGGAAAAGATATATATATGGTTTCCAGACTTGTACATGATAGAAGTATAAAGGAGGACACTTACTGATCAAATTGAAAGTTCAAGTGTTGGTCTCTAATCTCAGCCGCAGGATTTTAAGACATAAAGTGAAAACAAGTGAAGAAACAATTTACATCGTTGGATTGTTTTGTATACAGGTGTCACTATCTAGTCAAAAGCTTAGGTAAGTTAGGCAATTTTTTAGGTTAGGAGAGGATCCTCTCCCTACCCAAAAGGGACTTTGGTTCTTTCACAAACACACATGACATGATTTGCTACTAGAAGAAGATCCACTATTGCAGCTCAAACTTGCTTTTTGTTTCTATCATTTCTCTATGTTTTTGGTAATTCGGTAAGGGTGGGGCTATTAACATACCAATTTTTAGAGTTTTTGAAATTAACGCACCCTCTGTACGATACGATGAGAACCAATCATCAATTAAATTCAAATAACAAATTTATAAATAACATAAAAATATATAGATAAGAAAATAAATAATGTGTTAATAACAATACCCTTCGGTAAATACTTAATGATCTTGTTCACCAACTCTCCTAAGTTATGTTGCAATTCATATAGTAATGTTTATATTAGATTGAGTATTTAAATTAATTAACGTAGGATATCATTTGATAGCCGGAAGATATGATGTAAATGAACGTGTTCGACATACAAAATCTTGTGAAGATAAGGTTGCTAGCATTATATGTTACTAATGTTCCCTCGTAAAACTTTGGAGTATTGAAACTTTAGAAACTAATTATACTACAAACTTTAGACCGCCCTTGATGTTTGAGATAGGGGTGGCAATTTGGACCCTGACGATACCAACCAACCATGTACCAACCGTACCAAACAAATTGGTATGCCAAGTAGTTGGTAACCGAGTTTTCGGTACAGTACTACCGTACCAAGTTTTAGAAGTCGGTTGGTACATGGTACAGATTTTCCCAAAATACAGTATACCATGTACCAACCGAGTTATATTAAAAAAAATAAAAAATAATTAAACCTATTAATCTAAGCCGTTGATCTCTGTGGACTGTGGATCTATTCTCAGTAACTCACCTGAGTCACCTCTCACGCTCGCCTCTCTCGCCTCATCTCTCTGCTTCGCAACACCCCGCGGCTCCGCCACCTCGACTTCGCAACACCTCCTCGGCTCCGCCACCTCGAATCACCTTCTAGCCACCTCGCCTCTCTTGTCGTCAACTTAGCAGCACCTCAACCACATCGACTCGGCAGCGCTAAGGGCAGCGCCTTGACTCTCCGACGAAGGGCAGCGCTGGGCAGCGCCTCGACTCTCCGACGAAGGGCAGCGTTGGGCAGTGCCTAGACTCTCCGACGAAGGCCAGCGCCTCAACTCGCCGTCGACTTCGCAGCACCAAGCCTCGAATCTCCGTATGTATCTATCAATCTATTATCTATGTGTATCTATCAATGATCAATTTATGTGTTATGATTGTTATCTATCAATCTATGTGTTGATTGTGTTCTATGCTCTGTGAACATTTTGATGGTGATTTGGCTTTGAGATATGATTTGTTGTGTTTCACTTATGTGCTTGTTTCGATTATTCTGCATTGGCTTTAGAGTTATGATTTCATCAGTTGGATGAATAGAAGGTAGATTATGAAATGCCGATAGCTTGGAAGAAAGAATAGACCTTTTGATAGTTAGAGAGTAGGAGTGAATTGGGTAGCAATGTTGATTTCTGTTCAAGTTAGAGAGAATGAGAGAGAAGAAGAAGAGGGTAGGGTTTGAATGAGGAGATAGATAGAGACATAGACTAATGTTCTTCTCTGATTGTTCAAGCATTACTGAATATACTTTCTGTATATACTTCTGCAATACTAAATATACTTTCTGTATATACTTTCTCCAATACTGCAAATATGCAATACTGAATATACTTTCTGTATATACTTCTGCAATACTGAATATACTTTATGTATATACTTTCTGCAATACTGCAAATCTGCAATACTGAATATACTTACTTTCTGCAATACTGCAAATCTGCAATGATCTATCTAATTGCTATGAGTAAGAGAAGAGAAGTTTATATGTATGATGTCTTTTTGGTTAGTATGATCTATCTTACTTTCTGAAAACTTCTCTTCTCTTACTCATAGCAATTAGACTTTGGACGTTGTTGGCTTGTTGCATTTGAACTTTTGAACTTTTGATCTTGCTTGTTTATGCATTTGAAATTATATGATGTGTGAAACTTTGAATGTGTTTGAATTTTGAATAGTTTGATAATTGATAGAAGTTTGGTATAGGCCCAAAAACAGGATTTAAATGAGCTGGGCCTTTCAGTTTATTGGGCCTCGATTTAAACTTGGTAGAGGCCCAATACCAACCGTACCAACTAAGTTGGTATACCAATTTTGACGGTTGGTTTTGGTACAAGATTTTGCCTACCAATTTTAAGTTGGTTGGTACATGATATTGTAAAATATAGTTAGTATACCTACCAATGCCAGCCCTAGTTTGAGACGGTCGTCGTACACATAAGCGAAGTAGCATAGTCATATACATGGTTATAACGAAAGTAAAACAAATATACCAAATTTACTAGAAGAGGCCCAAATCTCTAGCCCCTGTGGCACGTGGTGATTGGTTGCTGGGGCGTGGGGCGGCAGCTATGGTCTTGGATGTAAACTCGGTTTTGTGTTGAGCAGAGACAGAAAAGAGGACTTGAGTTGGTGATGCGAAGTTCAGAGGATCCAAATTAAGAACATGAAGAAGAAATGGTCTAAACCCAAATGGGTTTCTCTTCTGTTCATATCTTTGTCACTATCTCTGCAACTTAGTCAGTCCATGCCAACAGATCAGGTATCTTCATCAGCTTCTTTTGTTGTGTATTGTTAAGTTAAAACTGAATTCAATAAGCAAAGGATGTAATTGTGTTAGTGCTTTATTATCCTACTCAAGATCCTATCTTTTCTGATTATTACAATTATTACAATCAAGAATAAGTTCCAGTGCGCAAGCCTGGTTGCTTCTGTGATTCAATGTGACCCTTTTTCTCTGTTTTCTCTTATCAGGATAATGAGGAATTTGCAACCTCAAGGTACTGAACGTACAATGTTGAACATTTATTTGCATTCAAATAGTTTTTTTCTTTTCTTTTGAGTTGGGTTTTATCTAATTCTATAACGAATACTCCAATTGGATTTACAGGACGTTTAGGGGAGAGGCATCGGATATGCCCGAGGTACATTGTTCGAGAGAAAGGAGTAAGGCAGCATGGAAAGTGATTGAAGAGGTACTCGAAGGAAATCATGTATATACCCTTTTCTGATTACCGCCATTGGACTAGCGTTTTCACTGTGATGTGTTTTGGTATTGCAGTATTTAATGCCGTATGTAGAGAAAGAGCGGTATCAAATTCCGAGATCGTGTAGGCTGCACCCTGATAATGATCTTTACAGAGATCAGGAACAGCACAAAGTCCGTATAGATGTATATGAATGGCAGTGTGGATACTGTAAGAAAAGATTTTATGAGGAGAAGTTTCTTGACAAGCATTTTGACAACAGGCATCACAATTTGCTCAATGTGGTAGGTTTTTATTTGGTTTTATGCTCTCATTTTTTATTTGTCCTGGCAGTGATAGTTATGACTAGGTCTTGTATCAATAACTAATTCTGATTTCATGGTATTAGCTAAACTATCTTGCACTGAATAGTGGAACTTAACATGTTAAGAGGATGACTTTATTATGAATTATGAATTTAGGTTAGGTTCATCAATCCCCAGAGTGTGACCTTGTGTTCCACCTTAATAATTTGTGATGAAAATGCCATTTCATAGATTTCCTTTCATCCCCATAATTAAATAACTTGTGAAAGTCTAAAAATGTACTCCTCTGATTTCAGCCAAGGCTACCCGGTATGCTCAAGCTCCTTTCCCATCCTATTGTGTTAAACTAGTAGTTTATAATTGAATTCTACACATTGCAACCCTTCTGTAGCCTAAATGGTCCATTGCTAATGAACACGTGTTGTGTATTGCTCAATCAGAGTCATAGTAGGTGCTTAGCAGATGTCTGTGGTGCGTTGCATTGTGATGTTGCGATGGGTGCTGCTCCACACAAAACCAAGTGCAATCCTGCTGCTGCTGCACGGAATAAACATATGTGTGAGGTTGCATCTTAATGAGGTCTTTTGCATTTAGATTTCAGCATTCATTGTATTCATATGTTTTCCATCATACACAGGGTCTAGCGGATAGTTGTTTTCCAATCAATCAGGGTCCTTCAGCAAACCGTCTACATGGTAACTTCATATCTTTCTCTATGATAATTACAAAGCTGTAACAAGTTATTTATCTTTCTCTATGATAATTACAAAGCTGTAACAAGTTATTTATCTTTTCTTATGAACTTTCTTGATGTTTAATATGCCAGAATTCTTCTTACGCCAATTCTGTGATGCCCTCACTTGCAGTGGACGGCGGAAACCATTCTCTCAAGGACGCAGGAAGGTGAGTTTCACTATGACCAGTTATTTAATGTTCCGTAGATTTGCATGCTTACATGATAGCTGTTAGTGGATAGATGTTGTTCTGATGGAATTCATGTTAGACACATCAGAGTGCTTTGTTTAAAGCACATTTTTTGTAATTTTTTAGAAAAATCAGGCAAATTAGTGGTTTGACATGTTTATTGATGGACTCATGGAGTAGGCATTTTAGGCAAACCATGGCGCATTACAAAATGAATCAATAGGCTTGTCGGACTACTGATTTACTGTTGGCCCTTATTCTTTGTGTCCTTTGTTTGTCAAATGTGCAGAAGAGGATGAGTATATCCTACATTGTTATTTCTGTTCTGACTCTGATGCTCCTGCTCCTTTACTATACTTATCTTTACATCTACAGAAGGTATGTAAATTGAACTTCCGTGTCTGTTCCAATTGTGTATCCTCGTTTCTATAAGTTTCAAGAATGGTTATTTTTGTGACAGTGGAATTAAAAGGGGAACTCAAGAACTGAAACGAGTCTCACTTACGCAAAGTGGAAGGAAGAAGAAGCCCTCATAGTTGTTACAGTTTTTCATTAAAAAGAGTCTGCAGTATTGCAGTAACAAGTAAATGCCATGTTGTTCCATAATTTTTTGTATTTTAGTGTTAATTCATTGTAGATTTAGAGGAAGCACAAATTTGTTGATGAGAATGACTGAAGGAAGTTAGTTGATTAGAGAACCTCTTTGTAAAACTGAACTCTTCATCATCTGACTATCATCATGGCTTGAGTTTTTGGCATAAATTATGTATGGTTTCTTATTGTAATTGCACCGTAGTCGAAATCATACTAGGAATATACATCGTGGCTCAACTTGTTTACATGTAAATGGCGACTGTCACAAGAATTCCAATTTCCAAATCATAACTGTATCACGTCTAGTGTGTTAGTCTGTGTTACACTTGTGTTGGTAAGTGATGACAAAGCATTACTTTCCACTCTCAAAAAAAAGATTCAAGATTAAACACTAGTTGGTACAAAAGAAAAAATCTAATCGCAATGAGTAAGGGATTATGATCGAAAATTATACAGCGCACCCGGGTGCGCCGCGCACCCGTCATCTCCACCATCGATTTTGACGCGCGAAAAAGTCTCTGTTAAGTCCGCGTCAAAATCGACGGTGGAAATGATGGGTGCGCTGAATAGGCTCTCGATTATGATATGGTGTAAACTTGTAATCATGTTTGAGGATAATGGTTTCATCAAAAGAAGGTATCTGTTGAACCAAAGATAGACGATATGCAACTTTAGCCGAGTAGGTTTACTTTAGTTGAATGTTCTCCCTTATTTCTGAACTATGCTCCTGAAAATCATCATTCTGAAACTAGTTCAGTATTTTGATTTCATAATCCCATCCCTACTTCATCTTTTATGCATCATTATTGACTTATTGTTGTAAACTAATTATAAAGGGTGCTGAAAGAACTGAGATGCGCTCACTTAAATAGGCATAGGAAAAATAGTCCTGTATAGCACCCCATTGGCTTCTCAAATAAAAGGACTCTGTATAGCACCCCAACTGGTTAAAATGAAAATTGCAGTGACATGATGGTTTACAAACGACACTGATATTGAATCACCTTACTACTCTTTAGCTCTAAGCAATGAATTCGAAACTAAACCAAGCTGCATCATCCTCCACTAGGTGGATCAATTATAGATAAAAAGGCTGAGAAAGTGGACTGGCAGCCATCGATTGTAAAGCAGCGGCAAAGCCAAAATCATTTCCTTCTAGCACTTCATCTTTTATGCATCTTTACTGTTGTGAACGAAATTATAAAGGGTCCTCAAAAAACTGAAACGCGCTCACTTAAATTGCCATAGCAAAAAAAGGCCTATTCTTGATATAAAAAGTGTCAACAACAATTTCAAAGCCTGAGATCTGTACCCCATTGGCTTCTCAAATAAGGACTCTGTATAGCACCCCAACTGATTAACATGGAGATTGCAGTGACATGACAGTTTACAAATGACACTGATGTCAAATTACCTCACTACTCTTCAGCTCAAAGGCTCTAAGTGATGAACTAAACTAAAACAAGCTGCACCATCATCAATGCTGCTTCAACTATAGATAAAAGGCTGAGAAAGTGGATTGGAAGCCACTGATCATAAAGCATTAAAGCCTAGTTCATTTCCTTCTAGGCGGATCTCGCCGCAGTCCATACTTGTTGAGAGTCTTGATATAGCTTCTCATGAGGCTGAACTTGTTGCTCCCCAGATGGTAGAAGTAATCCCACGAATAGATGCCAGTCTTATGCAAGTCATCGAAAACAATCCTGCAACACATCCATTCCACAGTCCACAGTCACAACACAAACTCTTCATATACACAAACTACTCATGAGTCATGATATAAATCACCAATGAATTCAGAGTTCAAAACTACCTCACCCCATAGTTTCCTACAGGTTCTGCAGACATGATCCCCACAAGACGCCGCCCTGATATCACCTATCAATCAACACATACTTCAAAACAAGCTACTGAAATCGCAACCGAAAACTACATCAGCAATCATGAGCACATGCATATTACAATTCATGAATGCGTAAGTTCAAAACAAATTACCCTACTAAACATAAGAACTTGACAAAGTGATTTTAACTTTCTCATCCTATTTTCAATGTTATGATAACAACAAGGGTTGATCAAAGAAGTAACCTTTTCACCAGCAATGGACCTAATCTTGGCATCAACAGCTGGACTGTGAACTCTTAAGAATTCAGCTGACAAATTGAACACACTCCCATTGCCAAACTCCACCTCTACCTGAATAGAAATCAAACCCAACATTCAGAAACCACTAGCTCTAATAACCCAACATTCATATATACATAAAGTTCAAAACTTTACCCAACATTCATATATACATAAAGTTCAAAACTTTGAATCCAATTACAGATGGGTTGGAAGCTTACACATTTAGGCGCGTGGAGAGAAAATCTGGTGAGCGGCGGAGCACCGGCGGTGGCGTGGAACCGCCGGACCGCTCTCTGGAGCGCTTGCATTTTTCGTTTCTTTTGGTTGATTCTGGAGTTTCTATCAGGGCCTGGTTGCTTTTGCAGTGTGTGAATCGGGTCGGAGTCCGACCCATGTTTTGTTTTGAGGCTTTTTATTTTTACAGTCATCGTGTTTTTATTAACTCGTGGTCAACAATGTGGTGAAAGAGAATTTTGGCCAAGATGTGGTAAACTTTTCGGTTTGATGCTTGATTTGAAGGTGGAGCTTGCTCAAATTTTGATCTACTAGTTCAGTAGCAGCAGAGGTGATGGCAATTATAGTTGCTATTGAGCTTGCTTGGGTACGAGACTAGAAGCACATTTGGTTAGAGGTTGACTCGTCGCTTGTGTTAGACTTTTGACGGTCTCCTTTGCTTGTACCTTGACATCTACGTGTCCGTTGGCTTAATTGTTTACGTTGCATATCGAAGATGACATTTCGATCTTCTCATATTTTTCGTGAAGGGAATAAGGTTGCAGATGCTCTAGCTAATCACGGTACGTCATTAACTCAGCTGGTTTGGTGGGATTCACCTCCTTTTTTTATTTTGTCATATTGTAGTAATAACCTTATGGGTCTTCCCCAATTTCAGTTTTCATAATTTTGTTTCGTTGTTTTTTTGTTATGAGAGGTTTTGGTCTAATCCCCCTCTCTTGATGTTTTTTTTTTTTAATACATAAGAGTGTTAGGAGGTCATTCCTCTCTCACTCATCTTTCAACTAAAAAAAAATAATAAATCTACTAGAAAATATGGGAGTCAATGAATCTAAATTGTTTCCATACTTTAATATTTATTATTCGATGCAAGTAAACATACAACTAGTAGTGTGAAAATAGAACGTACAAATGGTACAATAGATATAAACCTATAATATAAACTTCTTACTCAATGGTTCTTATATGATTAATTTAATAACATGTGCGGACTTAATTAGGAGCAAAATGGAGAATCATGCATCGTAGACTGGTCAAGTTAAAGGGATCCAAACAAGGATGTCATTCCTAATTGTCACCATCTTCATAGTTCTACAATTGACCTTTATTTTATTTTATGTGATTTAGCATGGCATATAATTAACTTGGGACTTTAGGAGAACAACAGTGCAACAAACTCATTTTAATGCTAAGTATTTGAGATGTATAGAGGGCAACTACCAAAAGAGACTGTTTCTTAATCTGCTATACATAATCTAGTATTAATTGGTTTCTCCCTTAGAATAAGAAAATCTTTAGTCTTAATATCTTTAGACTTACACATACTTGTAGATTAACTGTTTGGTTGGAACAAAAGGAGGACAGCTATAATACAGGAATATAGGATCATAGTTAGTTTAATTAGAAGTAATTGACCTATTCTATATACATATTAAGGCCATTGAAAACACGAGAGATTCTAAATCTCAATATATATGTACAAGTATCAAGCTAATATCCTGATTAGTTAGTCACATAGAAAATACATATTCTGTGATGCAGACAATGTAACTGAAGTGTAACACCTAAGTTGATGCTAATTTTCTTATTAGTAATGCATCGATATGGTCAACTATACTCTCATTTTCTAATTTCCCTTCTGAAAAATGAAGAATGAAGAAAAATTTCGAAACATCGATACAAAGTGTCCCCATGTAGTGGTGGTAGTGCTGGGAGATGATGCATAATGCTGAGAGACACAGTGATAGTGGTGGTTAGCACGACCTGCATCCAATTATACACCATTACACGGTTTACACCTTGCTATATATGCAAATTCATCAAATATGGAAATTTTCAAATTGTGCAAGTTTCGCCACAATGTTAGATGATAATATGATTTCATTGTTCCTCATGAGTCATGACCCTGTACTTGGTTTGCAAAAGATTCACCAAGTCAATCTTAAAAGAGACACTAGAACGAGTAGTGAAACCTTGGGAGACATCATAATGATATATGTATGATCCACCATTGAGGGATTCATAGTTACTTAAGGGACAAGAAAAAGAAGCACTCATCATCAGAATGCAACATTGGAGATCAAATTAAGCTTTCAAGCTTCTCTGGTCGGATATGTGCTGTGTGTTACTCAATCTCCATGATAGCGAAAGAGCAAGAACTTGGAAATCATCAGCACACCCAGATTGAAATTAACATACATTTTCGGAGATTGAATACATAAATTAATACAAGAATTAGTAGTGATCGAAAGAGAAGAACTGATGATGGTGAAAAGAAGAGGATCAAGCTCAATCAAAATCATATAGTCTCATTAACTGTTGCAACAGCTTGTAACTTATGATCAGTGATCATGAAACTAGAAGAAAAGTATGAAATATGTTCAATGACTACTCTGATTCAAAAGTAGAATAGATCTTGTTCCAAATTGTTGAAGCCATCCCATGAAAGCATGGAATCCACACTCTCAACCCATTGTTGTAGACAGTTCTGTTGCAGTAGCAATTGATCGCCTATTATAGAAGGGTTGTAATTAGACTCTTCCACAGAAAATGAAGAATTAGTAGTAGTTGTAGCAGCACTAGTGTTGTTGGAACTAGTGGTGCTGCTGTTGCTAACTCCTTGGTTCAACATGAATTCTTCCAAATCCAAGCTTCCACAAAACATATCATAATTTTTCAAAACATCAGTAGTCTCATCAAAGGCACTTAAGTCAACCTCATTGGGAAGTTCTTCAAATCCCTTATTCCCATTATCCTCATCCTGCAGCAATTTCGGCTCCGAGCCATTGTCTTGTCCTAGTTCTGTTGAAATATCAGTAACTATCTCTTTATTTTCTTCCATGCTTTCTTTTGGCTCAATGGCTTTGTTGTTCACAGAGTCTACTCCAAGAAGCTTTAATCTCTTCTTGATTCGTGTATTCCAGTGGTTCTTGATCTCATTATCCGTCCTACCCGGAAAATGTGAAGCAATCTTAGACCACCTGTACATCAATCAATTTACTATATATTAGGCCTTGGTAACAGAATCAGTTTTTACCCTATTACATTTTGTGCAAGGACTAAAAGAAACAATACCTGTTACCAAGACATGAATGGAGTTGAATGATCTGATTCTCTTCTGCTTCTGTAAAAGCACCTCTCTTGAGGTCTGGCCTTAGATAATTGATCCATCTAAGTCTGCAGCTTTTCCCACATCTAAGCAATCCTACACCACCATACAAATGGTCACCAAGTCAAACCACTGTTTCAAAAAAAAGAAAAGAAGGTCTAGCTAAAAAGAAAATATGCGCACAAATAGATACCTGCAAGCTTAGGAACCATTCTCCAGCAATGAATCCCATTGTTGAGGATAAAATTCATGAGTTTGTGATCCTCCTCAATTGTCCATGGACCTCTTTTCAACCCAACTTTGTCACAACAAGGCTGCCTTCCCATTTTTTGCAAACTCGACAGATTGAGCAAGAAACTAAGAAAGCTTCTAGCTAGTTCGTTTGATTTCCTAAGTGGACTATAAAGTGGGGAAGGCTAGCTTAAAAGGAGCCTACAATTCCAAACAAAGATGCTGCCAGTTCATTGAGGCACATAAACAAATCAAAGCTGTTGTTTGAGAGGGGAGAAAAATGATTGAATGGAAAGAAAAGAAAAGCATTTGAGTTTTTGATATAGGTATAGAGAAGCTAGCTAGCATGGAACTTTGTCATTATAAAATAGCACCACCCCCCTCTATAGAGCCTATTGAATCAGTCCTGTTTTATTACAGCAAAGAAAAACCAGACGTGGGTCGCCTTCAATTCATTGATGAAGAAACTTCGAATCATTATTTTAGCAACCTAAGTCCTCCCTCATTGGCTTTAATGTATGTAATAAGCCAAGAAAATAAACAATGAGCTTGATTGGGATTCTTTTGTTCCTTTGAAGGCTGCCCACTTTTGTCGTTGGACGCAACTCATTAGGCCTAATGAGTAATGAGAGAGAGAGAGAGAGAGAGATGCCTTCACTAGCAAATGAGACTATCTGAAAATTCCAAACATGGATTCACTTGGCCACTTGGGACTTGGATGAATCAAGTAAGTTGGTCTACAGCCTACATCGCAGAGTTTAAGTCCTCAGTCAATGTATTTTAGTTAAATAGCCGAAAAGTACAGAAGTAAAAAGAGACAAACAGAGCTTCTTAGAACCCTGACTTAATAATTAGAAGATTTGATTCTTGTTCAGTTACTAAATAACACCTATACTTCCACCTTTTAAATCTTTACATCAATCTGGAGAAAAAAAATCAATTGATCGACATACACTGTTGGTTCATTTCTTGCACGCGTTCGAAGATGTCATAGTTGGTTAATGCTTTTAGGAGAAGGAATTTTGAGATCATCATTTGAGTTAACTTGTGAATATGTACATGAATGAATTAAGTAGCATATATATATATGTTTGAGCGAGCAAAATCATGCAAAGCTGCAATCAGGTTATAAAAAAAGGGAATAAGAAAAGTGGGAGAAACACAAAAGATGGGGTAACGCCTACAATCTCTAAAATGCCTAAATGGGAAGACAGAAGGGGTCACTCGTGTAAGATGATTTGAGTAGTACAGAGCCTACCAGTATGATGTTCTGTGGTGAATAGAGATATACACAAGTTTCTTTTCTTCTTTTGGGTTTTGTTTCTGTTTTTTTATGGCTTTCTAAACAATCTTTCACAACTTTGATCATGTCCAAATCGTTGGACAACCAAAAAAAGTTGAGATTTCTTGCATACAAATACTCTAATACCATGCTTGATGTTGGACCCAAGAATTTGAAGTTATCGAAATATAGGTCAAAAATGTATGTCAAACTGAACGAATATGCATGATTTGGAAGAGAGTCTGAAGCGGCAACACAGACATACTTGGTTGAACTGAGAAGATGGCTCTGTACATTGAAAAGTATGAACCTTCCAAAAATGCTGTTGAATCAAATAAAAATATGGGGAAATGATTCCACTAATGGTTGACATCCTTACCTCCCTAAGCAATCTGCAAAATAGTTTATATTACCAAACAGAACAATGATTTGCAGACTTTAGTTCGGTTCATGCATACGAATATTCTCCATGATCTTTTTTGGAGATGCAGAGTCATCAGAAACACAAACATTTTGAGGGCCATAGTCTGCTGTGTGGAAAACAGTATCTTCATGTTCTTGAAGCTAGCTCACCATTCTTGATTAATTATCAAAATTATAATCAGATTTCGACTAATTATATTCTCGAATAAAATCGTCTGCACAACATGGAATCATGGATGTCATGTTTTCAAAGGCGACATATATACATGCAATATGCAAATTGACCTCCTCCTCAAATGGTGCCTGGCTGTTGACATTTTCGAACGATTATTTCGACTAGAGTTGCAAAATTTGAATTGTATTACCATGACCCGAACCCTAATATTATAAATGTTTGCAGTTATGCTTAGAAATTAAAATAAAATATCCCTGACGTCATTGTTGGTGAAAGAGGTCAAGAACAAAGATCTAGTAGCTGGTGACAAAACTGACGTCCAGTTGGAAGAGCATCTCATAGTAGTAAGCTGCCAGAGTGTATAGCTCTACCTAAGCCAACAAGCTAGCTAGTTCACAAGCAAGTACCACCGGATGATCTTAGCAAGTGCCACCTTATCAGTGCCGGATCGAGCAGGGATCTCAAATTCTCAATGAAGGAAATCGCGTTGATTCAAAATTTAGTTTTAGCTATCGGAATGCTCAACACGGTCATTTTGTTTTCGTTTTCCTCAAAGGTGTGAGCGCAATCCGGGCGCAATGCGTTTGAACTATATACATGACTAAAACGTTTGATTATGTGTTTTTTAGGATTGAGGCCACACATCCTAAGCCTGATTGAGGCGAATAATCATTTTCCTATAACTAATAAAAAGTTAAGCAGAAAAAACCAGTTAAGAGAATGCCAATGAAGGCAATTCCATTGACGTACACTACGTAGTACTCAACAATCAACATATCAATATGTTTTGTTCTTAAAGAACAAGGTTCAATATGTTCAATGTCGAAATACTTCAAACAAAGCAAGTTATAGTACGTGCGGGTTACATCTCGTCTATATTAAGAAATGTTGTTGGATTATCTATTGTCATTGGCGATTGCTAATTACTAATCAAAACGGCTAGCATAGGACATGAAAGATGCTTTTGCAGATTCAATGGCGCCAATAGAGTCGAAAACGACTTATATTCTTAATCTAAAATAAGCAATGGTCCAGTGACTCCAGTCCTTGGTGATGGAATTAATGTTGGGAAGGGTATCTAGCTTGAAGAAGAAGAATGAGGAACAATTGTCGTGTATGTAAGGATGAGTTTGAATGGCCAGTGCTGCCATTGGTGTCCTTCATGTTTAGCATATTTAGGTACAACTACTGTACCCCAATTCGTATGCTCGAGTCGCTCTCACCTCTCTGCAATCAGGTCAAAATCCTACAGAGGCCAGACTCTGGGCCCCAACCCATGCCAGCCCAGTTTGAGTAAGAGTTGGTGGTTTCGGTATGTTGTGCAAGGTTTTATAGCCTCTGCGTCCAAAAATGAAACTAGGGTTTCGGTATCAATGTTATACGCTGCAATGATGAAGCATACCAATAACCATGAAGAGTTGAAGAGTCCACATCCTTCGTTCTTCATCTTCTCATTT
The DNA here is from genome assembly GCF_000184155.1 of Fragaria vesca subsp. vesca. Classification (NCBI taxonomy): domain Eukaryota; kingdom Viridiplantae; phylum Streptophyta; class Magnoliopsida; order Rosales; family Rosaceae; genus Fragaria; species Fragaria vesca. The sequence continues at coordinate 37,967,769 of NC_020496.1, forward strand.
TGATCTACACCACTTCGATCTAGCTCTTCCTCTTAAAATGACTAAGAGAAGAGAAAAAAGAGAAGCAGAAATTTTAAAACTACACCACGTACAATTTCAAAAATAATGTATTGCGCGCAGTTGGTCTTTCAGAGGATAAAAACTCCCATGACAAGCATGTTCTCACTTCTCACAGCGGCAAATAAAAACCAACTCTATCTCAACTGTGCCTCCGACTTCCACTCCCTCGATCTCTTTCTCTTTTCTTCTCCTCGACCTCCTCCCACTTTGCATTTCAATCTCTCTCTCTCTCTCTCTCTCTCTCTCTCTCTCTCTCTACTCTCTCTCTCTCTCTCTCTCTCTCTCTCTCTCTCTCTCTCTCTCCTACTCTTCTGAAACAAAACTATGCACCAAATCCATGCAAATTAATCACTATGAATGAGAAGGTCACACAACTTCAAAGCTCGTTCATGTTGCCTTTCTTATGAAAGGACCCAAACCACGTAACAACAACAACAGGAAGAGACCACCGCGCTACGACGATACTGTTTCCTGGAGCAGGTTCTTCTGGTGCACCTTCTTCGTCTTCTTCAACCTCCTCCTCCTCTCCGGCTTCACCTTCTCCACCTTCCGCCTCCTCTTCGTAGGTAACCATTTATCGTATATTTAAAATGTTCTTTTCTCATGTTAGGGTTTCTGAGCTTTAATGCATCAATATAATAATTGAAGTACAATATGTGAATTAATGTACCATCAGGGCTGTTGATAAGATGGCCAAGTGTAACACAAACTGCCGTAACCGTCGACTCTCCGATCATCATTTCCGTCAGAGAAGTAGTTACGATGCCGGATCAGTCACTAGTTTTCCTGAACCGCCCTCGAACCGGTCGCTTATTTACAAAGGAAGATATCGACTGTTTTTACTTTTCACCTAATGACATGTCCCGCCGGCCTCTCTTCAAGCAACCGCCGCTAGACATAGACGGCGAGGATCGCTACAACCAGATCGTACGGTGCCCGCTTCATTCCGGAGGCGGCTTTAGGGTTTCAGTTGGTTTAAAGCAAAACGGCGACGTAACGTCGGCGCCGACTTACATGGGAGTAGCTGGCGTACGACGCGGTCATTGACCACGATAACACCACCGTCGTTTTCGTTAAGGGCCTCAATTTACGGCCGGATAGGGTTTCCGATGCTTCGAGGTTCGAGTGCTTGTACGGCTGGGACTTCAGTACTTCCAAGCATTTGTTGAAATCCGACGTCGTTTCGTTGGCACAAGAGATAGTACGGTGTAAAACGCCGTTGAGTGTGTTGACCAAGAGCAAACGTGGGGTGAAGGTTTCAGTTAGGTTGAAAGGCGGAACAATGGTGGACACTATAGCCCGGCCGGGGCTCCGGCCCGGACTGGTGGAACCGCCCCGGAATTAAGAGCATGTAATGTGTATATGCTCCATGGTGAGGAACTTGAAGGAATGGGTGATGTACCATGCTGAAATGGGAGTGCAACGTTGGTTTATTTACGACAACAATAGTGATGATGAAACTGATGTTGTAATTGAGGTGCTTCAGAGTGGGAACTACAATATTACCCGGCACCTGTGGCCTTGGATCAAGACCCAGGAGGCGGCCGGGTTCGGCCATTGCGCGTTGCGGGCACGCAAGACATGCCAATGGGTAGGGTTTATTGATGTGGACGAGTTTTTTCACATGCCTTCGAGATTGTCACTACACAACGTGCTGCGTAATCAATCTATGTATGGTTATGTGGGTGTGGTCCGTCGGGATTGAGGAGTGTCCCGGTCCAAGGCGTGACAGTCGGGTATACATGTCGCGTTACCGCCCCGGAGAGGCACAAGAGCATTTTGAAGCCGGAGGAGTTGGATTTGACATTGATGAATGCGGTGCACCATTTTCATCTTGGAAGTGGTTACGAGCCAGTGAATGCGGATAGGGGAGTGTTGGTTATCAAGCACTATAAGTACCAAGTGTGGGAGGTTTTTAAGGAGAAGTTCTATAGGAGAGTGGCGACCTATATGTGGCGGGCTGGCAGGAGGAGCAGAACGTGGGTTCCAAGGATCGAGCACCTGGGTTGAGGACGAAGGTGGTGGAGCCACCGGATTGGGCGGAGAGGTTTTGTGAGGTCAATAACACCGGACTTAGGAACACCCTAGGGTGTTGAAGAACCTGGCTGATCCGTATACAGGGTTTTTGCAGTGGCAGGAGGGTTATCAAAAACATGTGAAGAGAAAGGTGATGAGAAGGAGACCGAGAAGGAGAAGAAAGCATAGACGTTATTGTGACTCTTTTTGTTGTAGGGGTGGACTAGTTTGTTCACTATTTTTGTAGATAGGGAACTAGGGAAGTGTTATCAGACCAAAAAAAAAAGAACTAGGGAAGTGTCAACTGTTAATGAAACGACTTAGAAACCAGTAGTGTGTACAATGTGGTGTATGTATAGTATGGAGTATTAACCTCAGTCAATGTCTATCATTTACATGTAAATTGCCATCGAACAAATCCAAGTTCTAAGTTCTCAATGCACTCAAACCCATTACTAACCAGTACTTATACTTCAAATTTTGTTTTGGTGAGACTAACATTACTATATTTGTATTGGATTAGAATATTACTCCATATACATACTCCTTTTCTTTCTTAACTCCTTTTATTTCTTAAGAGATTAACTCACTTAAGATTTGATATTGAGATCTCATCAGTATGAACTTACTTTAGAATAAAAACTCACGTAATAAGTAAAATTTTAAATTCAAAATCTTTATTTTATAAATACGAACATAGCTGTATAGATGTACGGTTGCGTACTGAAGACCTTCCGATAGTTGAGTAATCAATCTTAGTCGTATTGACACATTGAGAAAATATTCGTTTAGCAAATTCCTACCTTTTATACTCTTTTTGAAATCAAATACAGAACCCCGAAATCATAGCCGTTGTAGTTTGCCTAAACACCATACGATTCAAAATAAAACTGAACCGTTATAAAACCCTATTAATCCCCACTCCGCCTTTTTGTTTTCTTCAGAACTCAAACCCTTCACTTTCTCCGATCCAGAACACCCAACAATGGTGAGAGAAGAAGAACCAAAACAGAGCCCAAGAACTCAACCCAGAGAATCAAACCCAATTGAGATCGGAAACAGCACAAGTGGCGGGACTAGCTCGTTGTTCAGCCCCAGATTCAAATCGGCGGCCGCCATAGCCGGTTGGGACGAAGAGAGTCTCTTGATGGCGAGCCTCATTGTCGACGACACGCCGGAGCAAGATACCAAGCAGAAGAAACGATCTGTTTTCAGGTCCAAGACTACTCCACCCACCAATTCATCAAGAAGGTATTCATTGTTCAACTGATCTAGTTGAGAGAATTGAAGTTATGTTCTTTCTTGTGTTTGATTCAGATTTTTTGGGTGGTTCAGAAAGCGGAGAGTTCAGCGAAAGAGCCCGGTTTCGATCCCAGTGGGTGTTCTTGACCTTGATAGTGTAGAAACTACAAAAGAGGGTAATAACCCCTTCTTGGGTTTTCTTGATTTGTTCCCTATATTGAAATTCAACGCCCAAGTTTTGCTTTCATTTTGCTTTTTTACTGAAATTTGAGTGTTTTGATGGGCAGAGAGTGTGAAGGAGAAGGTAGAGCCTGAGATTGTTGTTGTGAATGAAGAAAAGAAAAGAAGGGAAAATGAGAAGAAGGGTGAGAGCTCTGGTGCTTCGTGCTCGAGCTCGAATCTTCCTTGCATAGATAAGCTCAGGGATGAGCTTTCTTGTGCTGTAAGAGCCTTCTCACTTTGATGAATTGAATTTAGGACAAATGGTTTTGATTTAGTACTTAAAAATAATGGTTTTGATGTTCTTGGGCAGATCTGCTTGGAGATTTGCTTTGAACCCAGTACCACTCCTTGTGGACACAGGTGAGTTTGAGATTAACCAAGCATAAGCTAATTAGCTAAATTATAACAATTGTGTATCTTAGAGATTTGTTGAACTTTAATGAGGTTTTGGATGATGAAACCCTCCTAGTGTTTGATACATTTGCTGAGTAGTGCCGTTTGACTTGTAGTTTCTGTATGAAGTGCTTGCGATCTGCTGCGGATAAATGTGGGAAGAGGTGCCCCAAATGCAGGCAGCTAATGAGGTATGGTGTTTCAGCTACAGTTTCTAGTTATTCAAATTGGGGATAGGCTTGTAATGCAGTTGCGGCTGTTATCTGTCATCATTTGCAGCAATGGAAGATCTTGCACCGTGAACACGGTTCTGTGGAACACAATTCAGCTTCTGTTTCCGCAAGAAGTTGAAACAAGGAAAGCAGCTGGAGCCTTGAATAGTCGTGAAGAAGCTGAGAGGAAAATCCCTGATAAGGCCTTTAGTAGTAGCAACTCAAGGAATCAAAGCAGAAGAGTATCAGGTAGAGATCTGGCTGCAAGGAGAAGAAGGGCAGTTTTAAGCCAAGATGAAGACGAGGATGATCCTGCGCCACTTGCTATAAGGTTACAGATGAGAGAAGCTCAGAATCAAAATCGGGATCCAGGAACCTTCACTCGACCAGCAAGGATATCAGCAGCTAGAGAAATTCAGCCTATCAGGAGAGTATCAAGCAGAGATGCAAATCCAACGAGTAATAGAAGTGTGCCAAACCAAGATGAGGATGCTGCATTAGCTCTGAGGTTACAGAGGGAGGAGTTTATGGAGGCTTTTAGGGGAACTACTGATCAGTCTAGTGCCTCTCTTTCGTCTGCTAGAGCAAACATCCGAGCCATGGCATCTAGAGCCACTAATCGTGGTGCTGCAACCCGATTTATGTAATCTAGTTTTCACTTCGTAGTAGTTATCAAGTCTGTTGCATTACTTTGTGTCTTTGTTCATGTACTCCCAACATTTACAAAGAACTGTGAACACAGCTTTTCTTAGAAGGATACCTAGTTAAGTTTTTTTTTTCCCTGAAGATTTAAATCTTTTTGTGTACCGTATGACCCCTAATGCATTTCTCGGACATGCTTTAAACCTATTTGATTAGACAAGGGCACAACAAGCTATGACTTAGCTGCAAGTTCTGCAGTGCTATGTGCATCCAACAAGGCAGTTCAAAATGGCAATCAGAATAGGATTTGACAAGATGTATGAAACGGGTAACCTCGCAAATAAAACAAACAAATCAGACACTTCAAACTTATAACGGTACAAGTTGATTACATTCCAATTGTTGTTTCCATCTATGGACACTCTACAACAAGTAAATCCCTAGCAGGGCAAACTAACTACTCTTTGTTCATTAGACCTCTAAACAGAACCCTCATCAGACTCTCATGGTATCAAGAAACAAAATGGAGAACACAGAAGACCATCCCTGCGACCTGAAAAAGGAGGTCGTATGGCACAACAAAACTTTCGTTTCACTTGCTTCACCAAACAGGTTGACTTGCTTGCTTGTGAGAATTCTGATAGCAAAACTGTTAATAGAAGCAAGTCCACAAACAAACCCCACCCTCGTAAAGACTAACATGTTTTCATAACCTATATTTGTACAAGGGGCCTTACTGGGGAATTGGCCACTGAGTAAAATCTGTCTGTTTTTGGGGAAGTTAGTGCCTATGAGAGTGTTTTCGGCTAACAAAATGGGCATCTCCCTTCCACTTGTTCCATCTCTGTAAGACAGTCAGACCAATAGAACTATAGCCTACAAAAGCCATAACACAAAATTCCCTATACGGAGCCAAGGCCAGGGAAGAGAGATAGGAATAGTATCCAGCAAACAGGTACAGTAAATGCATCCTCACTTCTAGGTTTCGGATTGGAGGGAAAGACACCAGAAAGGAATTGAACTGAGGGTTTGAAGTGAAGATACCATGAAGGATCACACCTGTGGAAAGAGCTGAATCCAAGACCCATGGAAAGCTATGATCTGTCCCGATTCTCTGCAACCACAAAGACGCTAGTTTACTTAGTAAAAATTGGATAAATTCTTGTATAGCTTAAACATCACACGAATGGTCATCACAACAAGGTACAAAATCCTGATTGTATTTGCATGTAATCATATGGCTTGGTCAGGGGCAAAGAAACTTATGCAGACGCATGTGCATCATTTATAAATTCTACGGTATGGTGCATATAGATATGACACTCATCGGAAACTCTTCTTGATGAATGTTGAAAACTTTGTGCTTCTAGAGAGTTAATGACAAGGAATATTTAGTTCAGAAATTTGCCAACATTCTTGGTCTGGTGGATATAGATATGAAACTCATAGGATTTCTAGAGAGATGAGAAATATAATGATATAATCATCATACCTCCAAACAAGTCACAAATGATGGGCCAAACATGAGTGCTGCAATAAGATGCAAAATAAACAACCCATGCCGATGATGGAATATCTCTAGTTGAGTTTCACCAAAACTTTTTGAAGAGTCTGGGCTATTGGAGCACGTATCTTCAGAAGGGAAATTCTGGTTTGATAGACCATCACGTTTGAATATAAGTTTGTCAGACCCATCATTGCCGTCTTTCTTATAATCAAATGATTCATGTCTTCGTGCATGGCTGCGAAATGAAGCTGTCAAATAACTGTTACAAAGACATAGAGCAACTTTTAGGATCACATTTGTTTTTTCAGATACCGTAGGAAATGACTCATGAAGTTTACAAAATTATGCATAAACTAGAAACAATGAATGGACAGAAAATGGACAGAAAAGCGCATAGTATTATGACATACCTGCAAAGTGCAGTATGACAGCATAAAGCATGATAGAACAAGACAACAAGTAGACCCAACGCCGGATGAACCAAGCATGCCAAAGTAATTGCAGCAAGTGCTGTAACTAGTAGGGGATTAGCTCTTATAACCCTCAACACCTGTTCAAAAAAGAGTCAAGTGAAAGTCTATGAATCAGTCTCAAGAACTGAAGGAAACAAAAAGGATAAGTAATAGATAAAGGAAGTTGTAATCATTTAAAATTTGAAGCGCACAAAATCACCAAACACAACTAAATGAAGACAAACACACACGTACAGTTTCTAATAGCTACATGGGTAAGATGCTCAAGTTGGTAATGATGACATTAGTATTACAAGATAAAGTTTACCTTCCATGAACAAAAACCAGAGGACATATTCAGAAACCATTGAGAACTTTTTCCCGACAACTGAAACCTGCCAAAAATTAATTTCTATCATTCCACTATTGGCACTAGTAAACACGTAATCTTTCATCCAATTGTGTACAAAGAGTAATAAAGAAAACTTACTGACCTTTTCTTGATGAAAATATGTAGCAGAGCAGCCCCATAAAACACAAACTGGGATATCAAAATCAGAATGGCTACGAAGCCATTAGCAAGGAAATAGCAGACAACTGAGACAATGGTGAAGCTAGCAAATGAAGGAGATGGTTGAGAAATCCAAAATCCAACTAGTAAGGAGAGACCGATTGGCACAATAGCAAGGTAGATAAATGGTACTGGGAATCTCAAATTGGACTCTAGTGCCTTCAACATCGAGGGTATGGGTAGATTACGATCCCATGCACATGCTTGCCGCATCAGTGCGAAAAAGATAACAACAATGGAGAGACCAATAATCTGCAAGACAACAGCCCTATAACATGATCAAAAATCAATTCCTTTTCATCTGTTGCAAATTCCAATTTGAGTAAAAAAAAAAGTCTCTTTATTCCTTTGTTAAACTACTTATAAAGCTTTTTTTTTATTAAAAAAAAAAGACTTTTTCACCAACATTCTAACCTGATTGATCCAACCTGCCCATCAACTAAGTGCAAATTTCTCTCAAATATTGAATGGGTTCAATGTCTGACCAACCCCCAGAATTAAATGGTTCATAAGTGAATATTAAGGCTCGAACCTAGCCCTCAGTCCCTTACCACTAAGCGATATACGCCCATTGTTCCAATTCAACATACATTATATTCATTCAGTATTGATTTTGCATGTTTAGGTTCAACAAATGGAAACTGTCACTAGATCCTGTAAATGGGAGATGGGACAGGTTACAGAAGTGAATCGCATTTTGAAATAATCACATGCCTGTTGTCCACTCATCTATATGTATATGATAGTTCACATTAAATAACTCCAGATACTATACAGCAATGTTTAGCTCAAAGGTTATAATTATATCTCAAAGGTTTAATATATATAGCGATTTCTAGGTACAAGTGTACTTAAAATCAGAATTTGGCAGCATAACATAAGAACAACTAAATATAAATAATATGGACCCTTTCAGTCAAATCTCTATAATTTCCTACACCCCTCAAACCCATCAGCATATCACTTTATAAGCATAAAGAACAAAAGAAACTGAAGAAACACAGCTGAGATCCAGAAATATCTTGAAGTGAGCTGTTGGAAGTCATTACCTGTGAATTATACACAAGCAAAAACCTACTGGCGACTGCAATTACAGAAACTGTCATCTCACTCCTATATGAACAATGTGGATCTACCTGAAGTGAAGCAGTGTACGAAAATGTAAAAACCTTAGCCTTTCAACAATAGGAAGAAATCATACAAAATAAAATAAATAAATAAATAAATAAATAATCTGTTCTTGCTTAAATAGAACTTATAAGTTAGCAATGTCTTCTGTCAATATCATAAGATAAAGTAACTGAACTCTGAAAGTAGAGGTGAAAACTTACCACCAACATAACGGAGGTTTTCTCCGAACTTCTAGGTGAACTCCAAAGTGATGGTGATGAATCAACAACAATTGTGTCGCTATACAAATTTCTGAATACATGCAGACCTGATGTTTCATCCCAAGCAAATGCAACCGGTGGGAAACAGCGAAGCTTGCAGAGCTCTGTAATATGGAGAAAGAACAAGCTTAGTCATACAAGAGAAACCATTTATGTCAACATTCTTTAATCAATGACGATATACGAACCAAAGATATAAAACATAATAGAGGTACAAGTTATAAAACCACTAACTGCTGTTATCCGTATCTCCAGCCTGTTCATCTGGAAGTCCAGAACTCTTTATTCCACAACCTGCGGTCTTCAAAGAGAATATTACAGGCAGAAGGCCTAAGCTACTTGTGAATGATAGATTTAAAGCAAGGGGATGATCTTCCTTCCAAGATAAATCCTGCATAGCAACACAGGTCATGATCAGTCAAACAAATAATCAGATAAGTGACAGCTTAAGTTCCTACAATTTCCAAATTCAGAATCACCAAGTCGACAAAATATTAACCTTGTGAGAATAACCAGACACCGGAGGTGACCAAGGAGAGATATCTCTCTCCCCTTCCTCTGGATTGAAAAACTGACCAACAGCCATGGAAACTGCTGGTGGAGGTCTACCTGAAATACTCTGATTACAAAATTGTCGACCGTCATGTACAAAACCCAATACAGTTGAAATATCACATCGAACAACAAAGAACAAAAGGTTTGAGTAATTGAGGATGAGAAACACAGGCAGCCTTCAGACAAGACTAATAACTAAAGTCATAACAGAACGACTAAATTCACTTAAAATGTAGTATGGAGGCCCGGAGGGATTGCAGTTCAGCTTTTACTCTGAAAATGACAGTATGAAATAGTGGAGAATTTAAAATCGCCCATTGCTATAATAGAAACCAGAAGAACTTCATTGTGCAGTTATTGTTTTGAACTTCATTGCTATAATATACTCAATTACTCACTTCATGTACTCCAGATCTATGCTTACAACACACAGGCCAAAACATATTTCAATGTCTTGAAAAAGAAAAAAGAATTAAAATTTTGATTTCAAACAAAAGAAAAATCTTTCGGAAAACTGAACAGACTTGTCAAAAAAAAAAACAGTCTAGCACATAACAAGGGAAACAATAAGACAAAATTCAATCCAATCAGACTCGTTTGAAGCATAAAAGTTAAGACAATACCGGACGTGGTGCAACTGAGATGGTCAGGAATCTGAAACCACGCATATCCTGCGGTCCTAAGAGGAGTATAGCTGAAGGGGGAGCTTGCTCTGTTTGGCTTCCTGGTTCAATCTAATAAGATAGAGCATATCCAAAAATCAAGGCATGCCGATGAATTCAGCAAAAAAATGTGCCAAAGGAATCATTCTTAGTAAAAAAAAAAAAGGCTGAGTAGCAGCTTAATCAGTGTATAACAAAATTCACTTGAAACAAGGAAAAAGTCCACTTCAAATCTGAACACTCATATTTAAATATGATGAAAAAAATCTACTCACAGATATAATAAGCCAATAACCCATGAAAACTGTAATGAAGCAACATTCAGTACCTGTCTTGGTGCTGGTCCTGATGGAATGAGCACCATCCTCGATGTCACCTCAAGGATCCTTTTACATACAGGCAACTCTGAAGTTGAGTTTCCTTTTTCAGGCCATAGATGAAGTCTAACCCCAGAACATGGAGCAAGGTTGGTCACTAACATGAAGTGACTTCTTCCATTGGTTCCCTGCACAAATAGATTAAAGTCTGAGAACTATCAGGGATACAAAATGCAAAGTACAAAGAAAATCAACAAGAGCTAGCCGTCATACGAACAACTGAATAGGAAAATGAACATATCAAGGTAAATACTAATTCAACAAGCTTCAAAAGCACTACGAGGCCAATAAATCAAATTTAACCCCCTCAACTTATAACGACAAATCAATGGTACAGACCATATTTATTTCAAACAAAGTTGTGCATGCACAATATAAAAACTAATTTCAGAACCCTTTTATAAGGTCAACTATGGGCAAAAGAGGGTTGGGGAAAGAGAGGATTACAATGAATTTAAGGAATCATGAATGAAACTAAGCTTGAAAGTAACTTCAGAACAGTTCCCATATCACTATCAAGATGGTGGTTTGCTGATGCTAACCAGTTTTCGAATGTCCAACCACCGTCTTCGACCATCCATGGCTAAAACAGTGACGGTGGTTGTCTGGATATATAAGTCCCTCTCAAGGCCATCATCACTCCAATGAACATTGCTAGGACAAGCATCAGAGATGATCAGTGATTCTGCAGTTGTACAGTTTATAAAATGAATACATTAGCATTGTCAAGAACCTTGTACATCCTTTTTAGCACTACTGCCACGGGATCTATAAAATATCCCAAGGGTTTTAACAAACCATAAAGAACAATATGATGGAGTTTCCACAACAATACAAAATGCCATCATCTATTACCAGTTCTGTCTTTCACGTCTCTAGTTGGAGCATGTATTGACTGTTGAGACAATCGTGATTGCGTCCTCCAATTGAAACTTTGTGGTATCGCACTACGAAGCATTTTTGAAAAGATTGAAAGTCTTATTCTTGTGTCAGAGAAAGGCTGGCCTGTTCTGGGATCTGCCAAACTAAGGAGAGTGTGTGATACCTGGACAAGAGCATATATGTTATTATATTCCGCCTGCATATAATTGAATCTGGTTTCCAAACCTGACTTTCACTTACTTGGATAACTAATTGATTGCACCATAAGATAACTTGATGTTCCATGGATAACCAAACATTTTTCATGCTGGTACTACTGATCATAAAACCATGGGTAGGCGGCACAATGCCATCAAGGGATTCATACTTGGTCCTTACCTGAAGACAAAAACAAGAGTAAAAACACCCACAAAGTAAGGGTACATAGCAAGAACAGTTGTATACACAGTGTATCTGCATGCATATGATGTAAAAACAGTAAATAATTAAAAGATACTGCATACACCCATACTAACACTAGTACAGATATAAACCACTTCAGCAAATTATGAATATGCCACATTTAGTGCAACTCTTCAATTATAGTATGCAAGACATGTGTCAACATAGGTACCTGGTAATCATTATAACCACCAGAAATAGATATGACAACAACATTGGAGAGAACAGGATCAGACAAGTAGTGTCCTGCTGCAGTTGTTTGGACCTCGTATCCCTTTCTCCATTCTCGATTAATGTGTCTAAAGTAGTGACCGAAGGAAGGCTGTAGCGCCACAGGAGGGTATCTGGATGAAAGAGGTAAAACTCATCAAAATAAGTTATGTCATCACTGAGAACACAAGACATTGTATGAGCCGCAATACTCACTGGTGTGGGCTGGAAAGTGTAAGAATTGTTTCAACTGCTGACTTTCTCAAATGAGGGTCGATAACTGCAGCTCTAGCAACAAAACCACCCATAGAATGACCAACCAATATAACACTTTTTGGCAAAGTCGCAGAGGTTGCAGCTCCTTCCTTTTCTCTAGCCTTGAAAGATTCCTCGTACTGATCCAAAATCTGCATGCGTGGTTGTAGCCTTGCAGATTAAATATAATGAGAACTGGAAACATATGAAAGCAAAATTTTCTTCTAAAAACTAAACAAACCACAAGCAACAAGATGTTGCTTCCCCAAAAGGAAAGTATTGACAGGGTAAAAATCCAACACTGAGAAATGCATGTCATATTTAAGTGCTGTAGTTTAAGACTCTATCTCGCGATGCAATTTCAAAGAAAATAGTATGAACTCAATGACCAAGCATTGAGAGCTTCCAATTATACATGCGATCTAGTAGTTTCTCTATGAGAGTGAGAGAGAGAAAGAGAAACCAACCCTGTGAATGCAGCGGACAACATAGCTTGCCTGTTGTTCAAGTACACCGCTATCCAAAGCAGAGTGTTCACCTTCAAGATCCACAGCGAACCAGTCCAACCTCGAATCGTATTGACTCGGCAACTCATAACCGCCTACATCCCTATCCTCCTCCCCTCCCTCTTCCGGAGTCAACCAAGCTTCTCGATAATACGTACGCTCAAGTGGACCTGCCTGATACGCCCTATCAGATTCCGCCGCCAATGACCTCACCTGTAAATCACAAAAATCCACAAATGCTAAGCTTTTACCACACAAAAACACACACACATACAGCATTATACAGCTAAACCTGACCTTACCTGCTTATAGCTCCCGCCGTTCCCCGGAATAAAAAGCACCGGAACACCGCTGAGCTTCCGAACATGCTCCTTGAAATCGATCGCCTTCCATCCCTCGTGGTACAGATACAAGCCGTACTTCGCCGGCGCTGAATCAGAGCTACTGAACTGTATCGGAATATACGTCGGATACATGTACGTCATGTTACACCCGTTCGAAACCGGCTTCAACAAGCCATAGATTCCGGCGAGGACGACGCCGAGCACGAGAACAATGAGCAGTGCTATTCTGGACTTGGCTCTCAGCCCTAGCACCACCTCCATCCCTCCTCAACCGCTCGAAATTCTCCGCAGCATTCAAAATCGAAAATCCCTATAAGGAAACAGTAAATTGAGCTAGTAGAGAAGCATTGAATTCTACTGAGATCCGTTACGGAAGTAAATTGAGCTACTAGAGAAGCAGCATGGAAGCTGAAGAAGAAGGAAAATGCTTACGTGTGCAATGACGCAGTAGATCTGAGACGAAGCGGTGCGGAGGAAACGACGTCGTGTTGACTGACCGGAGATTGAAGGAGAGCTTTGGAAGTGAATCAGAGAGAGTAGCAGAGTTGGCGCATCGCACTAGTCCAAAACTGGAAATCAAGTTATATAGTGGCGGTTTGGCGGGTCGGGTCGGGTTGGGGTAATTTCCGGTGTTACTGGAGTGTGTATAGATTCGAGGAGCCGCAGAAACTGGAGATGGAGTGAAAGTTAATAAATAGATCGTCTAATTTTTCCTTAAAAAAAAAAAAGCGGTAAATTCTTATTGTTACACTTCAATTAATTATTGGTAGAAATTTTGAGTTACTACAAATAAATAATTCAAATGATTTTATCATTCATTATGTTAGTAGTTGAGTAATGAAATGAAAACGTACAACTCTAGCAAAGTGAGACTAGAAACATAAAAGATTGGCAGGTATAGTTATTTTCGAAATTAACTCTCCTAGAGATGCAAGTTGAACCAACATAATCATTTAACATAGATTCTTGAGTTGGGAGGATACCACTCGATTAATCTCAATACTTCAAAGACATTTATGTGCTTTGTGTTGAGATATTTTATGTTAATTATCAGAATAATATAAGTATTTCGAGAATATTGATTAATAGATTAAAAATAAGTTTACTTTTTACTTTAACAAAAGTAGACTCTCTAGATTCCAAAAGAGAAATGCTCAGAAAATAAAAATGAACACAATCATTTCTAGCACAGACATCAATTCAATCATTTTCAGCTGAGAAAGGCACCTAATTGAATTGGCAACTATACTTTGGTTTAAAAAAAATTTGCACAGGCTAACCAAGTCTTCAAAATGATGACTCTTTATTTCCTGTGTAATTATCAGATATGATAATGAAAGCTTTTAGAGCAAATCTTCATACTATATTTCTCATACTAGTACCTAAACAATGACAAATTGGTCAAAAACCGTGCCATTCAACTTCGAAGTCAAGCTTGAGCATATCTAAAAGGAACCACAATCAGCATATTACTTGTTACAAAACTTGTCTGCACAAGCCAAAGCAATATTGTATCTGGTACATAGCAAAAGAAAAAGAAATAAAGAGCATACAATCATCCAAGACCAATTTTTTAAGTGTTAAACGACACAATCGAAAGATGGACAAATATCTACAGTCATGCATCCCTTGCAGCCCGATCCAGTGCATAGGCATAGTCATCATTCTTCTAGATGTGCTGCTGGCATCTAGTCCTGATCCTGCAATTAAATAAATAAATAAAATTTTCCAAGGGAAGTACTAAGAAAGCGTTGTCGGATTATTCAGACAAAAAGAAGCCATGCCGATCTATTCTAGTTAGTCTGCCTTAAACTATAGAGAATATGCAAATCAAAATCCAAGTCCTTTTACCTCGGTGGCTACAGATTCCTCAGCGAGTGGATCAGGGAGAAGCACCACCATAGTAGCGGTTCTCGTCGCCTGAAAACAATTATCCGAGTTAGTTTGATGATATTTACAGAGGGATAGAGAGAAAGAGAGATAGTTAGATATATATATATATATATATATATATATATA
>NC_020496.1:37982747-38022523 GCF_000184155.1 Fragaria vesca subsp. vesca
AAAAATGGAATAGGAGCTTGGTAGAGCTAGAGTTATAGCATTAAAGGACTTGGATTTTTATTTTCAGGAGGCCAGGAATGCGGAATTGGCGAGGAAGTATGAGCAGATTGCTCATACTTCCTCGCCAATTCCACATTCCTGAAAACAAAAATCCAAGTCCTTTAATGCTATAACTCTAGCTTTACCAAGCTCCTAGTCCATTTTCCATATCCAAACTAATAGAGCCATTGTTGAACCAAACCAGAAACATCATCATCACAGCACTTATATAAGCAGATTGCAGACATAGTATAACAATCTTAGCATAGATCGATTAATTAGATATGTGACAGATTGTAGACTCACAGAACTTCTACTACCACAACCAGGCCACATAAGATATTTCAATCCTATTAGGCTATGACAGAAATCGCCGTTTATAATTGCCAAAAAGTTCAATGTTTTGGCCACTAAATTCACATGACATAAAAATAAAAATCTTAAAGAAACATAAAACACACTCACTAAACTTTGAATGCCACTTTTTGAGAGGCTCAGGTGGCAAAGATGGCCATCATAGCTTCAGTCACCCCAAGGCCTCATCTGTATCCTCCTTCTCCATCCACACCTAAAATTTTGTTTCAACCCCCCAATTCAGAGCCGTTGGGGTAATATGACTTTTTGTTGTTCGGTATATTTCAAATTAGTGGAAGAACAAGTCGTAAGACCATTGATGATTGCTTACACAATTTGCTGCTTATTTTCTGGTTGATGATTCATTTGTCGAATCGGTGATAGCAGTCAGGCATGCCGAATGGATGAGTAGAGAGTAGATCCGTAATTCCATACTCTCGACTGCACGGGCTAATGTGGTCCATGTGGATCCAGTGGCTGCGGCTTATGAAGATGTTGAGAGTACATATCGTGCTCATGTCGTTGGAGAGATTGTCAGGAATATGCCACCAGATCCCTCTCTATTCCCTGAATGGATCCACAGTGTATTTCCAGATGGATGCTGACAGCCGAATCACATCCATCTGGAAATACTGGATCCAAGGCATGGAGAGGGATCTGGTGACATATTCCTGACAATCTCTCCAACATTACGAGCACGATCTCTACTCTCAACACCTTCATAAGACGTAGTCACTGGATCCACATGGACCACATTAGCCCGTGCAGTCGAGAGTATGGAATTACGGATCCACTCTCTGCTCATCCATTCTGCATGTCTGGCTGTTAGCACCGATTCGAGAAATGAATCATCAACCAGAAAACAAACAACAAGTTGTGTAAGCAATCATTAATGGTCTTACGATTTGTTTTTCCACTAAATTGAAATATACCGAACAACAAAAAGTCATATTACCCAACGACTTCATAATCCTCAGCAATTGGATGCCTATGGAGCACCGACACAGATCTGTTGCTCTTGTTGCTCACCTGAGAATGAATATCCTATTTAGTTTGATAGGATTTACAGAGGGATATATATATATATAGAGAGAGAGAGAGAGTACATTCGGCCGAGAAATGAAGAGGACTCCAGTATAGAGCGCATTCTTCCTCACAGATCCTTGAACCTCTTGCAAACACTTATGACTGTGTACCAACCAAATGAACAATAGAAGGAATGAGAAAACTCCATTCAGCAATGTTATTTTAGCCCAACAATATAGCAACATGTAAACAAGTCAACAAAGAGGAAAAATAGTTACATTTCTCAGGTGCTAGCTGAATTTGCTCCTTATTGCACAAACTCATAAATCTGGCAGTGGACGAAACCACCACACTAGCTTGCTCCTTTGACAACGCAGATGCAGTGCATGCTTCCCTGTCAACATTTACATACACACCCACTGTAAGTAGCCAATTCCCCACATTTCCAAAGCCAGACACTACATACACCATTTAAAACGAATAGGCTGACTGCAAAAGCAATTTCGACGCACATTCCGATAACTCTTACATAACATAACTCAGAATCATATGCCTAGTTTTGGTGTCAAAACAGAATCAAAACGCAATTCAGCCGTTGGTTTCATTCAAAAAGTACATAACCATTCAAACAAAGCATAATCGAAGCACAATTTCAGCTAATCAAAACCTAACACATGGTTTACAGAGCCATCCAACAAAACCCTAGCGCATCAAAACCATACAAAAACAAATTACAAAGCTAAGAGAGAGTGAGGAAGAGGCTCACAAGATGTAGAGGTAACCGAGCTAGTGCACAGAGGGATCAAGCTGGTCGAGAAGAGGAAGCAGCCGAATCGACTCGGCGTGGAGCGAGTCGTGCGCTTGCTTCAGAATGCTGTGTAGGTCGGAAAGATCTACGGAGTTCGTCGACAGACCCTGCACGTTTAGAACAAGCTCCGCGAACTCTTCCATCCCAAATTTAGGGTTTCGATTCTCTGAAGCTGAGAGAGAGAAAAGAGAAAAAAGAGAGGAGAAGAAGAAGAAGGGGCGCACTCAAATAATACTCCCTTTTTGCGTTTTATATGGGGTTCGGTGTGGACTCAATTTACTGTGGACCAAGTGTGAAACGAAGTATCGGTTTGGGCTTTTAAAATGCATAACATTTTTGGGCCTCCTCCTGCTGTTTTCTATAAAAAAAAAATAAAAAAGAAGAAGCCATATCAAACATTGCAACTGTGTATTATACACCAAAGGAGAGGATCCGGAACACAGAAAACTAGGGTTTTCAGAGATGGCGAAGAAAGGCATAAACGCTATTGCGGCAGGGGGTAGCAACATGCCGAGCCTGTACGTGTGTTTCCAGGTATATGAGAAGATTGAATCCCCACGATGGATGGTTCAATCCATCAATCTCACCGATCTTATTACTTCTTCTTCTTCAAACCCTAATCCTATGATACGACAAGTGCTTCACACCGCCCCAGATCTGAAACTCCCAGCTAACGCCGGCTGCTGCTGTGTCTTCCGGTCCAAAATTATGTTCTGCGGTGGCTATCAATACCTGGACCCCTGGGATCACGGTCCATTCTATGAAGTTTCTGATCAGATTTATGAGTTTGATGAGACCGATGAGCTGAAGATAAGCGACAAGAAATTTTCAAAGGGGAAATCCCGTCCCATGATGATGACTCTGGGCGACGGTAAACTCTATGCTCTAGGATTCCCCCAACCAAACCCAAAACTAGACCTAGACCACAAGTACTTGCCGCCCTTTGAGGTATTCGACTTTAACGAGCAAACATGGTCAATTCTGCCGGACCCTCCATTTGATGAACTTGCTCCTAGTTATTTCAATTTGTGCTATGCAACTGTGGACACCACCATCCTTCTCTCCGCTAAGAATTTGTGCACCTACCGCTTTGATGCAGCCTGCCCTTCTAAAGGATGGAAAGTACACACTGAAGCACCGCTGCCGTGCTCTATGGGCAGAGCTTTAGTGTTGAACCACAGCAGCGATTACAACATTATGTTTGGTTACGACTCCTGTCATGGAGCCGACATCCGCAATTTCACCATCGGAGTCCATCTTATGGACAAAAATGATTACTCCTGGACACATATCGCCTCTCTCCTTGTTCTGCCACCTGAGATTCTGGCTCGGTTGCCTCGTCACTTTTTTCCCGTAGAGCAGTATAGTATTGTCCATGTTGGAGGTCGAATCATATGCCTTGTCCTTCACAGATTCCTGCTATGCGAACAGTCATGTGGTGGTGAGAGGGAACCTACTAGTGATACAGATATGAACATTATCTCTTGTGCTGTAGTCACATTTGAATATTTTCTATCACCCTACTCCAAGACCATCAAGTTCAACATCCTGGGTTTCCGCCTCCTTACATTTGATGACGAACCTCCATGGGGAGCTAGTATGCTTGGTGCCTTTTTGGTGGGGGATCCAGTACAATATGGCAATGCCTTTACAGATTATGGTGGTAAATTCCCAAAAGCAACCGAGGGCATTACTCTAGAACCAGGAGAAACACTACCCGATTTTCTTTTTGAAAGGGCTACCACCTCTGCAAGTGGGGGTTGTATTCCAAACCAATCCTCCCTGGTTCCTGTTGCTGCTGCCTCTCAGCAAAATCATTTCCCGTCTTGTTCACGTGGGCCTGAAAGTGTTCTCCCCTGCGCTTATTTCTTAGCTGGGAATTGTGGCAACAGTTATCAATATTCACAACACCATGCTGGTCACTATCCTATTGTGGCTGAACCTGGCATTCTGTATCCAAATACTCATGCTGTAAGTTAATTTGAAGCCTTTATATTGACTTCTTTTCCGTGGTGTTAGAATATGTTTCAGGGTGATTGTGTGTGTGTGTAAATGTCTCTAATTTATAAGGATTGTGAAAGTTGATTCCACATGTTTCTGGATTTATTCATGATTTCTGTTGGGTTGTTTTTGTTGGCTGTAGATGGTTGGACATATGCAAAGCAGCGGACCAAACCTTGTTCAGGTTGCACCGGGATATGTTTATCCAAATTATCATGCTGAGGAATACATGACGACTTTTTACTGAGGGTGACACTGTGACTCAATTCGTCTGAGGATGAGATTATGACTACGATTTGTCAACGTCATTAGATGTTGATTGTGGAGAACCTGGCTCACTGTGGGCCTTGCTATTTCTTTGTTTTCTATGCGGGCTAGTCACCTTTGTGTGATAAATTATGCAACAGTATTGTATGACATACTAATATGCATGCTTTTCGGGGAATTTTAAGTGTTTGATGTCCTAGTTAAGTAGTTATTTTCCTTAAAAAAAAAAAAGAATAAAAAAGAACTGTGTATTATACTGTTGGCTTCAATCTACGGGGAAATTGTTATTTGTACGGAACACCACGTGACATTTGATCCCAGAGAGATGGAGGATTTGAATTTGTTGGGAGTTGCTTTGACCACTGTACTCAACTGTTCATACTTCATACTCCACACTAGGCCCCAATTCACATATCCAAGAAGGGCGTTTCTATCCTTTGGCCCGATTCATTTATAACTGCGAAATTTATCTTTACAAACTACTGAAACTAGTAAAACTCCAAGGAAAGAATAACATGTAGCTACAACGTGGATCAATCCCACATGTCTGTATTAGAGGCAAGTAGAGATGGAAGAAGCCATGTAAAGAATCCTTCATTAGTCTCTCCCTTCCATCTCTGCAATGAGTAATCCACCAACAGATCCCAGAGATCTCCTACTGTCCATTGGTGCTGCTGTATCCATCGGCTTACCTGCACCATAAAGTTAAAGAGGATGAATATGCTATGCCGACGATTGAAGTCTTAACATGAGTTTTGTTGGTCAAGATTAATTCACAGCTTAACTTGGTTTGGAAAACTGAAAGCATTTGGTATAAGCAAGCACCCTCAAAACATAACAGCAAAGCACATTGCATATTTGTAAAATTTATTTATCTGTGCTTTAGGTTACATAAAACAGTTGGTTCCTCAAATTCGTTGGTACGAGTATGAAGCATCTATTTTAAGGGGAAACATGACGTTCACACTAAGCATTATGAATCAGTACCTGGTCAAGGTTTTCCAATGCCTTCATGCCAGAAGTGTAGTATGAAATGAAAGGTCTTCGTGCCTGAAACAAATGCAACCTCATTACAGTCGTTTTCAGCTAACTACTCCGTGTTATTTTTATTTAAAAACAGATAAATCTTTAAAAATCTCATCTCCTCCCATAATTGTTACAAAGGCTAAAGACAAAACTACCTGAGATGCAGCAAGCCATTGAACTATGGTCTTAACTTCAGGATCTCCTCCAAAAGCACCGCATCCCCAATTCCCAGTTGCAATCCCAATATCATCCACATAATCCAAAGACTGAATCTCAGTAGAATCGACTGAACAGAGTTCATTCTCACGAACTAATGCATTGTTCTCCCGATATCCCAATTGAGGAACAAAGCCACAGAAGGCCTTATTGGTCTCCCTGTAGAAATCAACAAGGTAGAAGGTAGATAAACTTCTGATTAAGAAAGGTTACAAAAGGGAGAACCATATCTACATATAATAGTCCAACATATTCAAACTTCAGTTATCTCTCTATGGACATATCATACATAACGGCACAGACTTCACTGACTTCCATGTTTCAAAGATCACGGACTTCACTTGTGTTTCTCTGTAACTTGTGTGCAACACTTCCTAAGGGGATAGTACATTCATTTGCAGGTGCAGCTGGTTATCATGGCCGATAGCTAAATTACTAACCCATCTCAACCAAAATGCTTGTCCCAATCCTACAAGTTTGCCCTTTTCTGGCCAGCCTCAGTTGACATTTTAACACCACTTTCTATAAATTTCATATGATAAGTGTGCAATTGCAGTAGTATTAGTTAAATATACATACCGGAGGAGTAACTCTTGTTTATACTGTTTCATCCCTGGGCTGCATAATGCGTCTATTGCAATAATCCTGGTTTTACGTCTTCCAAGAGAGTCTGAATCCCTTTCATCCACATAGTCACCACAAAATCGAAATGAAGAAGCATACCTACACCAATTTAAAAATATATATAAATATCAGTCAGAAATCATTTCAACAGTGACCATGTTAAATGGATGAAAATTATATATATAAAGCTAATATGCTCAGGAATCAGGACATATCTCAGAAAACCATACATACACTTTCAATAAGAAGAGTCAAGTGATTCACTAAATGCATCTGAAAATATGTATGAAGAACATAACATTCCTAAAAATATATATGTATCTGTATGCGTATGTGCTTACAGTACACACCCTGTATAATTCGAAAATCTTTCTGCACCAACAATTTCTATAGCCTCATTATCTGCCATAGACGGCATGAACAGCATGCTAGCAATTAACTCGGGGTTGATCATGAAACGGATCTCTTCCTACGTCAGATGGTAATAACAAATAATATTAGGTGCTTCTGCAATTAGACATTGGCCTGCGTGAATCAGGAGAAGTAAAAACAAAAAAATAGCTGGAAAATTGCAGACATATATTTGGGTGAATATATATGAGGAAGAAAAAGAATATATAATCAGACCTGTACACAGCCCCTATGAAGAGCACCACCTCCTATATACTTGTTTGCAAAATCAACTTCCAGAGCTCCACTTGATTGATCTTCTATCAAGCCTGACCTGTGAACCTAGAATGACACGTGAAGGAAACTTAACAAGTTAGTTGTGATCACCTGAACTCAATCACAAAAGATTTGTTAACAGATTTCCAACAATTCATCTACATATAACTTATGGCTTTGTATTAACCATCTGTCATCTTTTTACCTCAAAACGGCAGAGTGGAATGACTGAATTGCTCCAAAACTCAGCCTTCGGATAAGAAATTCTTAGGGGAGTTGGTTCCAGAGGAAGTACTTTCCGCTCAAACGAGACAAAACCCATAGGCATGCGTGAAGTTATCTTTTCAAAGTAGTGTATAATGCACCATATCTTACTCTCCTGTTTTTGATTATAACTATCATACAGAGCGCTGCAAATAAATATGAGGCGGTGAGTATATATCAGTAAATAACATGAGAATGTATCTATTAATAATGTCAAACAAAATTGGGTGATAAGATATCTTTAGAAATAGCACGGGAACATGTCTAGTAGAATAACTGACATCTTTATGTGTACCGCTAAATTGTGTGAAATAGAAAATTTAAAAAAATAAAGAGAGAAAGAGATTCCAAGGAAAGAAAGTGTTACATACGCAAACAAATGATCAAAATTGATTGTTGGGAGATGTTTGGCACTTCTATCAGTGACTGGGAACAAACATAATAGAGAGCACCCAAGAAGAGCACTAATTAGTTCCTGAAATGCAACGTACACAATTTCAGCAAAAATGTACTAAAATATAGGAAGATCTTTCAAAGTAAATAAGGCCAAGATCTTTCATACCTGACTGAGAAGCACTAATCCGGGTTGTTGTGAATCAAGTAGACGAAGAGCAGTATCCTCTGCATTTTGATAGTGAAGTTGTAACAAAGAGGGCAACCGCAAAAGCAAATTTGCTAATGCGGGGAACACTTCTCCAAACCACTTGCCAGATTCCTCCCTGGACATGATCTGGTAACCAAACAACCCCATTTTAGTTCGAAGGAAAGATTATGTGTGATGCAATTAAAGAGTGTGGCATACGTCATCGAAGAAGAGGGCGTATCCGTCTGCGGCACCAGGAGTGAGAGGATGAGAGGAGGAGGCCGAAAGAGAGCGCCTGAGGTCGGAGATGGCTGTGAATAGAACCTCCCCGGAATTGACACGACCCCTGCCCAAGTCCTTGAGTGTCTCCACCGCCTGTGATGGCCAGAAAAGACTCCGGCTCCGTGCCACCACCGGCAAGTAGCCTAGTATTGACTTCAACTCCTCCCTCTCTTCCATGGGGGAGCTCAACTGATATAAATGTACTGAGGAGGGACTTGAGGGCTTACGTCATCGAGGCGGGCGTGGGGATCCATAGCCCTAATTCTGGGGAGTAAGAAAGAATGAGAGTGTTTTAGTTGAAGGTGTTGGATACCGGAAGCGATGGAGTCGGGGGAACAGTTGTTATCAGCTGTGTGCGGTTGCAGAGCTTTAATTGTGTTACTCCGGGTCTGATTTGTGTCTATTGGGCCTTTCGGGTCTGATGAACCTATTTGGCTTGATAGACTGGACCGTTATTTGGTAACTTGGTCCAATTGATGTTCAAAGAACAATTTCATTTTGTTAAGCTGTGTGTGGGGGGGGGGATACGAGTGTTTGTCATTAGGATAGATTGATCTTTCCTATTTTCTCTATTAACCTTTTCTTACATGTGATAGGGTGCGATTATGCTCTTTTCCCCTTAGATCAAGACTTTTGTCCCACCGGATTTTTACTTGGCAAAGTTTTTAACGAGGTAACTTCGCATGCACCGCTTGTCTCATATAGAGGACTGCTCAAACATGAAGTTGTTCATGAATGTGTTTGATTACGGTTAATCATTACACATGACAGACTTGTTTAAGTGTTTGCCTAAATCTACTTTTAAGAAAATTATTATCAAGCCTCTCAGATTAAAGTACTTATCAAGAGGAGCATCACCTGATTGAGTTCTCAATAAAGTAATCGGTGCGTCGTACTCTTTTTGTCATTTGATCAAGATTTAGTTTTTCTCATAAGATTTTTGTTACACTACCTTTATGCTATTAGGATAAGGAATCCTAATTTCATTTAGCGATATATATACATGTTAGAATAAAATTATGTTTTCATTCTCTATACTGGAAATATACTCCGTAATAATTCTCTGTATAAAGAGCACCTGTGAATCAATAAATAAGATACACGATTCTCTTCCGCTATCATCTTTCCTATCTCTTCTGCTCTTTCACTAACACCAGTTCGCAGTTGAGGGTTTGATGGAGTTCACGGAGAAGGAAACTGTTATGAACGCGGTGCAAGAGAGCGTACCGTGCGCGGACAGAGGAGGCGAGGTCGCCGACAATTATATTCTACTCAAATTTTCATTATACAAGTATATCGGCTGCTGCCCTGGTCCGGAGTCCCCAATTCGTTGGGACTCACAAACCCACCAAGGAGAAAAAGACTTCTGGGTCGACCTGGCGGGGATCAAGCAGATGCCTTCCGCCTACCGCAGCCGGTGTAGAAGATCGTTTTCAGATTATCTTTCAACCACGAATGTCCCGGAAGATCAACATGCCCTTGCAATTCAGATGTTACTCGAGCTTGTAGACGAGGCCGTCAACCCTGATCTCCCAATTAACGTGGAGATATTTGACGTGACTGTTCATAATAGGAGGAGGACGATTCCTGCGACAAGGGAGTCGATTGAAGGCTTGGAAAGAGTGAGGCTTGATCTCTTGGAAGAAGATGGAGAAACATGTGCCATTTGTTGGGGGGTTTATGATCAACTGGTTACTAGGTTGCCCTGCTCACACTATTTTCATGGAGAATGTATTTGCGGGTGGCTGCAGATCAATCACGTTTGTCCTATGTGCCGATTCGCAATGCCTACTGAGGAACTGCCATCAACTTAATTTGCTGCAAATAACTAAGAGGCGATGTCCTCTTAATTCATTCGCTGCAATTGCTAGTTTCTGCTGAAGTAAGTGTAGCTTTTTGTTTCCAGTATTGTCAAAGGGGTTTCTCCCCTTTTTATCTTTATTTTCTGTCTCTTGTACTGCTTGATTTGCTGAAATTATAATCAGTCTGTACTTGGATGATTATGTAGGATATGCTTTACAATTGGGTTTTGGCTTTTTTGGTTTGACATCTTGATTGAATTTCCAGCTTTGGAGAATGAAGTTAGCTAGTATGAGCAACAAATATGGCAAGAATGATGACATAAAGGAGGTGCTCATGTTGCATCCCAGTTCAATCTGGCTGGGACTTTTTGTACATGGACTTGCTTTAATGTCTATTGTAGTATTGCTTATACCTGTAAAAATTTCATTAGAAATCATATTTGGGGTTATGTGCTGAAAACTATTCATTTTGCTAAAATTTTAATGGATTTTATCTTGTAAACGATTGATGCATAAGTTTTAGAGATACCTCTCCTACATGTATCACAAGCCATATCTGGCTTTGCATCTTTTGAAATGAACTGAAGCTGTTGTTTTCATTCTTCTTGATGTTTCCTCTCTTTTTACTTATTGCATCCAACATCTGGTATATAGAGCCAGGTTCGATGAGGAACCTACACGCCGACCCTCCCTCCGAAAGAGGAAAAGGCCGGGTCGTTGTCTAAAGAAATGCTTTGAGAAACGGCAGAGGTGCCTCCGTTACCAAGTCCAAATTATCTTAACCACGATCCAAAATCATGCAACCTTTTCTCCACTGAACTCTCAAGCATCTAGCTCCCCACCACATCTATTTATAAGTTCTGTTCATGAAAGCA
Organism: Fragaria vesca subsp. vesca; assembly: GCF_000184155.1. Lineage (NCBI taxonomy): Eukaryota > Viridiplantae > Streptophyta > Magnoliopsida > Rosales > Rosaceae > Fragaria > Fragaria vesca. The sequence goes on from NC_020496.1 coordinate 37,993,581, forward strand.
ATTGTTGCTGTTACTATCAAGCTCGTCGTAGCAAATTCGTTCTTGGTCTTTTTTCACGATGTTTGATTCACTGCCGTGAATATGCGAGGATCTTCCAAGGATTCTCAATCCTCTGGACTTTACTGGGCCTAGTCTTTGCTTACTCAGACTAAAGGGATGAGATTTTGCCATACCGATTCACTGCCGTACAAGCCTGGCCAAAAATGTCCCCAACATTTTGGCGACGCTGTTAGGAACTAGCTAGGCCATGATTCCAGTAGCAAGCCTCTTCCTTGTCATATAGAAAGCTAATGTATGAACTTTGGGGAAAAGACTAAAATATCTATAATATCCTTGATATTTTTTTGAAATTTCCATTTTTTACAAACATTGATATTAATTTTTATATCTTTTTGATATTTTATATTTAATCTATTTTTAGTCAAATATACAAATTTTATATAAATTTTAATAAAATTTTCATCGATAATCGATATTTTCTCGATATATCCATCGAGAATTTTTTTTTTCGAACCTTCAATATTTCCGTAATTATCGATATTTTAATCTAGGGTAATGTGAGAGCGTTATATGAGCGCACCCTTACAAGCACCACAACTAACTATTAGAGCAACTTCAATGAAGTTTGTCAAACTCAAATTTGACTTTGTGACACTTTTGAATTTTTACATATTTTGACTAGGTCCAATGAACATGTCAAATTTTCATGTAATTTTATTATTTTTTGGGTATTCAAAAAGCACAGACAGATAAGAATAAAAGTTTTCTTTAGATTTTAACTGCCGGTTCCTACAAAAAAATAAAAAATTAAAAAATAAGAGGCAAAATTTTGGTTTCCTGATAACTATACTTTCGTTACTACGAAATCATCATGCTTCCAGTTTTTTACCCTTCAATTAAAAAGATGGAAGCCTCTGTACTAGTCTGGTTTATTTGGTGGTGATTTGGTGCCACTGCTATACCATTTTGCTCTTCCCCATACTATTTGATTCCAACCTTTTGCTTCATCAGTAGATAAAGAGGGAGAGAGAGTGAGAGAGCATTAAAATTAATTGAACTCTATTCATCAAGAAAAAGTTTCATAATTCACAGGAAAAAATGGCACAAGAATGTTCAAACTCGTCGTGGCTCCTCACCAGAAAATGGGGTACATCTCACAGGCTCATCTAGGTGAGGTACATCTCACAGGCTCATCTAAATCCTACTCTCAGGCAACTTATCTATCTTACAAAAACACAGAGCATCACAAGGTCACATCGTGTAACTTTTGAAACTGAAGCGCATCCCAAGGGCTACCGAGGCAGAGGCCACCTGAATGATTTAGCAGTATAGGCTCCAGGTAACAGCAGCAGGCTGCTATTCTCTTTGCTTAGCTTCTAACAGAATACACAGGCATAAAAAAATGTAGTGGAGCAATATCGTGGTTTTGTCTCCTAATTAATATGAGAACTCATGACCTCGAAGTGAGATGTATTTCTTTACCCAGATGGCAATGTCCTCTGCACAGGCTTGTGCCTGAGGAGTCTTGAGAAGCATATCTAGGGTTGCAAACTCATGAACTGCATCCTTATACTCCATTACAGGTGCATCAACATTTACCTTCCGAAGCTCCTCTGAGTAAGCAATGGCACGGTCTCTCATCCAATCATGTTCTGCCACAACTGTAAGGGTTGGAGGCATGAGCTTTAAAGGCGGTTGTCTGTCTGGAATGAGAGGATTGGCAGCTGGATGGTCCAAGCTAAACTCTTCCTCGGGTAAAAATAATTTCCATGCTAGCATGCACATAGCCTTGTCATAGAAATACGAATTTGCCAATTTGATTTCAGAATGTGTGGGAACACTGCCAACAAAGAACGGATACATGAGGACCTGTGCAACCACCTTTACAGGCTCCAAAAGCTTGCCTGCCTCTACAGCCTTCCGAGCCACATAGTCTGCAATGTTTGCACCACAGCTCACCCCAAGGAGAACACATCTGTTTGTTAAATCAAAATAAAGTTAGCGATTTGAAAATCCAGCCTTCTTCTGGAGTAGATAACAGTAAGGAGAAGATGACAAAATGGAAACATACATATGTGACAACAAGTCATTCACATTAGTCCAAGTCACTGCAAGCATGGGTATATATGTTTAAAGTTTAAACCTTACCTAGATCACTAGATGTAAGTCATATGGGCTGATATGCTAATAGCTCCCACTTCACCTCTTACTACTCACTTAGACTACTAACTCTTATCATCAAGAACTCTAAGATTGCAACAAACTTAGGAAGAAAACAAAAATACTTCTCCCTCAATCTACATGAATCCAACATGTACTCTAATTTAAAGGATCCATGTATTCGACGGAGAGATAAAAGCAAAAACACTTCAGAAGAAAACCAACACAGCAAATATTCTAAAGGATAAATTTTTATATCCAACATATACCTTGCCTCTAGCAACTATTCTAAAGGATCAATTTTCATATCGAACATATACCTTGCCACTTTTAGTCCATATTCTTATGATCTTATTAGTATTAGATCTATCATGTATAACCTTTTATAAGAATCAGAAATTCATTACAAAGAGAAAGGAGAAAAAACATCTGTTAAAAAGAACTGAGGAAAACAATAATGAAAGCAATAACCAAAGGCCACAAAAAAGCTAACAACATCTGTTTCATGTCACAAATCTTGAATATTAAATTGAGTTTAAACTTACATATAGTGCTGGAGCTACAGAATCATATTTTAAATCAATTCTCTCCCTAGATCTGGATAAACCTTCTTAAGCCTTCCTACAGCTAGCGGCCAATTAGTCAACTAGTAGAACCAATGCAACCCTTAAATTGAAAAACAATAGTTCTCAGTTGACATTAATCGAAGTCCAGATCAGATGGAAATGAGCTCCGAAGATAAAGCATTCCCACCAGTTGGGAAAACTAGACCAGGATCTGATTTGCAGTATTCCCAAGATAGTCTCCAATTGCAATATCGCGAATGAAAAAGAATATTACTCAAACTCATGGATCTAATGAACTCTAAAACGTTGACCAAAAGCAATGCAAACCACTCAGCAAACTGAACTAACAATTCCAAACTCACTCCTATTAGCAAATTAGAATCAGTACATTTTAAGCAATCACCAATTAAATATCAAAGTCGGAATCTCAGCTTCAATAACAGTACTACTACAGCAATGTGAAGACAATGATTACTACCTTGATGGATCTCCATGGGCAGCTAACCAGGGCTCAACCATTGAAGCCCCAAAAGTGTCCACAATATGCCGATTATCGGTCTTCTTCAACTCGGTGGCGCCGCCCATGGACAAATTGGCCAAATTGGCCTGCTTCCCTAACCAATTCAACACCTTCAACCCGTCCTCAAATGCCGCCGGGTACCTATTCTCCGGCGCAAGCCTATACCCCACTGCCACAACAATGACGTCACACAGTTTGGCAATCCGGCGACAGAAACAGTCGTTGGCCACCGAGTCATTGCTCCCACTGACCCAACCGCCGCCGTGAAACTGCAGAATCACAGGCAATTTCCGGCTCTTCTTAGCCGAATTCGCCGGCGAATAGCCTCTATACACTCCGGCACCAACTCCGGCCATCAAATTCAACCCCTCGACGTCATTGCTAAACCCGTAGCTGCTCCTCCTCGGCTCCGCCTTCAACGTGTTCGCCGCCGCCGCGTTGCCGTAGCTGTTCCGGCGAGAGGAATGGAACGGCGAGCCGTTCGGGCTGGGGCGGGCGGAATCGGAGACCGACGGAGAATTGAGATCCGGCCGCCTGGGCCTAGATTTGACGGAGGGCTCCGGCGGACTGAGAGCGGACTCCGGGAGGAAGATTCGGATGGAGAGAGAAGTGAAAGGATCGATGTGGATGTCCTTGGTGGCGACGCCGTCGTCGTCGAAGAGGGGGTTGGCGGCGGCGATGGTTTCTTCGGGGCGGGAGGTGACGCCGAACGGGTCGAAGTCGTCGGGTCGGGTTTGGATCCGGTTCTGGAGACGGTGCTTCAAGAGGAACTTGAAGAACACGCTGTAGAGCTTGACGGCTACGCTTGGCATTTCGCGATCTCCACAAAGTCGGTGAGTTTGCAGAGACGGAAATGGGGAGGATGATGAAGCGTCGTCGTTTTATTTCTAGGGTTTTAATCTGGGATTGCTTGATTCTAAAGGCCTTTCAATGGCGTGAGAAAGAGAGAGAGAGAGAGAGAGAGAGAGACAGAGGAGCGTGATTTGATAAACATTGGCTGTTCTTTTGCGTTTTCAAATTTCTTTTTTCCTTTACAATTTTATTTTCAATTTTTTTGGTAATTATTTATTTCCTCTGTAGCCTTAATGTGTCACTAAGTTTAAAGGTGAAGAAAAATCAAATGGTGATCTTGTCATCGACCTGAGGCTAGTTGTACTCGCAAGAAGGGGTCCGTTTCTGTTGCGGACCGTTTTGTTATGGAGTTTATGCGAACTTTTAAACAGATACCGTTAGATTAGATTAATGTTCTATAATTAAAGAAATATAAATTTTTCTCATGAGGCCACATGTATCCAAACTCTCCCACACTGCCTTCATACTTCTCTCTGAGTTCTCTCAGTCTCAGACTCTCTCTTCGTTTCCCGGACAATATTAACAAATCCTTTGATGACCACTTTTCTCCAATAGTAAAATTTCTCTCTCTTTTCCCTCCATGGGCTACTAGGTATGCTAGTGCTTATTATTAGCGGGATTCAATTTTGTTTAATGGGATCTCAATCCCTCCTCCTTCATAACATTTTCTCAAGGCTCATATGGAGGTGTATGAGAAAAATACGATTGTAAAATCATGTTAGGAACTCAAACTTATAGAAAAAACATAAGAAAAATGAAAAACAGTGGAAAGGGATTCGAAATTTCTGGGAAACGAAGAGAGAGTCTCTGAGAGAACTCAGAGAAGTATGAATGCAATGTGGGAGAGTTTGGATACATGTGGCCTCATGAGAAAAGTTTATACTTCTTCAATTGTAGAGCATTGATCTAATCTAACGGTGTCTGTTTGAAAGTCCGCATAGAGTCCGCAACAAAACTGTTCGCAACAGAAGCGGCCCCAGAACTTACAAGAAGATAGACGGTAAGAAAATCTGAAACCCTATTATGATATTTTAAGCAAAATAAATTTATTATTATGTAATTTTGTGAAAGACTGGACGAGTAAGTTATGTAAGGTTTGATATATCAATTTCTTTTCATTATCACCTCTTTTAATTTGTTCATTCCATATACACAACCTTTAAACAACCTTTACCAAAGCAAAGATCTACTAAATCCTTAGTGCATTAGCTAGGATTTTATGTGCAAATATGTAATAAAAATAGCCTAATACAAGCATAATCGGACTAGATCGGAAGAAAATCTATGAGAATAAGAGAAGTGTTGTTCATTTTACAAAATAGAGAATTTTCATATTGTTATGATATGAAGGCAATCTTTCATCATTTCTTGAACCTTTTGTTGTCCATCTTCTTGGACTTTCCATTCTGCTGGTTACTTAACAACTTTACAATATCCTCTTCATCATCATCGTTTCCTTCTCCACTTTCTCTTCTTGCCACCTTTTTCATTCAATTTCTGCAAAACTCGATTGTGTCAATCCAACTATATACCGATTAAACCCTTGATAGATATTGAAATGAAAACCAAGTTAGGGTGAACATATATTACCGAGTTGAACATATATAGATCACATAACCTTCCTTCATCTTCTCCGGCGAAACCGATCCCCCCGGGGAAGCTTCGTTTGGATCTACGACGAGCCAACGAGTGACATGGATTCGTGGTAGCGGGTGGAGGTGGCGACTATTAGCTGGATCATTGTTATTGGAGTACGATAGGAAATGGGCCAGTTGGGCCAGTGTTTAGGCCCTTAAAGATAGGACAAAACGAAGCCCTTTTTCAATACCCTGAACTGTTGTTGATTTTGAGTGTGAGAAATGGGGAAGATGATGCGCAAATCAGTGTTGAATTTCTCTTGTTGGGATTCTTATTGCAGCCACAGTAGCACAAGAGGTATGCCATTTCTTCACTCTAGCTCTCTTGTTGCTTTGTTTCATTCTCAATCCTCAAACCCTACCAAATCTAGAGAAACCCATTTAAAAAATGGACCCTCGAAGCCTAGAGTGAGTAATGTTGAGGATGCCCTGAAGGTGTTCGACGAAATGCTTCATAGACATCCTCTGCCGTCTGTTGTCCGTTTCAATAAGGTATTGGCTCCTCTTGTCAAACTCAAGCACTATGCAACAGTCCTCTCTTTGAATTCACAGATGCTTCTCTCTGGAATTTGTCCTGATCCCTATACCCTGGCCATTGTCATCAACTGCTACTGTCGTTTGAACCGAATGGACTATGCCTTGTCTGTCTTGGTCCACTTCTTCAAATTGGGTCTTCAACCAAATGTCACCGCCTTCAACACTCTCATCAACGGCTTTGTTCTCCAAAATCGAGTGGCTGATGCAGCGCGACTTTTCAGCAAAATGGTGGTGGGAGGTCACTGCCAGCCGGATGTAGTTACTTTCAGCACATTAATAAAGGGCTTTTGCACAATGGGAAACAACACTACGGCTATTCAATTACTTGGCAAGATGGAAGAAAATGGATGCCAGCCTGACATAGTGACCTATAGCAACATCATTGACAGCCTGTGCAAAGATACACTGGTTGACGAAGCAAAGAGCCTCTTCTCGGAAATGGTTGGTAGAGGTATTGTTCCCAATGTTATTACTTACAACTCGTTGATTCAAGGAGTTTGCAATCTAGGCCACTGGAAAGAAGCTACGAGGTTGTTGTATGAAATGGCCAATCAAGGTATCTTTCCAGATGTAGTCACCTTCAATATCCTGGTTGATGCGCTTTGTAAGGACGGGATGGTCGTGCAAGCCAAAAGTGTGGTTCAGATTATTATTCAAAGAGGAATTGAACCGAACACAATTACATACAATTCCCTTATGGATGGTCACTGTTTGCAAGGAAAAATGGACAAGGCGAAACAAGTTTTTGATCTAATGGTGAGCAAGGGCTTCATGGTTGATGTGCGGAGTTGTAGCATACTGATAAACGGGTACTGTAAGCAGAAAAAGATCAGTAAGGCTTACAAAATTTTCAAGGAAATGCCTCTTAGAGGACTTGTTCCTAATACGGTTACTTATAACACTCTAATTGATGGTTTTTATAAAGCGGGGAGAGTACAAGAAGCAGAAAAGCTGTTCTCTGAGATGCAAGATCGTGATGTTCAAACTTATAATATTATACTTGATGGCCTCTGTAACAACCAACAACTTTCTAAGGCAATTGAATTTCTTAGAGAGATGGAAGGGAACAAGTTGAAGCCAAATGTTGTAACTTACAATATTGTCATTGAAGGGTTGTGCAATGCTGGTGAAGTTCAGTCTGCGAAAGATCTTTTCTGTAGTTTATCACCAAAAGGAGTTCAGCCTGAAGTAAGGACATATAGCATAATGATCAATGGACTTTGCAAAGGAGGCTTCTTATTTGAAGCAGAAGAGATGCTTAGAGAGATGGAACAAGAAGGCTGTTCTCCGAATGGCTGTACCTATAATATAATTATCCGAGGTTATATCAATAACAACGACACATCGAGGGCTACAAGTCTTATCGAAGAAATGAGTGAGAGGGGTTTCTCTAGAGATGCATCTACTATGGAATTGATTGTTGATTTGTTGTTGAAGGATACAATGGATCCTGTATTGTTAGCATGGCTTAAGGATAAAGCGTGAAGTTAACTGTATATATGGATTGGTGAGTTTATTTCAGTTTGCATGTCAGTTATTCCATGAAATCAAATGTACCCGTTAATTTAAGGTTACAAACTATTACAATCTTGATTCCTTGAATCAATACCCTTAGTTGTTTTGTGTTTATACGAGGAAAGGGTTGGATTTGATTGAATTCTAGGTCTGAAATTACCCGAGTTTCAACTTATGCAGGCAGTCAAGGGAAGCCTACACTTCTTGCTTGTCCTGTTGTTTTCATGATTTTTGTTCTTCTGTTACATAATGAACTCAGTTTTATTAATGACTTGAGCATCCATGAATTTGATTCGTTTGGGTTGTTTGGGGTTTTGATGTTCCTCACCTGCAGCATCCATGACTTTGATTCTTGGTTTCTTTGCTTCCACCGATGTACAACTGGGCCTGAATTGCTCACACCTCATAAAAACAAGTCATGGTTAGTCAGCTAAATAACAAGGGCGCATATGATCGAAAAAAACAACCAGCCCTACACTGTTCTTGATAAACAGAAAGCCTAACCTTAGGGTTCTTGGGAATATCATAGTTGATAACCATATCTACCGATGGAATATCCAATCCTCTACTTGCAACATCAGTGCAGATAAGTACGTTACACTGTCCAGATTTGAACATGTTTAAGGCTCCAAGTCTTTTTCGCTGTGCCAGAAGTTCATACAAACCAGCTAGGTTAGATGACCTCCAGATCGATTACGCAAAAGGCCAGTAGCTAGTACTTCAAGTAAACTAAATGTAATGTACGGTATATACCTGGCTCATATTACCATGAAGAGGGATGGCTCTAATTCCAAGATTTCGAAGTGTATAAGCCAAAAAGGGCGCCGAGTCGCATTGTTCAGTAAAAACCATTGTGGTGCAGTGGCACTTCTTCGTAAGAATATATACGAGATTGAAATCCTGGAGGTACAACATTCGTTGAATTACATAGACAAAGGAAACAATACAGTAAGTGACATCAAAACGGCCAAACTCCATCGAAGAATTAACTTCAACTCTTCGATTTGCACTACTCAAATAAACAGATATACATATTGAAATGGTGTATGCATGGGCTTCCAGCCCTTCCTATATATAACCTAATCTAAAGTCGGGGTACAGTTAGAGCATCAGTTAAAGATGATCCATTCCTAAGTTCTCCTCGGATTACGAAAAGTTTTTTGCCAACATATATAAGTATATAAAACATGAATGTGTAGAACTTCTAGAATTGAAAATCCAGAACAAAAAGAATAAGAAAGGAAGAACCTTGTGCTTGTGTGGCGTCAACCATACATATATGTTGCTGCAGTGTGTCAACCGTAGAGTACTTGGATGCTACTTCAATCTGAGATGAATGAAGAAATGACATGCATGTTATCGCTTTTGAAACAAATATGTGGAGAATGAACATGGTGCAAGAGACTCTTTCATATGCCTTCACAGGGTTCCTTAGACAAGCTCTTTCAACCTTCTTAACCTGCAACATTTAAGAGCAGAACTTTGTTAACTAAAATGTCGAAAAAAGAGAGACTTCTCTATTCCAAACAACACATCACTTTACTATATATATATATATATATATATATATATATATATATCCAGTGTGCAGCATTCATACAAAACGAAAATAGAGCATATGCATGTAATACAACCACATTGAAATAGTTGAACTTAACCTTCTTGGTCATTGTAGCAGAAATAAATATGTCATCCGTTCATCACCACGAGGGAGACATTTCAGAATCTCATCTGTCGATTTTTGAAACTCATCACCAAGCAGCCTATCTGCCTCGTCTAGAACCTGCTCGATTCAAAGATTAGAAGCTTGCTTAGACTCGATTCGGCAAACCTTATGAGAAGTATCACTAAAGAGAAAATCCCCTTGCAAGTACATAATGCATAACCAAAGAGAAAACTGAAGGCTGCTAAAAAGTACCAGATATTTCACTGCACAAAGATTAAATCCCTTTGTGTCACGCAGATGATGAAGGAGACGTCCTGGTGTCGCAACAATGACGTGTGGCCGGCTGGCAAGAACCCTAGCCTCTTCAACCATGTTCAATCCTCCAATAAGCTAAACCAACAAAGTTTCATCAAATTTGATAATCTTTAAGGTACCGAATTAGATTAAATCGACGAACGGATCATAAATATGTCTTTATTTGACTCATTTTTCGGTTATATTTTCATATCTCCACCATTCAATTTGTAGAACCTAATGCATAGATCACTCATATCAAGTTTCATTGAAATTGATGATCATTTGAGTTTTTATAATCGTTATTTAGTATTTACACAAACAGTTCTAAATAGACATATTTATGATCTGTTTGTCGATTTAATCTAATTCGGAAACACGTGCGTGAAGGGGACTAGTATATATTATGATCTCATAAAAAGTAGAGAATTAATTTTGGAGGGCCCATAACGGTCATCGTACGTGGTTCACCCGTTCAAACTGCCACAACCGCCCAAATCCACAAGAACTCAACCCAACCAAGCCATGGCGTCCACGATCACTTTCTCTTCCCCTTCCTCCTATTTTTCTACTCTCCCACACCACCCGCCTCCACTTCCGAAGCCCCAGAAATGTCTCCACCACCTCCACACGACAACCTCTCTCACTCTCTGTCTCTGCTTCTTCCTCTCCCTCTCTCCAAGCCTTGATTTTCGACTGCGACGGCGTCATCCTCGAGTCCGAGCACTTGCACCGCCAAGCTTACAAGTTACAACGACGCCTCCGCTCACTTCAACGTCCGCTGCTCCTCCTCTCATCCCCTCGTTTGGGACCCCGACTTCTACGACCAGCTTCAGAACCAAATCGGCGGCAAGCCCAAAATGCGGTGGTCCGTTTCCTTATGTTTCTTTTAAGATTCTGTTTTGTCTTTATGAGAAACCGAAACGTTTGATGTTTTGGGTTTTGCTCTATTGGGGTGTTTTGATTTGTTAAGGTACTTTAAGGAAAACGGGTGGCCGTCGTCCACTATCTTTGAGAAGCCTCCAGAAGACGATGAGGGCCGAGCCAAGATTATTGACACTCTTCAGGTTCTACTTTGATTCTGAAAAAATGAACGGAAGTATATGGTTGTTTCTTTGTCAGTTTAGTTGTGATCTTTCTATGTAGTATGTTGATTTTGGTATGGTGTTGTAGGATTGGAAAACTGAGAGGTATAAAGAAATTATCAAGTCCGGAACTGTAAGGAGACACTTGTGCATTTTCGTTTGCTTCTCACATTGTTATTGGGTTTGTTCAATTTGATAAAGTAGCTCTGATTATTGTTGTTATTATTTTTTGGTAACAGGTGGAACCAAGACCAGGAGTTTTGAGATTAATGGATGAGGCTAAGGCAGCTGTAAGATTACATTTACCATTGAAATTGCAATTTTCTGGGTATGGTACTTTCAATTCACTTAATTCATATGCTTTCGCTTGATCTGTAGTTTGGTTTTTAGAGACTAACTTTAACAGTTGTGTGTGTGTTCTTATCATACTTTGTTCTGTTGTTGGCATTGTTTTGCCTTCTCTCATGCCACTTTGAGATCTGTTCTGTCACATAAGACTATAGAAGGGCCTCTTTAGTTCTTCTGGGAGTGATTCTGTCTCTCATTGTTGTAGGGGAAAAAGGCTCGCTGTTTGCTCTGCAGCTACTATAAGTTCAGTTATACTATGTCTTGAATGCCATAGGAAATGTAAGCCTTTTCGCCAACACTGCTTTTCTGTTAGAAGTAGTATCTACCTCTTTGTTTCTACAAAGTGTATATCAATTCATTGTACCTTTCTTATTTGAGGAGCGCTTTCAAGGTCTTGATTGCTTTCTTGCTGGTATGTTCACTACTTTCAGAATGTGATATCTATTAGCACTTATTGGTTAAAACCTTGTGTGAGAGGCATGTTATGACTTATTACACTACTTATCAGCATATGCTCTATCACGCCAATTACACATGATTGATTTTCCAACTTCATTATATCATAATTATCTGCATTGTTGCCTAGAAGCCTAAATCAAATACCATTCTGTTTATGGATTAGTTTAGCTGCAAGTGTTCATGGAGGGTAACACTGTTCAGGGACTTTTGTTTCAGTAATATTGAGGCTTCCTTGTTCAGCTGATTTATTGAACTGGTATTTTAAGAGCGTCGGATATTTTTAACTTCAATAATTTCTGTTGTTATCTATGCAGGTGATGATGTGAAGGGAAAAAAGCCCGACCCTTCAATATATCTTACAGCTGCCAAGGTAAACAATCTACATCCTAACTTGACATTTGTGAATGTGAATATCCACAATTTCTACCATCACTGCAAATTTCTTAATACCAAAACTCCAACTGCCTGTGTCTCACAGAGACTCGGTATCTCATCAAGCGATTGTTTGGTTGTGGAGGACAGTGTTATTGGGCTACAGGTACATATTGTTTTATCATAGTAATCAGTTGCTTAATATTTGTAAACATATTGCATGTTTAACTGCATGTCGAAACTTCAAGAAATTGGTCCGAGCCAGTTGGTAACATTTGGGAATATTATAGTTTTACATTTACTATGCAAAGCCGGAAATCGCAATGTAGTATTTTACATTGTAACAAATCCTTGGATAAAATGGATGAATACTTGGCTCAACTAAAAGTAAAAGGAGCTTACTGATACATATGTTGCAAAAAAAATTACCAGTTGAAGTTTGCACATAAATAGTTATTGCCTATGAACCTAATTCAGTGGACGTGGTTCAATTCTTATGGAAATTAAAACTTGTTCTGTAGGCAGCAACAAAAGCTGGGATGTCATGTGTGATTAGCTATACATCTTCAACAGCTGACCAGGTAGCCTCTTACTCTTATAATAAGGATTTCATCGATCTAGATGATCTGAAGTAGCTAGGAATTGACAGCCAGATGATTCATAGTGAAATGACTAAACTATCTGTTCTTTTATTTGATCTATGATTTTAAAGATGCAATAGCAATATATCCTGACTTGAGTAACATTAGGTACTGGGACTTATTTTCATCTCTCGCCTATATATTTACTTTCATTTTGTGAAGTTTGAGATACTGACATATGGTTCATATATACAACTGCAGACTGAAAGACTTGGAATTATTACTTCAAAATACTGTCATTGCCAATTAGAAAAGTGCACTTCTTCAGACCTTTTAGCATTTTCTCTTACATTTGTCATTTCAGAGGTCCTAAATATGCGTTAATAATTTCCTTCTTATTGTAATGTTAAATGGGCTACAAAGACTGGGTAGATTGTTCTTGTTTGATTGTAGAGAACACTGCAGAAAGCAGAAGAAGCCATTTTATTTACCTTAATCATGTTCTGTTGTTGTTCAACATATAGATTGTCAAAACAGTACATGTATTGTTGAAATGATGACATTTATATGTCCTATGATCTTACTCTTGAACACAAAGATAAATAGAAATATTGATTTTATACTTGACCCAAATATTCTGAAACTGTAAAACAGTCGCTTATTTATGAAGTGCGTGTTACCTCGACTAGATAGATAATCTTAATGGGAACAAATGATAAACATTAACAAAAAAAGAAATACTGAACTGGAGACAGAGATAAACCTTAGCCATAAAAAGGCACGTACATATTGAAAAGAAGTTGAAGTTGAAGTGTTGAACCTTATTGCAGACACTGCTCAATCAATCTATCAAAATTATTGTATGATGATCCTCCAATATCAGCAGCTTCCATTACTTTCTTCTTCCATTCCTTTGCCATTTGCCTCATCTTCCTGCCTTTCTCTCCCACCAGCATTTCCTTGACAAGTTCTTCAATCTCATCGCGCTTAACATCATTGTTCACCTCCATACCAATTCCCCATTCAGTACACGCGAAACGGCAATTTGTTTGCTGCTCAGAAAAGAAAGGCCAGCAGATTACAGGCACACCCTCTGATATAGTTTCAATAGTAGAATTCCAACCACAGTGTGTTAAAAAGACCCCAACTGATGGATGTGCTAGCACTTGCTCTTGTGGACACCAACTTGCTATGTAACCCCTATCCTTGATCTCCTTGAGAAATTCTTCAGGCAAGACAACAGAATCCCCTTTTACCACATCAGGCCTAACAATCCACAAAAAATGGTGCTTGCTATTTGCAAGCCCCCATGCAAATTCTCTCAAATGTTGGTCTGTCATCATAGTTACGCTCCCATAGTTCACATACACAACCGAATCGGGCTTCTGTTTGTCAAGCCATTTGAGGCATTTTACGTCTTCTTTCCATAAGCCTGAACTGAGGGACTTGACCAATTTGTTCTCAGGCACATGCCTACCAAGCAAAGCAAGTGGACCTATTGTGTAAATGTTGGGGAACATGACTGAGATTTCTTCCAACACTTCATGCTCCAATTCGTCAAACGTGTTGAAGATGATCGCAGAGGATTTCAAGCAGTTTTGTGCTTCTGATCCCAAGAAGTCGAACATTACGTCGTTGACGTCAGTGACTCTGATGAAGCTAGGAATGTCTTTGAGCCTCATATTCTTCATGCCTGGGATCCAATCAACTGGCTTATCAAGTGTACCATCTTCCATGAAACTTTCATCTGATCGAGATGCATGGAAATGTCAAATGTGATTAGAGAATGTGGATATTTATGTTTTACTGTTTATATAACTGTAATTTTGAACAACAAATATCTATCATGACAGTTGCTAATTAATTATCATACTTAATCTGGTTTTCAGTCGTACAACTTACATTATATTAGTTTAGATCGATCAACGTAGGAGGATTTTCTTACGTACCTACATGTTTGTGATACCTAAGTTTGAAATTGTTCTTTAATTTCAGTTTAGATTTTTTAAAATTCTCCTTCTTATAATCCCATATTGCCTTTATCTCAATAGTCAGCTTTCAGAAAGAAATGAAGTACCTTTGAATGGAACAATGCCTCGTTTGACAAGTTCGCTGTATTGCAAGTATGCCATGAAGCCACAAGCAGAAGCAGTCCAAAACTGAACCTCCGGAATCCCTAGCTCCTTAGCAACTTCCCTCCCAAATCCCGTAACACCATCAGAAACTATACAAGTAATCTGTGGCACTTCAGACGAGGAATTGAGCTTAGTCACCAGCTCCTTAAAAGGGCCTCGACATGTTTTCCTAATGGAGTCACAGAGAGGTGGAACATCTTGGGTTGCATCTTTATCTGAAGGTGGCAGCCCGTCCGGTATGGTTGCGAACTGGAAGTCCGGTAGTCCCTTGACGGAGTCGGAACCTCTGGATCGGATCAAACGCCGGTGGTTGAACTCGGTGTTGACAATGGTTATGTGGAATCCCCTGGAGTACAGAAGCTTGGCTAATTGCATCATGGGGTTAACATGGCCTTGTGATGGGAAAGGGACACAGACTGCATGAAGTTTTTTGGCTCCTAATTGTGGTGAACCCATCTTAATTTTTGAAGTACGAAAGTAGCTAGGCAAATAAGCTTAATTTATAGCAACATTTCTATTGCCAAAAAAGAAAAAAGAAAAAGAAAAAGAAAAATTCTAGCATAACTTTGGTTTCTGGTTAAATTTATACTTACATTTATCTTATTCTTCTAACTACTTCCACAGTCTCATCAAAAAAAAAAAAACTACTATCCACAGTACATAACGCAAGATAACAAGAAATACTTTGAGTTCTGTCACAAACGTGTCTAATGTAGTCATCCTCTATCGATATCTTTATCCACACTATAACCTTATTCACTCGTTTATCTTATGAGTATGCATGATGTTATAAACAGATGGCATGTATCACTAACATAATTTCAGACATAATTACAATATTATCATGCATCTTCAAATTACTGAAACAAATTTTTGAACCTGGTTGGATCAGAAACAATAATCGAGTTAAGCTTAGTGGAAGTTGCTTTCAGTTATTGAATACGAACTAGACCCAACACAAAATTATTGATGTATAAAATCTTGAATATCTCAACCAACTCGATCAATCCAAGCGGCATAGATAGAGCACGTATCTATCGAGCACAATGTGGAACAATCGATCACGTTTACTTGAGAGATCGATTCATAAGCATAATAGTTGGTGTGTGACTCCACAAATATATAATTGACGAAACAAGAATGAAGTGTAACTGTGCAAGTTACATTTGCAAAAAGGCAACAAATTTAAATCTCATTAGGTTTCTGTTAATTTAGTAGTTAATACTTGCAGGTCCAAGCTTAAGGGAGTTGGAACTAATATATGGATTCTGAAGAACCAAAGTGAATATGGAGTTGTTGCCTTGAACGCCTAAGAAATATTCAAGAAATTTCTTAGTCCCATTGTTAAGCAAACCAATAAAGGTGCGAGTTACATACACTGTTAAAACAGGGATTGTGATCGTCGTGTTCTTCTCTTTCTCAAGAAGTGAATTGCGTGGCACCGACTAGGATATTTTTGATGGACCGTGAAATGATTTAAGAAACACCTGTGACATTCGACTATCCATTATTACATGTTGGTCGGCACTCCAAACAAGCCTTTGAATTACACCGACAAAGAAAACAAATGCTAAGCATTTACACTTCTTTTCTATTAGATATTTTTTTTGTTTTTTTTGTTGAAAGAGTTAATTACGACTTTCATATATTTAGGTAAACAGAAGGCCTGAAGTAATCATTACATACTCTACCGTTATCATCTCCAGATAGACAAATAGTTATGAGGCATACATCACCTAGTACATATGATAAACTATTTTTTAATAATCATGCTCATTTATTCTGTAAGTCTATTATTACTTTATACATAGAAAAATAGGCTAATGTTTTAAAATAGAAAAACTAAAAAAGGAAGAAAAAAAACCCAGTAGGGTCAAACCCAATTTGCTAAGGCCCAAGGAAACCCTGGCAAAATTGATGTTAGTAACGTAGCTGTCGCCGTCAACGTAGACTGCAACAACCAAGTCATCGACGCCGACGTCGTATCCTCCTTCGTCTCCGCCACAAGCGCTAGCCTTGCCGTTTCTGCAGTTGACCCGAGCATCACCGCTACCATCCAAAGTTCCATACGTTGCTTCCACACTCCATGGCTTCATACCAACAACACCAATTCCAATCAGCTGTTAAATTGGTTTCAGATCTAGGAGAAAACCTAGATAAGAAAACACCATAGATGTTTTCGCTAGGGAAGGGGGAAGCCTTCGCTTGGACCTTCACTTCAGTTATGCTTATGGTGAAGAGATGAGAGGCACCAGAGGTTGATCGGATTGGTGATGGCAGTTGATAGATTGCCGCGCATAGACATCAAGAGGCAAACAATGAAGATCTGCATAGTGATTGTGATTTGCACCATTGATTGAGCCCCGAGTCATGACGCCAATGTTTGGTAGAGAGGAAAAGGAGAGAGCCATTGTTGGCACCAGAAATGGTATGGGTCCACAATAAGATTGTTATGCAGGTTCATGTTAATAAAAATCTAGGAACAGCTAAGGTATGAAAACTAATGAGTTGGGTATACATGGTAAGAAAATACATTTTACCTCTTCATTAATTTGATAATGACACACTCCGTAACGGATGAGTTAACGTTATGTACTTTCTCTTATTTGCATATTGTTGACAATATAGTCGACAATATAGTCAATCGTTTTAACCGTTTAAAAGTTGAATTGGTCAATAAAAATCATCTATGTAAAAAATAAATGAACAAAATTCGTTTGCTTAACCGATTGCATCAATCAAATTGATAATTATGGTGAAATTGTGAAAGTTAGCAGTCCCATGATTATTAGCCATCGATTTGTTTGATACGTTCGGCGAAAAAACGATTTCTTTTTAATTGATTATTTGCTAATTGACTCTCCTCTATTGGCGGTATAATTAGCAAATAATTGCTATATTATAATTTGCATTCGTTCTTTTCAATTCCATTTTAGTAATTTTTCTGTCGCGTCATATTAACTATACATGTATCGAAGGTAGTAGAGGGTTCATGATACGATGCACATTTCAATCATAATCTATATCATATAACAACCAAGCTCCCTAAGTTGACATTATTTTCTATAAAATGCCACGAGAGGAAAGTTGTAAATTACACTTTGAAAAAAAAAAATTGAACCCTCTCCTCTTTTAACATTCTTGCCAAGTTTGGTAAAGATCAAGTAATATGGGTTCAATAGATGTAGCAGGATCGAACAAACAGCTGCATGCAGTTTGTGTCCCTTACCCAGACAAGGCCATGTTAAACCTATGAATAAGCCAAGCTTCTACACTCGAGGGGATTCCACATTACCTTTGTCAACACCGAGTTCAACCACCGGCGCTTAGTCCGGTCCAAAGGTTCCGACTTATCCGTTGAGGGCCTGGTGGATTTCCGGTTCGAGACCATACCGGATGGTTTGCCGCCTTCCGACAAAGATGCAACTCAAGATGTTCCGGCATTGTGTGACTCCACTAGGAAAACATGTCTAGCTAGGTCCATTCAAAGAGCTGCTCGTTAAGCTCAATTCGTCAGGCGAAGGGCCGCAAGTTACTTGTGTAGTAACAGATGGTGTCATGGGATTTGGGAGGGATGCTGATAAGGAATTAGGGTTTCCAGAGGTGCAGTTTTGGACTGCTTCAACTTGTTCCTAGAACCTTAACATAACCATCCTTGCTTCATGTGACAAAACCATTTTCATTGCCATGAGCCTCCACTTCTTCAGTGACACTGGCATTCTCGGTGTCAATTGTCTCCGTTGTTCCACAATAAAATTCCAACAAATTATTGTTCATCGACAGAGCTAATGTAGCTCGCGAGTTCTTTGGAGGGTTCGGACAAGAAGAGATGGAACATAACTTTTGGCAGCTCGAATAGTTTGCAAATGCTTATTATGTATACTATATAGTTCGGTCAGATTGATAGATTGGCATTTGACTAGTGACTACGACCTTAGTATAGTCAGCATTTGACAACAGCTACGCCATTTGTTCATGATGGTGATATGAATTATTGCTTACGGTGAGCAAACGCAAACAAGTTGGCCAACTCATCTCACAGCTCAACCATAACTCTACTGTCTTCCAAGCATAAATTTGTCTAGGAAACTCAAACACACTGCCAGGACCTGGCAAATTTAATGAATAAATGAATTAAGGAAACAACAAAGTGGGATTGAGGGCACAAAAAAATATACCAGGTATACGAAAAGATCCATTCAGAAAAGCAGAAGCAACATAGTTTTGATGATACATACATGATACAATACATGTGACTAAAGATTGATGATGATGATAAGGAATGATACCTCTATTAAACCAAATCCAAAAGTATGTCAATTTCAAGTCCTTTTGTTAACTTAGAAACCCTGATGACAAAAGGAGTAACTTACTAGCCAAGTCTCCTATTTGACCATGATGTCTGTGGCAGCAGTACTCCTTTGTGCTCTTCTACACCCAATGGAATATATACAGCCCACTCCCCACATGGTAAACCAAAAAGGGGCAATTGTATTCCAGATTGAGACATTCATGCTCTGTGACTTGATCGCCTGACATTCCCATATTTTGGCAGGTAATGAGCTGGAGGAACCAACAACAAGCGATATCTCAGAACTTATAAAGCAATGTCAGTCTACGATCTGCGTAGTAATTAGAACATCAAAACCACTGGGATCACATTATAAGTTTTTTTAACTTGCTAGCCAGAAGGTTTGCCCATGGCTTTTCTTGGGGACACAAGCACCGCTTCGTTACTTGCAGAAGCTTTCTTTGCAGCAATCTCTTCCAAACGTTTCCAAGTCAGTTCACGTTTCAAACTCATTTCCTTCTCTTGTGCTTCATCTTCCTGGAATTTGAGCAAGCATTCCTCAAAAAGCTCAGGGTCAATATCAGAGAATATCTTGCGAACATTTAATGTTAGGCTTTGAACTGCCTGGTTCCAGTGATTTCTTGCATTTCTCTCCAACGAGGGGAATATAATGGGCAGTAAAACATGGCGATTCTGTTTGATTAGGTTTGAAATGTGATCATTATTCCATAAGAAGAGAGCTCTTTCCGCCACCTGCAATTAAGGACCAACAGGGGTATATATATATGTGTCAGCGACATAGGGAGAGCATAAACTGTAAATCAGACCATATACGTGTGAGTGAGCGAGGGAATAAACTGTAAATCCACCGCACATAAATGCTATCTATTTATTGGAAAAGAACAAGACCTTTTTTTTTATAGCATTACAGTAGAGAATTAGATTGAGGAAACTTTGTATACATGTTTCCATACATTTTGCCTCAGGTTGTCCTAATAGTACTACGGATCGAACAATATTTGACTGGGCATAACCTAAAGTTTTAACCCAAATTAAGACGTGAAAATAACCAACTGTTTGCAGATCAACCATGCAGGATTGCATACAACAATTTAAACAAGCAATTTAAGATCTAAGGTTGCAAATTCGGAACACCTAAG
This sequence comes from Fragaria vesca subsp. vesca, assembly GCF_000184155.1. Taxonomy (NCBI): domain Eukaryota; kingdom Viridiplantae; phylum Streptophyta; class Magnoliopsida; order Rosales; family Rosaceae; genus Fragaria; species Fragaria vesca. The sequence goes on from NC_020496.1 coordinate 38,013,759, forward strand.
GTGCACCTTTATCAGTTTACCATATAAATTAGAACATCATTATCTCCATTTTATTCTTTCCCCTAGATGGCAATAAAAATAATTACTAACATATATTTAAGATGCTGGAAGAAGAAGAATACAAATACATAAACAAAGATTCTATAAAGCTCAGTATTTCTCTGCCCACTACTAATTCATACAGCTTAAACCAGTGATATACTTTATTCCTATTAACAGCTCTAACGTTACAAAGACTAATACAGGACACACATACAAGAGATAAATTGCCAATTAGGAAACAAATGAAAGTGGTGACCCACCAACCTGAAAATGTGAACTGCTCAAGCAACGGCCAACTTGGCGAAATAACGGTACCATACAGCGTTGGAACTCTCCAGGCTGAGTAGCTTCTAAAACTTCTTCCAGCTCACCTAAGAACATGACCTCTTTGGAACTATTTGTAATAGGCCAATATTTTAGTAACCCACGGATTATTGTATCAGCAAGTTTGCAGTCTTTCTCCACAAATTGGGTAATGCAATAAGATAACTGCTGATGGTACAAGGATACACATTTAGGTTTGTGGAGTGGAATAAGCACTCGAACAAGAAAGAGTTTGTGCTCTTCTTTCAATGGCAGAGCAAATCCGTTGATTATACTTCCCAAAATTTCTAACAGCTCAGCAATCCCATTATGCTTTTCAGTTTCAAAAATAAAATGGTAGAAGATGTGGTTGATTGCTTTCCTGATGAATGGGCGGTGCACCATAAATTTCCCATAGATGCGGTGCAGAACAGTTTTCAAGTAGTCCCTCTCTCTGTGGTCGTCTGAATCAAAAAGACCTAATAACTTGAGAACAAATGAGTGATCAACATACCTCTTAGCTAACTTTGCATCTGTCTCAGGTGATGCCACAAACCTCAAGAACAATTCATACACAACTTGCAAGTGCGGCCATGCTGGGTCCATTGAGGGCTCATCCTCTTCTAAGTCAAAGGCCTCTAAAGCTCTGTTCTCATGGGGTGGAGAAGTGAATGTTCTAAATAAGTTTATGGACACCATCTTTACAAGTTCTTGAATGACACTTTCTGAGAACTTCCCATTAGCAGAAGCAATGTAATCCACAAGCTCTACCAATGTCTGTCGCTTGATGTCCTTTTCCTTGAGGTTTTTCGTTGGGTCAGTGAAGTCAAACACATAACAACATAAGTTCAACTTTTTTATGCACAAGTTCTGCTTCTCTGAATTCGGAACATCTTTGAAGCTAGGCAGTGCCTCAAACGAAGCCAATGAATTCCCATTAACCTTTGCATTCACATCCGAGTTAAGCTTGCTTCCATGATTTACTCCATAATTTGGAGTAGAATTGGGGCCTGAAACTGACGTAGTACCCGAGTGTGCATACTTATTACTCGTTGAGCCGCTTCTTGAACTGGTTGAAGCATTTGAAGAAGAGCTGGACGATCCTCCTTCACGATGATCACCTGACTTGGGCTTCCTTGGGAGTCTATTAAGTATCTGTTTGATCATAACTTACAATGGCAAAACAAGATCTCTTCTTCTTGCACTTCAAACCAAACACTGCATCACTGATAGACCAATCACGCAACTCCAATGAGCCGAGAAAACCCCAGAAACATTAACCCGAAAAATTGCCCCACTGAAGCAAGAATCAAAACTCTAAGCTGCTTATATCTTCCTGGATAAGAACACAGATCTTCCTCAGCTAAAATGAAATGTTCCAATCCAATTGGGGAATTCTGGAGCACAGATATCAAAAGCTGCATATTCCAATGAAATAAAACAATGCATAATCAGCAGCTTGCTCAGTTTCCGATCTCTGATCCATATCAATCAAACCCAAAAATCCAAACTTTACTCAAGCAATACTAAACTTTGACCTTCCACAACTAACAATCTAAGCCACCCTGGCCTATATTGACAAAAACCCAGATGCAGAAAATCATCAAACTTTGTATTCAAAAGCTAAAGACTTTGACTTGGTGCTGAGAACATCAAAAACTTGAAAACCCACACTGAATCTCTAACCCTTTTCCCAAAACTTAACAACCAATTCAGCTGGATCAGAAAGAAACAAGATCTGGGTATGATCTAAAAAAACTCATTTTGCTTTTTCAACTTTAAATCCAAATTTTTCACAGGGAAAAGCCCCAGTTTGAGCTTGAGACATGCAAAGAAGGAAATAAAGGAACAATCTTTGGAGAAATTAATGAATGTTGTTAGATGCTTACGGAGAAAGTTGAGCTGCTTGTGCTTCTGCTTCAGCTGCTTGTGCTTCTTGTTTGTTTAAGAGAGAGAAAGAGAAGGAGAAAATATAAAATTTTGAGTAAATAAAAAGAAAGAAAAAGAAAAGAAGGTGGGTGGGTGTTGAAGAACAGCAATCTTTGGCGGCCGTAAGGCTGTTGTTATTGGATGATTTATTTTTTATTTTTTATTTTTTCTTTTGTTGTCATTTTACCTACAGTCTCTTATCTTTTTTAACTTCAGGATATTTCATGTAAGAAACAAATGTTACATCTCTTGTATTCTCAACACTTAACAGTGTTGGACCGTAGAAGATAATCTTTTAGCACAGGTCGAATGTCGTTTTTTATTGTGTATTGTCATTTTAACAGTTTTAGGGTTCGAACTAATATTGAGAATCACACTTAAAACACATGTAATGATTAAAAAATACTGTTAAGTCATATGAATACAAGTCAATGCTAGATGAAAATGAAGTGGATTCACCTCAAGAGGTGCATTCCCCTTCATTTCAATTACAATGTACAACAAAACGTGATTCACCAAGTTTCCCAAAGTTTCCGAAATCAGAGTGTAAAACATTTAAGAAATTTGTATTAAGCTAAGAAAAATTAAAAAATAACCAAATTCACTGTGAATGCGAATGGTGTTGTGTGGAACTGTGGATTATTTGGGTTTTGACCACAAATAAGTGATGGCCCAAATTAGAAGCGTATAAAAGCGAACCTCAAACTTGGTTTCCCCGACCATGGATTTGACAGAGCCAAAGTCGCCGGGAAATGAGTGAGATGTTGCCTCCTGCATCAACCCCTCAGCCGGATATTCATACAACTCGATTTTTCTGGCACCACTACTTTGAGAACCTGTTAGTTCTTGACTGATTCATTCATCTATTGTCTTCTGAACTAGCAGATCTTAGATTCTAAATGTAAATAGTCGAAGGGAATATTTAGTAATTCTATTTGGATTGGGAATCGAATGTTTAGCAATCTCCTATTTGGATTGGGAATGTTTAGCCCTCTTCTATTTGGGTTTAGAATGCATTTTCGGTATTTGATTTCCTCTGTTGAACTAGGAATGGCGGCTATATAAGAAGAGCAGGACAGACAAAGAAAATGGTAGCCAAACCTGACATAGAGAGAGAGAGAGATGTGGAGCAGTAGTGTTATGGTTCTTGGAACCCGATCCCACCGAAAACTCTGGAGTAAATGCCGCGCTAGCAGCAGCAGCACCTCGGCAGAAACCATAGCCAGCACAGATGAACTCCTCACTGAGATCCTAGCGCGCATGCCGCTTCGATCCCTATTCCGCTTCAAATGCATCTCCACGCATTGGCACTCTTTTATGTCCGACCCCAATTTGTGTCACCTCCACACCCTCCTAAACCCAATAAACTCCCCCATCTACGGTATCTTTGCTGACGACTTTTCTTTCCTCCCTTTTCCTCTCAGTCATGATCGTTCTTCTCCTGCTAGTTCTTCTCGAAACCTATATGATGGCATCTGGATCATCCACTCCTGCAATGGCCTCTTGTTGTGTCGGGGAAATGATGGAACAAGAACCGGTACATCCCCATATTTTGTTGTCAATCCCACAACCAACAAGCTGTCGACACTTAGGGTTCCCCCAGAGGTAACCTATATCATTGGCTGCCATATGGTTTTTGATCCTTCCAAATCACCTTATTACAAGGTCTTGTGCTTTCACACCACTCCCAAATCAAAGGAGGTTTTTCAAATACAGATATATTCGTCCCAGACTCGAAGTTGGAGGCTTCTCAACTCCTCTTTCGGGAAGGAACTAAGTAGTTACCATGATGGAGTATACTGCAATGGCGCAATTCACTGGATAAACAAGGTTGCTGACATGACATACTATCACATAGATGAAGAGCGTTTTGGGTTTGTTGAGGGCCCTCCTCAGCTCTTGCAGAGGGATTGGGATGCCAATATGTGCAGATATTTTAAGGAGTCGTCCTGTGGCGGTCATTTGCATCTCATTGATATTTATAAACCCTGTCTTACCAAATTCCAAGTGTTTGAGATGCCGAGAGACTACTCTGGCTGGTTTGTCAAGTACGATGTTGAACTTGATCCCGAATGTTTCTGCGGCCGAATTCGAAACTTAGATTATACAACAATTGATATTCTCTTACTGGACGAAAATGAAGAAGAGGGGAGTTCATCTATGTTGCTGCATCTTCCTGGTGAAGTTTTGACTTGTAATCTTAAGAGCAAGTCCTTCAAATATTTTGACTTACCCCATCCGAGTGTATTAGTTGGGAAGTACGATTATCCATATAGGGAGACTTTGGCTTGTGTGTAATGGTTCCATCGCTGATTTTGTGTATTTATGCATTTGGTTTGCAAGATGAAGATTTGTTTGTTATTTACAGTATTCGGTGTAGAAAAACACTATTTAATCATTTAATGAATGATTATTTGCTTGTTTGATAATTGAGTTCTTCTCCCTATCTAGTCTAGATTTCTATGCCCTGTTGTTAATCTTAGTTACTCATTCATTTAGTTCCGCAAAAATATATCAAACGCCTTAGCTTGCAGGCTATTCATGCACCTATTACAATTTTGTTTTTGGTTTTGGAATATTGCCTAAAAACCTGTTCATGCTTCCAATATCCACTAGAGTTGATCGATCATTTGTCCTATGTCCTTTTGAAGAAGAGATCGACAAGCATTATATTATTATCTCCAGTCCTTGTGTTACTAATTTTCAAGTTTTGGAGATGGCTGCATTATCAAGTATGATGTTGGACAAGCATTTTACTTGCAGTATCATGTAAGTATTGAAAGTAGTAGTAACGGTACCAGTATGCCTTGATAGTATCTCAGTTCTTCCTATCCTCCCTTTACCAAGAATGCTTAACATATCTACTACTAGTAAAGCCTTCTAAAGTCCCAGGCGCATCATCTACAGAATGCCAAATTTGGATTCAGCCTGCACCAAAATTCCCCATACAACACAAGAACCAGGCAAGGCCTTGTTTATCATCACCGTATTCGACTGAACCTTAAGATTCAGTCATTGGAAGCTTAGGCAAGCTCATGAAAGGAGTAATAAGCAGAAGATGCATAGCTCAAGTAGTTCATATTCCTTTACCTTACAAACTTTAGGAACATACTTACTATAGACATGGTTTTAGGCATGGGGATCATATATCAGACAAAAACTACCCTAACTATTCTATAGTAGGACAATCCGCAACCAAACCATTCAAAGAACACGAAGTAATAGTATCTCATATACTGATATAGAAACTAAGTGAAAAACTAAAACAGCTCAGACATCAACTGTTTTAACCATGACCAGGGCACAGCAATCATGGTCCTAGAGGTTTCAAGTTATGATATTGCTGTTGCTCCTTTGTTTGCTTATCAACAAAACAAAACAAAAAATTTCATGGATCAATGCTGGGCCAGCTTTAGCTGTTCTTCACACTTGACCACTTGGACTTCAGCTGCCACTTTAGACATGATCATTCCCAGCCTCTATACACATCTTTCCTTCTGTAACTGAAAAGGTAAAAACCGTAGTTTAGACTAGGAAGAAACATAGTATGATTCCTAGAACATTTTTCTGATTAGCCTTCCAAAATGGGAAACCAACCACTGAACGTGCAAGGTTATAAACACTAGTACCACCAAACACATAGATAAGAAAAACAGAGAGAAGAAAATGTCAAAAGACTTGATCCACAAAAGGTTACCCAAGCAGTTCCCCCACCTCTTCATTCTGTCATGAGAACCTTGAGGGAAACTCGGTTAAAATAACAATATGACAAACAAAATGAAAAAAGATTGGAACACTATTTTGGTAAACAAAATGTACCAGAAGTGGACTCTCACATGAATAAAACATTGTAAAGTAACATCGATCAATGTTGTAACATCCAAAGACAGTTTAGGCGTAACAAGCATTACAAAAATTAAATATTTTGCAATTTCGTCTAGAACATGAATTACTTAACATAAGGAATACAATAACACTCGAATCACAAATACAAGTGAATATATTGAACTCGGAAATTCCGTGTGGGATATAAACACATTTTCTAACATTTACCAATCACTAAAGCCATATAATTCACAAACTTCTTCACCAATCAGAAACAAACAATCCAAATTCGTAATCTATACAACCAAAAGTTACATGCCTAGTTAGCGACTGGTACCGTTACTACAACTTTATATAATATAAATGCAAAGATGGATTCTGCCAACCATTACTATGGGCAGCTTTGAATACCAATTCAATTGCCTCCCTACAGTGTAGAGCAGTATGCTTAGTGAATCCACTAAAGTAGAGCAATACCTTCAATCTTGTTTAAGAAGTCGCTTTTTCGGTCCCCCCTGTTTTTTCGGTCCCCTGACTCCCCTCTGCATCTTGGTCTGCTGCTTCGGGCCTGGAGAAAAACGTACAAACACACAGTGAGAGTTTACAAACTTACAAAAAAATTATAAAATGAAAATTACTTAAAAATCTACCACCTTCTGTTTTCATGTCCATTAAAAAATTTCGAGACCCAAAGTATGCAGCATGGAACTTCCCAGGCATATCAGAAAACAGCACCATTGAAAGCCACTTTTCAGTGACAGGATACAGAGACCTGAAGGCCATAATCGAGCTGTCATCCATTAACAAACAGAGGTACATCTCCTCCTCAGTTTTCATGAAACTTGTAATGGGGATATATTTGGAAATGTTGACATCAATCTCAATGCTGGCCAATTTTGTCCAACGCCATTCTCCATCAACAAATCTGCTCAATGAGTAAACTTTGAACACCCCATTTTTTGAATAACCACATCCTAGGATACTATCATCGGATCCTGGACCCAAGTACATGGTGGATAGCTGCAGACCTGTTGGAGCCTCAACTGTCCAGGAGCGTTTCTCTGACTTGGGGTGGTTCTCTGACTTTAATGGACCAATCTTAAACGCAATCATCGCCCACTCTGTGTCCTTGTTCATTGAATCACCACTGCCCTTGGTCTGATTAATGTCCTCATTTTTCTTCTCAACTATTAACTCGGCCATCCATAAAAGCACACTATGCTTGGGTACATAAACTCCATGACCTCTGTATCTCACTACGGACTCAACTCCACAAGAATATCTCACCCACTGTTTTGTAGAAGCATCAAGAACATGAAAGTCTGAAGACATCACGCCGGGCTGCACTAGCTTGAACGAAGAGTCAGCAGCAGTTTCTCCAAAGCCATACACTGAAGCTTGATGATCCGGAATGGGGATCTCATACTCAATCTTGCGATTATTCGTGTTGTAGACAAAGACCGTATGTTCTAGAGTGTCCAAAAAGCAAATAAAACCGGAACACTGACCCGCAATTTCCACACTGTTTTTCCAAGGCAGGAAGGACAAGTCTTCAGTGTGCCAAGCAATATTCTCCTCATGCTTCTCAATGTACAGGATCTTAGGCCTGCTTGTGGGGTTCAAGGGCTGTATGAAAATCCTCTCCTCTTGCACTTGCAAGGAGAGATCGGCTTCTTGCACTGAAAGGATATCTGGTTTCTGCACAAATATCACCTTCTGTTCTGATGTAAGATCAGAAATTCTGAGTCGTGTCGACACAGGGGGGGCATCAAATCCTGCCATTATTAACACACAAAGACAGTTAGACCCTTGACTATGACTTCAACACACAGGCTATATATATAAGAGACCCTTCAACACCTTTAGAGACACCTTTAGCGAACAGTGTGAAAATCCATAAAATCTACAAAAGCTCTAAAAGTTTTATTCTACAAAAGCTCCCACTATTCTCTAGTTATGTGAAAATCCATAATGGACTATAGTGAGAACCACAAACAGTGTAAACATACTACGATCCATCATGTTTATAATGCATCCCGGCTAGGGTTCTTGCAATTGAATCGAAGCAAAGTTCAATAAAATCTTAAAACATAGACAAATGCATACCAGATTGCAGCAAAGGCAAATAGAAACAACTATCAACCATGCAGCATAGGCAAATGTAAGCATACCATCACTTAAGCGGGAAAAGATCACAAATAAGAGAATTATTCCATAAATTCTAGATTCTTGTTTCCATCAAAATAGGTTACCTTCAAAATTGGAGCTGCCTTCGGTGCGAAGAAGACGCAGATCCCTTCGTCCGGCGAGTCTTGGAAGGTGACATCAGCGAGGGGTGGGCGTCGGGTGGTGCACGACGAGCCGGCCATGTCAGAGGTGGCTGCCGTTGACGATTCTTGACGATCGGAGTCGATCGAGGATCTGCATTTTCGTATTCAGCATTTCTTGAAATTGAACAATTACATTTTATAATCAAACGAAACGATAAGGATTTTGACAAACCTGAAGACGATCCATCGCTGGCGTGAGGGTGTTGAATGGCACGAGATCGCCGTGGGGAAGACATGGATTGCGGGCGGTGTAAGAGCTTCGTTAGGGTTTCAGGGAGGAAGAAGAAGAGAGAGAGAGAGAGAGAGAGAGAGAGAGAGAGAGAGAGAGTAGAGAAG
>NC_020496.1:38022543-38051963 GCF_000184155.1 Fragaria vesca subsp. vesca
TACTCTCTCTCTCTCTCTCTCTCTCTCTCTCTCTCTCTCTCTCTCTCTCTCAGCCATGAACAGCCGCGCAAGAATCGCCTCCCACCGCTCCTCACCCAACCGGTCCTCAAACCCGAAGCCCTAGCCCAAATCCGAGACTCGCAAATTAGCAGCTCTAGATCTCACAGAATTAACTGGATCTCCCAAATCCGCTCCACTTCGCCGATGTCTCCCTCCGCTGACGCCACACTGTGCTGCTTCTTCAGCCCGGAGTTCCTCGGCCACGGCGGCCACTTCCTCGCCGTCACCGGCGCCTCCTCCGCGCTCTTCCGGTTCAGCATCCCGACGTTGAACCGCCGCGACAGTCGTACATGAATACCTTGAGCGGCGGGCCGGTGGCGCATAGCGACTGAGGAGCCAACGGTGAGGATTTATGGAGAGGGATGAAGTAGGATCGCAAATCAACAGTGTTGATGAAGATGGAGTAGGAGATGAGAAGGAGCAGAGCGAAGGTTAAGCCAATTGCGGTTTTCCGGTACATTTTTATTTTTTCGAGATCTGATCGGACGTTAGTTACTATCTTGTTCCATTTTGCTGCTGCGTCTCAGTAGTGGACTTTGGGTGGAGAGTGTATTTGTCCTAGAAGTGATAATATTTGTTCTATTCATTGTTAATGTTGATTGAGTTTTTTGTTTGCAAAGCATATATTGGTTGTTTTGTGTTGAATGCGATAGAGCAAAATATATTGGTTTGGTTGTTGTTGTTGGTGAGGGGTTTGGCGGTGGAGAAAACGCAGGTGGTCTGCTTCTACTGCCCCTAGTAGAGCCTCCTACTTCCCCTAGTAGACCCCCTACTGCTCCCAGTAGACCCCCGGATAGACCCCCGGATAGACCCCTTACTGCCCCCAGTAGACCCCGGACAGACCTCCTACTGCCCCTAGTGGACACTCGGACATACCTCCTACTGCCCCTTGTAGACCCCCAGACAGACCCCCTACTGCCCCCAATAGATCCCCTAGCTTTCATCGGAGTCCGGTCAACGGTCGTCGGAGACTGGTCAAGGGTTGCTGGAGCCCGGTCAACAGTCGCCGGAGTCTGGTTAACGACCCCGGAGCCCGGTCAGTGGTCATTGGTCGTGGGAATCCAGTCATAGAAACTTTATTTTATAATAAACTCTTATAATGGTCTATTGTAGTTCATTTAATTCATTAAGGGTATAATTATCTTTTTGCTGTTTAAGTTGGTTCTTGGGAATTTTAAAATCTGATTTTTTTAGTGGGAATAAAATTGTTAAAATTAGGGCTAATGAGCATTGTCCCTTATTTATTTTTCTTCCCTCTCCTTCTTGTTACTCTCTCGATTTTACATCAAAATTGAGTAATGTCTGGCCTACGGTAATTAAAGCAACAAAAAAATAACATCATTATTTACGGTAATTAAATTTAATCGTAACCTCAAATTAAATTCTCTAATTTACCGTCTCATGACAGTTTATTAGTTTAAGTAGCTTTGCGCATATGTTAACCCCGCCTATTTGATTTTTTTTTTATACGAACCCCGCCCGGCCATTTGTTATGTCCCACATATTGCACAGTTTTTATGTCGTTATTGGTAACGGTTCAAAAAAGCACTCGTTGAACATTAGTTTTGTGCTATTTCCTTCTCAAAATTTTTGGCCAAAAGAAAAGGAATACCTTTATGAGGAATGAAAAATGCTCATTTAATTAAAAAGAAAAACGCTTTTAACCGGGGTCATTAACTTTGGCAGTGATGTCACAACTAGCAGTAAGCCAGTAACCGAGGTCTTTCGTCTCCAATCCGCTGGCATCTGTTGGGAACGGTGTCGTTTCATAGCTCACATCATATCAACTTTGACTCGTTTTGATTTCCTTTTCTTTCTAGGCAAGGAAAGTAGGAATCCAATTCTCACTTGGAAATGACATTCGTTTATAAAGAGAGACTAGAGCAAGCATTACATTTCGCTACTCACCAAGAGAAAAACTCACTAGTCTTCTCTCCTCTGTAACCTCAGCAATATTGCCATCCCCAAACCCCAAATATCCTTTTCTCGATCACCCTTTTTTTCTTAAGCAACGTCCTAACCATGTTCGACTACCAAAGCTACCTGAAAGTTCACGGTCCTGGTTATGTTGGGAAAACGAGACCCATAACTGAAGGTGTAAAGCTATGCACTCGAAGTGGGCGATCTTGTTCAGAATGCGGCACAAGAACCGGAGTAAGGCTTTCTTGCTTTTGTTGTGCACAAGTGTTGTGTGGAGATTGCCGTGTTAGTAGTGCTTCTGAGTTTGCACTGGTTATAGGAAACAAAAAGGGCATTTGCAAGAGCTGTTGGGATCTTGTTCTGCTTGAAGATCAAGAAAGCTCGTCGGAAAACGATAGCGAAAGCGATGATGATTCAGAAGAGATCACATCGGATGATGCGGAAAGTATAGGCTCGTCAGAAGCGCCTACCAATCTTCCCTGCAATATTTGGAAACAAAATCGCTTTGCATCTTTGGTTGTTGATAACATCAGGCTTGTCTACATGAAAAAGAGCCTTGTGGAGGAGTTGACGAAGGAGCAACCTCATTGTTGGAAAAGCAAAGTGGTTGGAAGTTTTGTGAGAATCAAGACTGACCCAAGAGACTACTCTAGGACAAATTATCACCAACTTGCAGAAGTTCAAGGCATATACAAGAAGAGCTCGACCAGTGAATTTCTCGTGCAAGTGCTTACCAGTAATGTGACAAGAGACATTCCTGTTTCTCAACTTTCAGATTGCAACTTCACCGAGGAAGAATGCGAGGATTTGCGACAAGATGTGGCAAACTGTCGCTTGCTAAGGAAACCCACTGTTTTTGAGTTGGAACACAAGGCAAGAGAACTGTATGAAGATGTAACCAAGCATTGGATTAGGAAAGAGTTGGTGAGGTTGCAGAACTGCGTCGATTGGGCGAATGAGAAGGGAAGGAGAGCAGACTTAGATGAATACATTGAGCAAAGGGAACTGCTGAAGCAAGCATGTGAACAAGAGCGACTCCTAAAACAGGTGCCGCAGGTCATTGTAGAGGTTATGAGCTAAGCCCTCATCTGAGAGTAGTTTCTCTCTTTTGCTGTCAAAAACCAAATTGTAAAGTAGCTGAAATTGATTTTTACTCGATGAAGTATTGTGTACGATCATCTGATTTGACATGCTTGTAAGTTGTTTATCACAGTTATTTGAATAATTGATTTATCTTTTTCTACTCAAACAAAGAAATTCACTCATAATTCCAGTGGGAAGATAATTACTGTACAAGAAAATAGGACACCCTATGATTCAACAACAAATCTCTCATTTCTATTGTTCGAGGCTTTGAGCAACATACATGTGTAATAATCAGATACATATAAACCAGACCAAAAATCAATCTCGGCAGTCAATTCACAATTTCAGTGTTCCATTAATGCTGCTTCAGTTTCAGAAAGCGGTGCTGCAAAAGAGTCAACAAACTTGTCTATGAATGGGAATAAATTATGAACAAGGGCAAAGTAAAGAACACCACAGTTCAACTAAGCTAGTTTAGACCAAAATATAGAAAAGTAGACATGCTCAACCAGCGTGCATGCGTTCATATTTCAGACAAGGAAAGATAAGAGAGGGCAGGGAATTCATAAAATGGATTCACATTTTGACATCTCCCATCAGATAACAAATGGAGCTGAGCTATGAAGGAGAATTGTTCTAATCATGTCATAACTGACTAGGATGTGGTCTTTAAAGCCATTTACCAGAGAAAATAAAGTAATAGTATGAGTTTTCTTTCATATATGTCATAACCTATGCTGAACCAGCAGAGAACTCTATACTCAAAAGCAATATTTGATTAAATGTAGACAGTCAACAATCTGTACATATAAAAACTATATGAAAAAGACGCCTACTAAATGGAACAGTCAGTGCCTTAAGCAACATACCCAGTAAGTCTTCATAAGCATCTTCTATTAGCAAAGGAGGTGAGAAGACCTGATCCTGAGCTTCCTCGAAGTCATAAAACGACCTTTGTACATCTGAAGCAGCACTGTTTGAACCCGTAATGGAAAGAAACCCATTTACATGGTCATAATCATGAAGTGAACTAGTTAACGAAACCCCTTTAGATTCTGGAGCCAGACGAGAAAACCCAGATGATGAAAGAGGCATGAAGAAGTGCTCTGAGCCTTCATCAGAATGACTGCCTAGTGATGATTTGGACTGTAAGGACTTCCGTGACAAAGCAGCTTCCCTAACAGATCTCTTTAAATTCTGGACAAAATGGCTATCACTATCTGCATACATGAAACTAAATATCAAAATCCTGCATCATAAAGCTATTCCACAACCCATAGTGAAGCCATGCATAAAATGGAAGGCCTTCCAAAAGCCAACAGTTGTACATGAAATGAAATTTAAGAGCAAGGACGAACAGCAGACCTTGTGGCAGATTGTTTATGTGATTATTCGATAGACGCTGCTCTAAAGGTTTTCTTTCAGAAAAGTTCTCTATTTGGCTTATTTGAGCAGCTGGAGCAAGGCGCTTATGAGAGTTAGGCGTCGCGCTAAATAACTGGGGGAGCTTTAGAGCAGGTGGACTGGCTGACACCTTTTCAAACTGAAAGGTAGACAATTTGGAAGTCACTTCAGCCACATCATCAGTGCTTTCCTGAATTAATCCAAATATACAAAGATGAGTAAATCATACTGCACTTATAAAGTGGACATATTTTAGCAGATACAGGTTCTAAATGAATAGTTAAGTGTAATACCAATGCCCTTCCACTGCTCTGCGCTTGACTAGGTGAGGTTGACCGACCAGGGTGTTTAGTCATTTGGGGCAGATTAGAAGAAATGCTATCTACTTTATCTGTACATTCTGATATTGACTTTTGTATAGCTGGAGCAACTTCCTTCAGTTGATTAATGAGGACCTATACAAGTTACAATTGGAAAATCTCAGCATGGCATCAGATGATTGTACAAGGATATCCAAGAAATATTAGATGTGCATGGGAATTCCAGAAAGCATATACATTACTAGTGTCTCAATTCCATTATTGCCTACTAAGATGTCTATTCAGTACTAGTAGTCCAAGCATACTGGTAATCACTATCCCACATAACCCCTCATACCAACAAAAATAACTCCAATCGGAATACTTCATTCAAAGTCATGGACGAAGATTCGACTGAATAACAACTTCATCACAGGTTTATAATCGATGTCTACCAAGTTAGATAGGAATTGGTTCTACTTCTAACTACTGTATGAAGTCCAAACTGAGAAGCTGGAAGCACTTTAGCCATAACCAGTTCAGTTAAAGCACAAACTTACCTGAAAGCTAACCAAGTGCTGCTGATGTTCAGCAAGTGTTGCAGCTAATGACTCGGCATGACCACTTGAACTGCCTTCATGCGCGCTTCTAAGAATTTCTGGACCCTCACCCTCATTAGCTTTTGCCTACAAATTACCATTTCCACAACACAGATTCAAATTAAAAGCTTTTCTTAGAACAAAACAAAACAAAATAGAATAAAAGGAGAACAAGGACAAGAATGAACTTTATCTTATCCTTTTCCCAAAAATATGCAGACATAATTTCAAGTAGCTTACCATATGGAGTGACTGTTTATGAATACGCTGTAAAGCATGTGTCCAACGCCTGATGATTTCAGCCACGTCCACCATTGGGTGTACTCTTCCACTTCTCTCATCAGCCCGATGAAGAGTTTCATCATTTACTTGTGAATGTGATGAATCTAAATTATTCTTCATCTTTTCTCTGTTCACATTGACATATGATCCATCACTCTGTTCTTTATCATCTTCATGTGTCGGAGTAAAATCACCAGACTGGACAGACAAGACATCTGCATAAGGAACCTGAGAACTCTGATCCATAGCTGCAAGCAATGAAGATCCAGAAATACGGTACCTATAAAGGAAAAATTTTGCATGCGAAGGTAAATTGCTGAACGACATCCGGTGAATTCAAATGATATTTGATAGTATATTACCTATGCTCCCGGTGAGCGATTAGATCCTCAATAGGGCCCGAAGCAAGAACTTCATGTTGACCTAGATGTGAAGGAGATTTAATTGAATCATCAAACTGATTAACCAAGTATGAATCTAATCTGAAATTAAAGAGCTAAATATATGAATACAGTAATTGTGCGACACAAACTGACACTATAGGGAAAATGGTTGGACTTACTTTTACGAGCTAATATCGACTCCCATAAACGAGTAGCCTTGGATACTAAATGAGAATTCTGACTCGAACTAGATACCAGGTCATCCCAGTGTTCCCCTTCCAACTTGACTTTGTTCCTAAGGTCATGTAACTTTTCCAGCTCTTGCTGCAAATAAGCCTAGGATTCATGTTTTATGAAGAGTAACATTAGACATGGACGTGAATTGCAAACTTCTAGAATTTTCAATTAAGTGCAGTATATTAAGCTGTTCAGTGTTACTCCTATACCTCTTCAGCACAAAGACCACGGAACTCTGCTGTCATTTCATGAGCCAAATTTGACCACATGGCCTGTCTCTGTACTGCTGTTTCTGCATTCTTAAGAAACTTTCTTCTTTCGAGTGCTATTCTAGCCTGTTTAGAATAAAAAGCTCAAATCTTAACTACTGAAGATCAAGTAAACAATTTGGAATCTACATATGATAATATGAAAAAAGAAGAAAGAAAGCAAGGGAATCTTAAGTTATAGCAGTCTAGGCTTCTACTTAAATGCTTTCCACAATAAATTCATTATGCAACATTACAATCTAGGGAAAATCTTAACCGTGAAAACTCATTTAAGAGTTTTACGAAGCATGTGAACACTTCCATAGGAATGTAAGATGCCAAAGCAAGTTGAACACAGTTTATCACAACTTCAAAATGATATATGGTAGTAAACATTATGCATGCTTTAAAATTTTACGTACATGGTCAACAGTACCTTTGTAACAGGAAGTAAAGTGGCAGCATGTGAAAAGGCTACATCCGTCAATGATGCCGGAAGAGGGTTAGAAGCTACATCAGCTGTAAATGTCCGCCTATGAACCTCTCGCAGAGCATGCAAAGAGAGTTGCCACAAAAGTTCCACAAACCTGCATGAAGCAAATGCACCATAAATACCATCACAAAGAAAGACCCCAATGTATCTTCATCAGACACCCCATTACATTATGAACTAAGAGTATGCACAACTAAGATATTATCACTTCACTATGCAGATACGTCATTCAACTCTAAAGCCACTAATTGGCTGATTTACAAAAGAAAACATGATCTATTCTAACATGTAACTACATTTCCAGCATCAATTCAGCTGTCATTTCTGAACTAAATGCTAAAATGAACAGAGCAGGTAAGTGCTACTAAACTTTATCCTTAGATTTCACATTTTCTGCTCCTAATCAAGCTCAATAACCGCAAAAAACAAGCACGAAAACAACAACAAACAGGTAAATCATCACCAAACGAACCTCGGTCCACAACATGTAGCAAGTGATGAAACTCTCGAATTGCTCCTCGGAAGCGCCCCTTGCGATTCGAGCTCACTAATAATCCCTTGCACTACCTGAACCACACAAAATTCCACACCAAAATCTCAAACACCAAACAGCACAACGTCTAATCGAAACAAACCAGCTAGAAAAATCCTCACCTTGCGAAAATCGCGACCTTGCGTGGAATCGAAGATAGGCCAGACCTTATCGAAATCCTGAGAGAGAGATCGAGCGGGATTCAAAACGACGACGTGTAGAGAATTCGGAATTGAAAGGAATTTCGAGTTGATTTTATACCTTGGCGGATTGGATTGGGCCGCGGAGGGAGGAGAGGATGAAGTAGAGGAGCTGCTCGCCGAGTTTCGGGTTGGAGTGACGGAACGACCCGACCCGAGGAGGATTGCCGTTGGTGGCTTCGATAACGGCCGGATCCAACCCTAACAGTAAACAGTTAGTGTACATTGCGCTCTCCAGCTCTATCTCTCTCTCCTTATCTCTGTCCATCGTCATCACCAAACCCTAACCCTAACCTTCTCTCTCTCTCTCTGGTTTTCTAATCGGAAATGGAGGTCAGTGCTTTTGTGTTTTTCAGATCGTGAATTTGAATAAGTTGGGGTCGTTTTTTAAATATGGGAAAGTGGAGGGACCTGGTTTTTAAATTCTTTTTAATTTTTTTGGAGGTTTGTTTTGGTGGGGCCGGGATTTGAAAGGCTGTGACGTGCGGCAGTGAAACTGTTGCCGGCCACCACCTGCGGATTCTGTTGGGTGTCGTCGTGTGGTGGTTTGGTTAGAGCGGGAATACCGTGTTCCGCCGCTCCACGGTATGATGTTCTTTCTTTTTCCTATACGAGGCGAGGGATTGTCCGACTCTTCAATCGTATCTTGATTTCGTATAGACGAGTTGAAAATAAATCAAGATTTTAAGGAGTTTTTATAGTATTCTCATTTTTGATACTCAATTGAGTCATTTGAGTATGAGTTTGACTGAAGAATTGTACGACAGTCTAATTTGTATCTCGACATATGTGTGTACAAATTGAGAATAAATGAAGTCTGTTTTTCGAGTTTTTGAATGTAAATTGGGGAGGTTTTGAGTATGTCTAATCGTAATGACGAAATCTTTGTTATCCGTTTTTGACTGTACAATGCAAACTTTATGTCTATCATTAATAATACTGTCAAAGGGATCCCTATGACAAAGTCACCAATAGATTTTGTGCTTAGCAAGGATTTAACATGTCAATTTTGTCTTTGATGATCACAAATAAGTATTTGCTAGTAAAGTATGAGTAAATTGGCACATGAAAGCCTAAGAGCTAAATTCGTAAGAATGAAAAGAAAAGGAGAGTACTCTCTTGTGACGAATGATTTAATTAGCTCATACATTACGTTGTGAACTCATTCTTAAGGCTTGTATTATGTATGTCATATACTCTTCACTCTATGAAATCATAAGTCAATGATATAAGTAGACAAAAGAAGCCTAGACATAAGACTTATGCAACGTGATGATATACAAATGGTAGTGACCTCACTGCATTTTTGCTTAGCTTGGATGCCAACTCTTATCACTAGATAACACATGGCTTCACTTTAAACAAAAGGAATGAGTAAACCTAAAGCCTTGTACAAGAGAAAGAAAAGGTTTGGTGGGACTGTGGGATCTTTTTTAGCTCCAATACATTTGGAATAATTCCCAAAAAAAAAAAAAAAAGAAAAAAAAAAAGAAAGAAGAAAAGATTTGGGCTCACTGAACAACCCGGTTTCATAAGAAAACCCGGCCCAAATATACACAAAGCCTGGTCCACTATTCCCCATACATAAAGGTAAAGCATATCTATCAGAGTCCAAAGAGGAAAGAAAACAATTAGGAGTGTTGCACCGACCCGGTTTGAAGTTGAAACCCATAAAAAGCCAGTATCAAATTCTTTCTGGGTTTTATAAGCGTGGTCTCTATGATCATTGATGCTTCTTCTTCTAATCCATCCTTGAAAAGAAGGAGGCTCACCAACATTGATCCCATGGAGGCCGAAGAAGCCAAGGTTTGAGACTCTCTTTTATACCCATGCCATGGTTTTCTTGATTCTTTTGTGTTGGTTTTGGCTACTGGGTCGATCTGGGTTTTGCGTGTGATGGGTTTTAGGTATTGATTAGTGGTTCTTGGCTGTTTTGAAGTTGTGGGTGTGGTGCAGAAGGTGTTAATTTTTTGTTTGAGGTGGGTTGGTAGTAAAGAAACGAACTTTGTTTTGGTTCTGTTGATGGGTTACTTCGTTTGTGTGTAAATTTTGGTTCTTTTTGGTGATTTGTGGAGGTAGATATTAAGGAATGAATTTGGTGCAGCTAAAATGAATGTAGTTTTGTACTTATGGAGAGTTAGTACAGTTTTTGCTGAAGTGTTTTTGGTGTCACGATCAATTGTGTGCTATTGCTTTGTTTCAAGTCTTCAGTGAAGTCAGCGCTTGCAAATCACTGCTGGTTTGATCATATTAGCGCGTTGTGTTAAGATACAAAGTAGCAATTTTGGAATTGAGACCCTTATAGTTTTAATGTCTGATGGTTCTTGCTATATCTGTTGTTGGAATAGTACATTTACTTGTGGATCATTGGGGTAATTTCAGGCCAAGCTCACAGCAGCAAAAGAAAAGTTTGGCAGAGAAATTCGTGTTTTTGAAACGGCACCACCTTCTTCTTCGCAAAATGTAGAGTCAAATACTGGTACGGAGAATTCCAACTTTTATCCTTCCCCTACAAACATTCAGATTAGGCCTTTGCATGCTTTAGAGTATCTGTCAATGCAAGCTGATTGAGATTGCCTAATAGACTTTTTTCCTGTCTGTTGTATTTTTTCTTTGGCAGAGGAGACAGATGACCTTTATGAATTCACTGCTGAGGATTATTTTCGGATAATGAATACCAAGAAGGAAGGTGAGTTTGATTGAAACCTCATGATAAAGACTCAGGAATCAGGAAAAAGTAGAAGTTTATTATTCTTAAATATTTTTCTAGCAGTTATATGTGGAATGAGAAACACATTCTTCTGTTTGGAAGTTTCGTCCATGTTTCCAGTATATTATTTGCAAAAACTGAATAATGTGGAATGAATTTGATAATTTGTAGGATTTTATTGATTTGCACATTCATAGGACAACATTGATACTAAAATGGTTACATATGCAAATGATACTTACATACCTTCTAATGAACAGAAAAGTTCCTGAAAACACGAAAGATTAGAGAGGCAGAACAGGCAGCTCGGAGGTCAAGGATAACAAAGGTGGTACTTACTCTGTAGCATTTCTTTGCTGCTTGATGTAGTGATGGTTTCTAGAGGCTCTTGTTGGTAGATTTTGTCGTTTGATGCATAACCTATTCTGACTCTTGACTACTTACATATCTGCAGGCTGTGATCAGGGTTCGCTTTCCTGATAACACAACATTAGAGGCCACTTTTCATCCATCTGAAACAATTCAGAGCTTGGTTGATCTCCTCAAGAGAGTGGTTGCTCGACCCGAATTATCATTCCACATATGTATGTAGATTATGAAATGAAATATTGACCTTTTCATTTATGCATAACTGATTATGCAGTAGAGTCTAACATTTACATTCACAGATACTACCCCTCCTAAGAAGCTGATAAAGGACATGACACAGGACTTCTACTCTGCTGGCTTTGCTCCTGGTGCAATTGTATACTTTTCATATGATATTCCAAAAGGTTAGACTTGTTTTTGCAGTGCCATAGTAACTGTCCACTGAACTTCATGATTTCACCTTACCTAGCCTTTTTCTGATTTACACTTGCTCTAAGAATACGGGAATTGCCTTATGTGTCTTAAGGAATCAGAATATTTTTGTTTTTTTTAAACTTGTTTTAGATCAGGTGACACTGTTATATAAGATTCAGACAAATTTAATATGGATTTCTACACAAAAGTGAGGATATTGCCAATTGTTATAACTCTCTTGGGTAAGTGGATAGGTTTTGGGGAAGAGAGATCTGCGGGCGCGGGGTGGTGGGGGGTTGAGGGGTTTGTGTGTGTGTTTGGAAGGAGTTGCCACATCATCTCTTGTTCACAGATGTATCTATATTTTGACTGTGATTGTTAATAACAATGGCTAACCTTCTGTGATTGTTAAATGCTTAACCTTCTGTGTTACATGTCCAGGTGATGATACTGCAGATGTCAAGTCAGGTCCTTTCCTTCATGAAGAGATAATGTCTTTGAAAGGCCTGGAACTTGTGAAAGAGCATGCAGAGCCAGTTCAGACTGCACCTGAACCTGTACAGGAGGCACCACCCCCTGTTGTCCAAGAGAAGAAGCCTGCTGAGAAAAAATCTGTTAAGCCAAAGTGGCTGAAAATGTGAAATGAATTGTATGACCAACTTCCGGAGGTGCAATTGTTATTCATGATCTGAATCTGTCAAATGGTGGGCGCAACTTCCTTTCTTGTAACATTTCGCTGGTTATGACAGTTATTTGATGGCTGCGACTTAGCCTCAGATGTTTATTAGGAGGTTCTTATTAAAAAAATTTATAGCAAATATTTTTTAGGAGTTCAAAGAGATGACTTTTACATATGCCAAATTTTTGCTTTGTTAAGGTTGTTTATACTTTCTCCAACAATGTAATAATGTACAACTTTTCATGTAGAATGCCCGCTGTAGGTGGTGTGCTTTTTCTTTATCCTTTTTCTTGAGAGCAATAACGAGAATTTTATTCAAAGATAGAACAGAACAGAACTACAAAGTATCCCAGTGATATCCAAAACATCCCTACTACTACCAAGAGTTATGGGGTCTGTCACTATCCAAAGACAGTCATGAGCCAGTCGGGCACATCCCTTAACCACGAAACACGCCCATCTAGCCGGGCTACATGATATAACATGCGCTGCGCCATTGCACACTCTTGACACAATCAAGAACACACCCGCCAGACGCAGCCAAGAGAAACTCTTTACTAAAACTCCCTCCTCCGCAAAGCCATTCACCAAATGAAGTGCCTCCAAACAATCAGATTCGATTTTTGCAACCTGCCAGCCCTCAGCCTGCACCATTTAAAGCCCCAGAATTACTGCTGAAAGTTCAGCAGCACAAGATTGAAGCCTGCCATTCAATCTCTCACCAGCAGCCATCACAAGATGGCCCAAATTGTCTCCAAGGACCACACCAACTCCTAACATTCCTCCCATCTGCAGAAACAGATGCATCACAATTCAGTTTCAGCGTACCTGGCATTGGTGCCTTCCAGCAATTACCCATCTGCTGCCCTCCAGTATTAACATGTCCTTGATCTCTATTCTCTAGCCTGTTGTCAGCAAACTCTCCCATAAAAGTATACACTACTCAAATACTGAACTCGGGGAATTTATAAGATTTGTATCCTCTTCCTTTTACATCAACTTTTATGTAGAAGAAATTAAGGATTTCTCATGGTCCAATTAATCATTCCCACTTTTCAATCGACAAATACATTTCACGATTCTCTCATCTTTTAAAGTATCAACCAAAAACAATGTGTTTAATTATTAAACTGATCTGCTTGAATATGAATCTAATTGATCTGGAAATTCTTTTTGGTGATTACAAATGTACAATTTTACAAGGGGGTATGGCAATTCTAACAAAAATTAAATAACCCTTCCTAGGCGCTCAAGCATTCTCAAAACTGCCAGCGCTCAGGAGAAGGCATCTCAATTTCACGGGTTTGGACACAATCTTCTTAGTGAATACTTATCACTTCAGTACAATGCTCTCAAGTAAAAAGCATCTTTAGTTCCTCTATGCGAGCTGTTCGAACTTCTTGGTCTGTTAAGGCACCAGAAATTAACCGCTGTTTACGAGCTTGAACTGCTTCCATTCTTTCCTCGACCGTTCCCTGCCATTCATAGACATTCAGCTATGGTCAGACAACCAAAGTTGTGAATGTTCTGTTCATTGGTTATGTTTTGCAAGTCCAAACACTATGCTGACATGACACACCAGACAACGAAATTCTAAGCTTTGTGTGATCAAAGCCTAAGCTTTAATCACACAAAGCAGAGATATAAAATGTCAAATGGTAGAAAATAAAGAGGACCTTCACGATAAATCGTTTGATCATCACACTTTTTGTTTGTCCAATGCGATGAATACGCATGACAGCTTGTTCCTCTACAGCTGGATTCCACCATGGATCCTGCAAACACGGACAGTAACCCATTACTGATACCAATCAATCTCAGCATTCCTCAAACAGTAGATCCAAAATAATCACTGTATTTCAGTCAGTAATCTGCATGCAGATTAGTACAGAGGAACCATAACTACTATTAGGGCAGTGGCAAATACAACACTGCCTAACATACCACCACAACGCAAATGCTCATTAGCACAGTGCAGATGACTAATACGATAAGAAATGTCACTATTTAACTTGAATTCTAATCCAATGCATACCAAGACAAAGGCATTGGATGCTGCTGTTAGATTTATTCCAACTCCTCCGGCCTTCAGTGACATTAGCAACACCTGACATATGATGTAAAGAGTCAACCACTATGCTTCAAGTCTCATGTCCAAACTGCTTTAACCCACAAGAAAATAAACAAACAATACAATAAAGTCAAAATTCAATACCAGAATGTCACTGTCTTCTGAAAACTGTTTTAACACTTTCTCGCGCTGCTGTTGACTGAGAGTCCCATCCAGGCGAAGATATGGAATGTTACTCCTGTAAGAAGATAAGTAAGATTGATTGTAACTCTAATGTAAGAATATTTCCAAGAATAAACAACAGCAGCATATAATGAAAAGAAGTGTTATAGTCATTAGTGACACTGGTACTTTTGTGGTAAATCATGTCGAGATTAAAAGACACCAAACAAAAAGATGAAAACAGATAATAAAATGGATATGACCATGAGATGATACATACACTTCATGATATAATGTAAAAAGGATAGAAATAATTCATGTCAGGACCATTCAATTTTTGAACATTAATAAACAAAGACCTTCATATAGTGAAACTAGGGTACATACAAGGCATGCACATGTTCCAAGATAGTTTTCTTGCCAAAGAGCATATATTGACTTCAATTTCTACAGATAAATTAGTTAACCTTCAGCATTGTCATGTACTCACAAACCATATAATTCTTGAAAAACATACATGTGGTAATGATTACCGAGAAAGAGATATCTGCAGGAGGTCTAGAAAGGCCGTCCACTGGCTGAAGACAATGCTCTTTGAGCCTGATGAACGAAGACATTCAAGCTCACGCAAAAGAATAACTATTTTGGATGATTCCACCCAGTTTTTCTCAATATCAACATGAAACCGACTCTCAGTTGGTGCTGTAATAAGATCTTGCTTGCTTACACTCTTCCTATAATGGTAAAACTGTTAAGTTTTAAGCCAACAGTAGTATTATTTATTATAAGGGAAACAAGGAAAATTAAAATGAAATTCCAAGTTGAAACAATAAGGTAGCATTTTGATATACCTGCAAACCGGACATAAGCCGGAAGTTGAATTCCGCCAACTAGCCAAGAGACATTCACGGCATAAGCGATGAGCACAAGGTGTCAATACTGCATCTTCAAATGCTTCAAGACATATGGGACACTCTCCCTGTTCCCCCTTGCGTATTTCTTCAACAACTTCTTGAACATAAGCCCGTGAAGGTAAATTTTTGGCTTCCCCTTCCACAGAATTCTGGCTGCCTTTTAAGAACCGTCTAGCAAGCTTATTCAGATCTGAATATTCTTGTGTATCACCTCGACTGAACAAATCAAAGAAACCTAAATTTTAGTTTCAAGAACTTGGGGGTTTTAACCTCTACATCTACTTTCCATTGGAATTCATATAACATTGATATGTTCATGTGATTATAAAAATGCAATGAAAATCCATCAAAAGTAGAATATAATACAAGGCAAACAAAGAAGTTTGGCAAATTCAAACAACAAGGCTACATACAGGATAGATAGAAAAAAGCTGCTCAGTAAATATTCAGTCCATTGAATAAAGGAGTAAAGCACACCTCATCACAAGAAATGGATGATCGCAACATTGGCGAAGGCGTAAAAGTAATTCCAATATGGATGCATAATTATGAAGAACCCGTCCTTGCTCAACAAATTGATCAAATTTCACCTGAAAAGTTGAAACAAACTTGTCAGCTACAAATGCAAGATAGAGTAGATCAAAGCAAATACGAAAGTCTAGTCAAGGGAATAAAAGAATACCTTTGATCTTTTAAACAAGGCCTCATAAAAGTCCTTTTCTGCTTCTGTGAGTTCACAGTATATCACCTGAATATCAGCAGGAGGAAGGACTAATATAGGCCTGAAACAAACAGTAAACTTTAGGATCCCAAAAAGAAAAGAATAAAATATGAAAAGGAGAACTGAATTGAGTGGCATATCCTGAACAAAAAACTCACCTGCCTTCGCAATCGGTACTAAACTTGGTTCTCCTTAACATAATCGTCTTCAAGATAGATTGAACCAGCTTTAACCCTCTCTCATCACCTTCCTCAAAGGGTTTCTGGATGAGTTTATTCCACCTAGATTAATCAAAAAAGAAGATCACACTGTAGTTAGAGACAGCTCAACTTATTGGATTCAACTTATGACAGTAAAATGTCCTCCACAAATACTTGAGATTCTATCAGTCCCAACTTACACCAGTTATTATATTTAAAGAATTTAGCACTAAAAAGGAGTAAAATTCTTCTTCCAAACAATATGCATTCACTGTAAATTCTGACAGGTCGACAACGGTCACAAT
Organism: Fragaria vesca subsp. vesca; assembly: GCF_000184155.1. Taxonomy (NCBI): domain Eukaryota; kingdom Viridiplantae; phylum Streptophyta; class Magnoliopsida; order Rosales; family Rosaceae; genus Fragaria; species Fragaria vesca. Next base: position 38,038,832 of record NC_020496.1, read on the forward strand.
TCCTTCTCATCACCATGGATTAAGGCTCATATTACAACTTTACAAGTAAGATAATTTCAGCAGCATATGATATCTAATCTTATCATAGACTAATGAGATGTATACAGTAAAGCAATATTCCATAAAATGTAATATATACACACACATAAACAATGTAGAGTATATATATGTTCCCTGGGAAAAAGGAAAACAGAGCTTACCAAGCCCAATTTGCCCAAGGTTCTACCCTCAAAAATCGGAGTAGACTATAAATGTCCTCCAAATTGTTCTATTAACAACAAAGGAAATGTCAGGAGTTGTGGCAGAGAATCAACCTCCAAATACTAACAAAAATTTCAATCTCAAATACTAACATAAAGCTCATAGAAATACTTTACCTGTATAGGGGTGCCAGTAAGACACCATCGGCGACCAGCAACTAAAGCAGCAGCAGCAATAGAGATTTGGCTTTTAGAGGATTTTATGGTATGTGCCTCATCAAGAACCACTCTAAACCAACTAACTGAGAAAAGTCCCCCATTGTCCTTAGAATTCTAGACGGAGAGAGACAAGGAGAAAGGAAAAGATGCACATACTCAACTTCTATACACATGTGCAGAACCCGTAAACAATTACAAATAGGATTTGTTTACATTACCTCTGTGGAAAATTCTGACGCTAAAACTCCATATGTAGTGATCACAACATTGCTTTGAGCTAAGAGATTTGCATCCTTTGGTCTACTTTGTCCATAGTGAACATATACTGATACACATCCAGGACGCACATGAGATTCAATTTCTGCCTGAAAGGTGAGCACACACTCAGATTGTTAAAAGCAGCTCTCAGATGGAGAAAAATCTTATCAGAGTGCACATAACGTTCTGATATCAACAGAACTACCAACCAATAGAAAGTATGCAGAATACAAACAATATTCAGGAAATAGATTTAATTACCTTCCACTGGCCTAGAAGGGTCATAGGACATACAATTAAACTGCCACCATATGCAAGCATGTTTTTTTGCTTCATCAACTTATCAAATCCTGAAAACTTTGTGACCGCCTTTGGGAGTTTTGAGGAATGGTCTGACATGTCACTGGCTTCAATATCTTCAAAGGAGGACCGGCTTATAGGTTGACTACCCGACGGTCCATGTCCTGAATGAGCAACAAGGAGTGCTATTGTCATAATCGTCTTCCCCAGGCCCATAGCATCAGCTAGGATCTTCAAATGCATAAGAAAGGCAATGTATTTAACAAAACGTACAAAAATGTATGAGAAAAGAGATACAATAAGGGTAAGCAAACTTGAGACATACTCCTCCTCTGGCCATTTGAAGTGCGCTTGGAAATTCTGTTGTTGCATCACCAGAAAATGCATTCAGATATATAATACGGTCCCTCCTATATCAAAACACCTTCAATAAGTATTAAATCATAAACTAGCATTGGAAATAAGGTTGATGGTCCAACATACTTGTCTGCAAGACGATATGCCTCCCAACCAGGGTGAAGAGTCATTGCTCCCTCATCCATGCATTTACCCTTTTCTAGTTGGATCATCCAATTAAGAGCCTGCTTTTGGTACGGACGAAGTTCACACAGAAGTGCAGCAGGAGGATCCATTTCCTGAAATACAATATTTACTTGGTTATTTGTCTAAGCAAGACTAACCTCCATAAATGTGTACAAGATGCTATATACATGACAACACCTCTAACTCAGAGCAATCTCCAACCCCAACGATGTTATCAACCTCAGCATCCGAAATACATTCCTCGTTTTCAACTTCACCTTCATTTATAGAAGGATTTTTATGCTTTATTGCATGTACAATTGAGGCACAAACCCCAGAACTGTCCTGTTCAGAACAAAATATTAGGCACTGAAATCAACTGAGAACATAACTGGGGAGTATGAGAGTACCATTTCAATACCTTTTGGTCTAAAGGGCGCTTTCTCGTGTACAAGTCACCGGGAGTAAATTCTGCCTATCAAAAAGATGAATAGAAGAATAACAAATCACCACCTCTGAACCAAAACAACACATTCACTGCCCAAAGATGTTCATAATTGCTAAAGAAAACATTCAGAATTGATCACCTTCTGGAAAGGAGTTAGGCCTAGCAACTGGAACAATGTCGGGAGAGGATGAACTACTGTTTCCTCTGTGGAATTACTCGCTACCTTAAGCGAGGTCTGCTTTTGCTTAAGGAACATAGAACTATTGATATACACACTGCACCAAACAAACAAACTCAAAATCACTAACCAAGTAATCCTCCTATAAATTCTACATGCTTTGAAACTGTCATTTGTTTATCCAACAAGCAGCTATAAACCACCGAAAATCTTAGCTAACCTTATAGACAAGAGAATGGTGTCCATAATGCTCAATACATCCGGAGCAGATTTACAATGCCCCTCAATTTTGACCTTCTTATCTCTCACAAGTGGCAACAGACACCGAGCCCATTCCTTCGGTATTCGTCCAATCTACGATAACACGCCATCATTGCCAAACACAAATTCATCAAACACTAAAACTTCTAGCACAGAAAATCAAGTTCTAGACAATCAAACAATCAATACAAATCAATCTCAAATCCATCAACAAATGACTACCTCCCCGGAATCCGTCGTAGAGAACCTCACAATCTCCGAACACGCCGCCGCCGCCGGCCGTCCCCGGCCAAAAGCCTTGCCGGGAGACGGCGAAATCTTTTGAGGAAATGTGAAATCCACTACGTCTCCGGCCTTGATCTTCCTCCCTCTGCACGTCGACAAACCCGCCACCTCGCCGCAACCCACCAACCACCACTCCTCGCTGCCGCCGAGCGGCCTCTCCACGTCAGCGACGACGTCATCGCCGGAACTGGCGGCGCAATCGCCGCCGTTCTGCTTCGAATTCGCGGCTTCGGGGATCGGAATTCTGGGACTGTTGGGGAAATCGGGTCTTGCTTTGGAGGATTTGAGAGTGGGGGTGTCGAAGATGATGTTGATTGCGGCGGTGACGTCGTTGTTGGCCATGTGAAGGGCTCGGATTATGTCCATGTCGGAGTAGCCGGAATCGACGATTGAACGGACGGTGGATAAGAGCTCGTCGGTGATTTTGTTGCCCATCGCTGAAAAAAAAAAAAAAATTGAAGAAGAGCGAAGGAAGCCCTAACCCTAAAATCCCCAATTTGAAGTGTTGGACTGAAACAAAAGAGAAAAAAGGCGCGAGGGAGTGAAGTGATGGCGGTAAACACGTTGGAAATAGAGCACGTGCGCCTCGCACAGCTCGCACGTGAGAGAGATTCAGGGTTCATCTTGCATTTACATATTAATACGTGCCTGTTTATTTGAGCTTTAGCAACTTAATCAGGAACTCGGATTCGATCTACGTACTATGGCTTCTTTTTTTTTTTTTTTTTTTGGTGAATCCAGTATAATTCACAATATCCAATTAGACGTAGTGGAGGACCTGCACAATTTGATTATATTGTGCAGACTATTGAAGTAGACTTTGAAGTATTAGATGTTGATCGACTTGTGCAAGTAGAATTGCTCGTTCAAAGCTGTCAGGTATGTATCGTCATGTGTCTCAATTTTGACCGTTTTCACAAGAAAACCAATTGAAGAAGGTTTGATTTTCAGACTAACGTACCAAGTTACTGGTAATTAGAATTTATCAGTAAACTCCCCAGACATACATCTTAGACGTATATACTAGCTCCTCCACCTTTTATCACTGAAACAGTAATTATCTTCCCACCTCGTAGTATTCTCCATCTTCAAACATCCTAAATTGCCCGTGCAAAGCATTGCTCGTTGAAACCCATTTTCAAGCACATCAAGAATTGACATTATGTGGCACGCCCCATTAGCAAAATACGCAACCAGATAAGTCTTACTTATCATACTTTGTAACATTATATTTGCATATGAAGACAACAATAATCAAAAGCAAGTTCAATTGCAGAAGTACATTACGCAAACTTTAAATGTTTCTTATGCTATGAAATTTAGATAAGTTCGAATATAAATTAGCTTAATTTGCAGCACTGATTAGATTGATCTCTGTAGATTCTGTCATTTTTGATGACCATTCAGTACTGTCCTCAACATTATCTTCTGGTATTTGCTGTGGATATAAGAAAGGCTTTGGAGGTATCTGGAGGCTCTCAATATCTCCTTCAAGCATTTCTACTACTTTGCTCATTGAGGGGCGTTCAACAGGCTTCATTTGTATGCACCACAATGCCACTATTATCATCTTCTTTATAATTTTCATTTCATCTTCAGTGAAATCTCCTACTTCAATCTCCTTCCCTTGATTCAGTTGATCGGAAACCCATGTAGGAAAGTACATTTGGCTAAATTCGCTTGAATGATCTATTGCTGCATTCAAGTTCTTCCTTCTACCCGCCATTTCCAACATTAACATTCCAAAACTGTATACATCCGCTTTGTACGATACACCTCCAATGTTTTTGTAGAATAACTCTGGAGCCATGTATCCTATGGTTCCTCTTGCTGCAGTCAAAGAGACAATGCTGTTATCCAACGGATATAGCCTCGCTAATCCAAAATCAGAAATCTTGGCAGTAAAGTTGTCATCAAGAAGAATGTTGTGAGGCTTGAGGTCAAAATGTAAAATTCGCATGTCACATCCTTGATGGAGATATTGAATTCCACGAGCCACTCCAACTGCAATCTCAAATATTTTCTCGCAGCTTAAGGAGATAGCACCTTGCTGAGCAAAAATGTGCTTCTCCAGAGAGCCATTTGACATGAAATCATAAACAAGTGCTCGTTTTGAACGGTCAGCACAAAAGCCAATCAGTCGTACCACGTTAACATGGTGAATCCTTCCTATAGTAGCAACCTCATTGATAAAATCTTCCCCATTAGTTTTGGACTCACTCAACATCTTGATGGCCACAAGACGACCACTACGGAGCTTTGCCTTGTACACGATGCCAAAGCCTCCTCCACCTAATCTGTCCTTGAAACCATTAGCCATCTTTTTGATATCTGAGTAAGAGTACCTTACTGGCATGAGATTAATGTTACTCTGCAGAAAGTCTTCTATTTTTTCATACATCGATAAGTGCCTCCTCCGCCATTTGTATATTAGTAATGCTGTTATAAATGGAAGGCCCAATGATAGTTTCGCCATTAGGAACAATCCTGTGTGGTTACAAGAAAATGGAATGAATAGGAAGGACATAAGAAATTGGTGCAATATTATAAACATCTTCATTACTAACTGTATTTCTGTTCAATCCGAGTCCTACTGATGTTAGTTCTAATAGAAGTTCATAGAAATTTGAATACTTAATCTTTCATGTGTATTTTAAGTGATCAAATTAGTCACTTACCGGTGTACACCACAAGCTGATGATTGTCTCCGTTGTTATAATACAGAGGATACAGGTCATCAAGGTGGAAAGGCTTAAATATTAATGGGCGAATGGCATCCACTGCAACAGAGGGAGAAATTCATCATGCTATGAATCAGCAGGTGGTTTGATAGAGAGAAAATGAAAATCTTACTCTAGATTTAGAGTAGAGGCAACTGACCTAGTTTTTGGATTATCGATCTGATCTTAATTACAAGAGTTCCATGACTTTCATCTGTACAAAAAAAGCGGTGACATTAGCTTACTTAATTTGTCACATATGCTGCAGCCATAAAAAATAACAAGAAAACAGCATAAAATTCTTCAGTACGTTTAACTCAGCAGACAATTAATTTTAAGATTTCTTTGTTTTTAATTTAGCAGAAAAATCTAAACTGCAGTTTATCAGGAAGTATTGAAAGGAAAATTGACTAACAAGTAACAACACTTTGCACAGGACTAATTAATTTCGGACAAAACTCAAAACTGTGATCCAACACACCAATCTAATGAATTTTCACATACATGTAAATGGATCATAACATATTCGTTGAGTTATGCAGCTATTGCCCCTACAACCATTTAGCTTTTACTGAAAGGAATTTTTTGCAAAGTTGGGGATGAAAAGTTCAGATCCGACCATGTTAGCATTTGATCGGGCAGTATCAAGTATTCTACAAGATCTCATTGATCAGGACATCAGGTTAAACTTGGCTGTCATGAACAAAGTTGGTGTTTTTTGCCACTATTATTTAAGTCTATATACTATAGTTTCAGTAATAAATTCTTGTAATTCAAAACTTCAGGTTTGGCAATTGTTACCTTCCTCCCAAGAGCGGCACTCAACTCCATTCGTGTTGTAGGTGGTCAACCCACACTCCAGCTGCTGCCATTCATCATAATTCTGTCCGCAGTTTTTTCTACATTGGTAATCAATCCATGTGAGTTGAAAGCCATATGCTAGTTGTTTATATATGCCTTGACACGACTTGATGTACTCATCAGTGGGAGTGGGAGGAGGGGACACAAGAACCATGAGTGTTATTGTGCAGGACAACCCCAAATCAGCTGTGCTTATGTCTGGGGGGTTATATTCGTTAAAGAGCCCATGCATGAAGTAAGAATACACTGTGGACAGGGAAGGATCAGAGGAAGAGTGGATGCTGGTATTGTTGATGCATGGAGCCGTTTCAACAAAGAGATCGGAATAATTCATTGGATTTTTGCAGCTCAGCATGACCAGAGGCGCTGTCAGGTACCGATCAGGTGATAAATATGTATCTGGCGACTCAAAATACGGGTATAATAAGCTGTAAGGCTGATACTTACTGATAAAATAAGAACTAAAGTTGAAGACGGTTAAAGGGTAAACGGGGTTGGAGAAGTAGTTGTCCTTGGTATTGTGAACACCAGCATCCACGAGTCGGATCGTGTAATTATTGTAATTGATAGCTTCTACGTAATATTTTCCAGAAAACAAGTATAATATGGCATGATGAGATTGATTGGTACCGTCTGCCTCACATGATAACTCATAGCTCTTGTTGCCGCAGTGTCCAGGGTCTCCTTGTAAACGAAACGGAGAGCTGATCTGAATGTTGCCACAAGAAGGAGAACATTCTGAATTAATAACCCTGGAAGAAGTCTGCGAACAACTCGAAAGAGAAAGAAACACAAGAAGAGAAGCAGTAGCAAACATGAGAGTTGCTGTTCTAAACATGATCACAAAGGAAGGGAGGGATATGAAGACGAAGAAGAATGTTACTGATAAGTGCCTTTTTTATATTCCTTCAAAATGATTAATTACAAAACACCGCCCAAACTATAATGTTATTTTCATTTTCATACCTAACTATCAAAAACTTCCATTTTCATACCTAAAGTTTCATTCTATTAGCATTTTGATACCATAACCACTAAAACCGTTAAATTTTGAGGGCATTTTCGTCATTTCAATAATTTATTTTACATTTACTTTAACAAAATAATTTATTTTTTGAAATACAAATAAAACAATTTACTTTAGCAAAAAAACTTCAAAATTAAATATTTGTTTTTGCAACAATAGTGATAAAAGTTAGTATAACTCTTGTATGTATATATATTTTTGGAGTTACATGTTAAACAAACCAAAATAAAATAAATTAAAATAAATTATATTGAGAAAATATTGAATATCGATGAAATTTTTATCATATTTTATATAAACATGGTATATTTAACCAAAAATAGATTAAACATGTTTATATAAAATTTGATAAAATTTTCATCGATATTCGATATTTTTTCAATATAATTTATTTCAATTTATTTTATTTTGTTTTGTTAACATGTAACTCCAAATATATATATATATACACACACAAGAGTTTTACTAATTTTTATCACTATTGTTGCAAAAATAAATATTTAATTTTGGAGTTTTTTTTTTGTTTTTGAATATTTGTGCTAAAGTAAATTGTTTTATTTGTATTTGATAACCTAAAAAAATAAATGATTTTGTTCAAGTAAATGTAAAAAATGATGAATTTATTGAAATGAAGAAAATGCTCTTAAAATTTAACGGTGTTAGTGGTCAGGGTATCAAATGCTAACGGAATGAAACTTCGGGTATGAAAATGCAAGTTTTTGATAGTTAGGTATGAAAATAAAAATAACATCATAGTTTGAGTGATGTTTTGTAATTAATCATATTTTGAATACATAAAATAAATGATATAGGATATGCAAGTCAAGAGTCAATGTGGAACTGTGCATATTCAAAATATAGAAATTAAATAATATATGACTGATATGGAACCTTCGTTAGAGTATACAAGTCAAGTCAATGTAGAATTGTGGATATTAAGAGCCTTCTCATTGCATATATACCTCAATTCTCCGAAGGTGAGAGTAGGGTCCTTATCTACTTTGAAAGAGTCCAAATTGCACGCATAAAAATCAGAGAAAGAAGGAAGCTTGCTAGTAATCAGTAAGCTAGATCATGAGTTTGTTGTTCTTGTTGCTCCTGATATCTGCTGAAGTAGATGTTGTGCATGGTGGAATAGACCTTCAAGATTGCACAGAAAGAAGCTGTAGCACTGACGGCCCTCCCATCCGGTTCCCATTTCGGCTTAAAGGCATGCAACCAGTCCATTGTGGTTACCCTGGCTTTGAACTTTCGTGCACCCACGATAACCAGACACTACTACTACTTGAGATGTCGTCATCTACTAAGCTATATGTTAAAGAGATTGACTACAGATCACAGCTCATTGCAGTGGATGATGAAATCGAATGCTACCCCAGAGACATATTCTACCACAGTTCTTCTCCCTTCAAATTAGTTGGCAACGCAAGCTTATTCAGTTGCCCACCATCAACTGTGAGAGAGAATATTACAACAGAATTCTTATCATGTCTGTCAAGATTGAGCCCTTGCCATGGTAATCCAGGCAACCAGCTGATTTATGCTAGCATCACTACATCTTATAGATATTGTTCTATGGGTTCTATTGATAGATTACCCCTAGTGTCTTGTACCAAGGTGCATGACTATTCAGGTCCTGCAGTCACATCTAATTACCCAGAATATTATTTCTCTCATTCTCCACTGTATTATCGTGCACTGTATCTTTACTGGTCCAAACCTTCGTGTCAACAATGTGAAGAGATGGACAAGCTATGTAGCCTGAAGAATGAATTCACAAATCAGACAGATCCCCAAACTCAATGCTTGGATGTACCCAAAGCCAAAGGTATCGTTTATGCTTCACACATCTATAACAGATTACAGAATACAGATGAATAATTTTGCTTCATTGCTTTAACCATTTAATTCCTTAATCCTTATAATCACCTGAAACAAATTTTACATGCAGGTGGTAAACTTGGAGCTCCAACTATAAAGATATTAGGTGAGAATGTAGAAAATTGATTCTCATTACTTTCTGTTTACAAGATATACAATATATATAGCAGTAGTATGGCTAATGATACTGCTATTACAAATCAGTAGTAAAGAGGGAATAACCTACATTTACAGCAGTATCAAAACTGATATACAATTACACCAAATCATGGGATCCTAATCATAGCTTGATTTGAGGAAGAGATCCTAATCATAGCTTGATTTGAGGAAGAGTTTGATTCGTTCTAACAGAGATTGTAGAAGTTCTTGTTCCTCTTTTTCTCTCCCTCCGTTGGAGTATTGTGTTTTTAGCTCGAAAGTTGTTGTTCTTACAGGTAAGGTGATATTTTTGCAGGTTCTTGCACACTTTCTGTTATTCTTATAGTGACGGGAGCGACAATCTACTATGTCTACAGCTCTGTCAAAAGAGAAGAAGAAAATCAACTGAGAATTAAAATATTCTTGGATGAATACAGAGCTCTTAAGCCAAGCAGATATACTTACGCAGATATTAAAAGGATAACAGAGCATTTTAAAGAGAAACTGGGTCAAGGGGCCTATGGAACTGTATTTAAAGGTAGGCTTTCCTCTGAATTACTTGTTGCTGTGAAAATCCTCAACAATTCCAATGAGAAAGGAGAAGATTTTATAAACGAAGTAGGCACGATGGGTCAAATACACCATGTCAATGTGGTACGCTTGATTGGTTACTGCGCTGACGGATTTATACGAGCTCTTGTTTATGAGTTCTTACCAAATGGTCCACTCCAGAATTTCTTATCATCAGCAGATAATGAGAATTCGTTCCTTGGTTGGGAAAAGTTGCAAGATATTGCTTTAGGTATAGCCAAAGGTATTGAATATCTTCACCAAGGTTGTGAACAACAAATCCTCCACTTTGACATCAAGCCCCATAATGTGTTGCTAGACCATGATTTCACTCCAAAAGTTTCCGATTTTGGTTTGGCAAAGTTGTGCTCAAAGGATCAAAGCGAAGTGTCCATGACTGCAGCGAGGGGAACCATGGGCTATATCGCTCCAGAAGTCTACTCCAGAAACTTTGGTAACGTGTCATACAAGGCAGATGTCTATAGTTTTGGAACATTGCTTCTTGAAATGGTTGGAGGGAGAAAGAATTTTAAGGTCATGGAAGACTCGAGCAGCCAAGTCTACTTCCCAGAATGGATCTATAATCTGCTAGAACAAGGGAACGACCTTCGCATCCATGTTGGGGACGAAGGAAACGTTGGAATTGCTAGGAAACTTGCAATTGTGGGTCTTTGGTGCATCCAATGGCATCCAATAGACCGTCCTTCCATGAAAACTGTAGTTCAAATGTTGGAAAAGGAAGGTGACAATCTGACCATGCCTCCTAATCCTTTTGCCTCTACTTCATCGTCGAGTTGAATAAGAGTTCATGTGCCAGCAAGAGCTGCCAGACGCCAGTCAGGCTCATATGTTAAACGTATAATGTTCTTTATAGTGAAATTAAGCATGCAGATCGATACTATGAAACTGCTCCCAGTTATTCAATAAATTTGATGCATGTATTTGTAGTAATTCAATATATTTTGTTACAGTACCAGAAATCAGTATTCGTCCCTTATGTATTGATGAACCAATACTCGTCCTATCAGATTTTAATTAAATTATTATCTATTGGCATTGCAAAGCAACTCACATACAAATATCAATAAGTAAAGGCGTAAGGAAATGCTAGGTCTATGTCTTTAGTAGTGGTGGAAGAAAATAATATCTCTATTTAGGCCGGGGAGGATGAGAGTATGGATTTAAGAGGTTCAGATTATCAGATGGCCAGCTAGCTTGAGAAATATCTCCAATTAATGGAGGGAATGAACTATCTAAACATGAATCCACACAGTTCGATCAGCCTGTCTAACACGGCAAGCCACAATGCAACAGACTTGTCTATTCTATTGTCAATTTTTAAGGTTAATCAAACTAGTTCATAGTTTACTGGCAACTTTAGTCCTTTTGAGGCCGGGAAACGGATTCAATTCACCAACGTGAAAATTCACTGACAAATCTTGAACACGTGGACCAGTTAAGTGGCGCTCCCCTGTTCTCTCATTCTGTCTGATCCCCTTTCAGATTTCCGCCAACACCAACGTTTTCGGGGAGGGCGGGATTGGAGACGAGAAGGTCGACGACGCCGGAGTCGGATACGGAGTAGATAGTGCGGTGGCGGAGGACGCCGACGATGAAGTGCTGGGCAGATTTGGGGATCGGAAATTGATGACGTGAGGCTTGCTGGCTTGGGTTTGAGCTCAGCAAAATCATGCCAATTGGGATTTCAATGCAAGGAGGCCTTGACAGTTTGCCCAAGAATTCGGCGCACAAAACATCGAAAGAACTGAAAATGTTTCCATGATTGCTATTTAGGATGTGTTTGCTGCACCAAAATACGAAAACCCAATTGATTTCAACAACACAGCCAAAGATGGAGATCAACTTCAAGGTAGTTGTTGGTATTTGGGTTCACTGCATGTTGATGAAATGGGTTAAAAGAACCAAAAGTAGGTCTTATTTTACATCTGTTGAAGGTAATAAATAAAGCTCAGCCTAGTGGTGAAGCCACATAGCACGTTTGTTGGCGCAAGACTAGTTTCTTTGATTTGGGTTTGAATATGAAATTCGGTTTCTCTTTTTTTGATGTTGCAAAACACATCTGACTTTGTTGGTCTGTGGATTTGGTTTTTGGCTTCTTGACTGCATATGATTTTCTGGGAATAGAAAGAACTGAGAAGAGGAGTATTGAAGAAGAAATCTGAAAAGAGAGGTGAGAGAGGAAGAGACCTGCGCGTTTTCAGTCAATCTAGCTTTCTGCGAACGGCGCGTGGTTTGCACGCTCTGTTTGTTTTGACAGTGACTAATGCTGGAGCAAACTTCAGGTGGCAGCTGGTGGGGTATAACTACGTCATTAAAACATAATTGATGGTTTAATATAGCTTTCTGCGAAAATTCCTGAACCTATTTTAAATATTTTTGAAGTTATTTTTTAATCCTATTTCTATTTTTTTGGCGACCTCCTTTCTTCATTAGATGTTGTTCTGATCCTGATCTCCTCCGCGCATCCCTCCTAGCTAACCTCTCAAGTCTCAACTTCTGACCTCATTTTCAGTTTATCAAAACTAACAATTTCTCAATCTGATTCGTTTATTAGCAAACATCTTTAATAAAAGCTAGCTATGCCCGTCCTAATCGTCATAAGTTCTTTTTTTTTTGAGTATGAAATCACTAATACTGTATTTGAATTTAGGGTATTGGGGGAGGGGAGAGGATCGAGTGATGAATTTGATTTGTACAATACCATTAGACCTGGAATCACCCTTAACTTATTAAAATAAGCACGCAATATTGCAGAGCAATGGTTTTGGTATGGTTGCAGCAATCTCTACTTTTCTATAAATCAAATCCTCTTTTCCTTTAAACCCTAATTGCAAACATGCTCGTGTTTCATTCTCGTTAGAAAAATAAAAAATAACTATTCACGGTTAGAAAGGGCAGACCTTTTACAAGAACCATAATCAGATTTATAAGATGTTGTAATTGAAGAAAATGTGAGAGATGCGGTTAAGAGGACGACAGAGAAGAATAGAGAAAAAATAAGTCCTCATGTTCATAGATAATATCAGAAAGCTAAAATAATTGGATTTATAGGATAATTTCAAGAAAGTAAATATATATATAAAGTAATTTTGTAATGGGAAAATGCCCAAATGCACAAAGACATGGATTTTAATGCCCACTTCAATGTAAATCTTTTCTGTTAGTCCATTTCAATTAATAATTCTTATGAAAAAGACATTACTACCCTCTATAGAATTAAACCTATACAAATCTCATATTTTT
>NC_020496.1:38052493-38065758 GCF_000184155.1 Fragaria vesca subsp. vesca
CTCTCTCTCTCTCTCTCTCTCTCTCTCTCTCTCTCTCTCTCTCTCTCTCTCACACACACACACATATCCTTCGTCGGCGACCTCATCCTCGCCTCCATCATCTCCGGCGACCTCTTCCGTGGAGGGACGTCTATCCGCCACATCTTCATGAGCGCGCCGCTCTCTTCCGACCTCCTCTCGTCTCTAGGCGCTCGACGGTCGCCGCTGGTGTCTCGCCTCGTCGGTCACGGCTCATCTTTTGACGCTCGTCGGTCAGCGCTCAGCTGTCGTCGGTCTTCTCTCAGCACTCGGTGCTCGGCGGTCGTCGGTCTTCTCTCGGCGTTCAGCGGTCGTCGGTCTTCTCTCGATGCTCGATGGTCGTCGGTCTTCTCTCGGCGCTCGGCGCTCGGCCTTCATGGCCATATCGAAGGCGTCGGGTGCGTTGTGAGGGAGGTGAGGCAGTTTTGATGAGGGAGGAGTAGGTACGGTGAGGGAAGGCGCATGGTAAGGGAGTAGATAAGGTGTGTGAGGGTGCATGGGTCTGCGGTAGGTGTAGTTGTATTTTTGTAGCTGATAGGTAACTTGATTATTCATGTTGTAGTTTTGATTGATTATTGGCGGTCAATAACTCGATTATGTTCTGGTATTTCTTCTTTTCTATTACAATAAGTTGATTATTGGGGATCAGTAACTGGTTATTAGAGATTAATAACACAATTATTAGGGGTCAGTAACTAGTTACTGACACCCAGTAACTAGTTACTCAGAAACCAGTTACTGGGTGTCAGCAACTAGTTACTGGAGGTCAGTAACTGGTTATTAGGGGTCATTAACTGGTCAGTAACTGGTTATTAGGGGTCGGTAACTAGTTACAGGGGAAATTCTGATGACCGGAGTCCGGCGGCCGGTGACAAGAGTTCGGTGAGATTCCGGCCAAGTATTCTCTATTTCATTTTCTCTCTCTATGCATATGTAAGGGGTGAGGGCAAAATAGTCTTAAAATAATATGGTTTGTTAAAACTTTAGTAAAAATTTGTGCATTTGGGTATAAAAAATGTCACCTTATATTGAAATGGGCTAATGAAAAAGATTTTCATTGGAATGAGAAATAAGAGGTTTAAATTAGTACTAAATGGACATTTTCCCTTTTGTAATTAAGAAAAATAGAACTATAAAAAACCATCAATTGTGTTTTGATGATGTGCCAGTCATATATCATTTATTTTCTATATTTTGAATATCCACAATTCCACATTGACACTTCACTTGCATGCATACCCTAACGAAGATTCCATATCAGTCATGTATCATTTATTTTCTATATTTTGAATATAAAATATCCACAATTCCACATTGACTTAACTTGCATACCCTAACGTTAGATTCCATAATCCATATCAGTCATATATCATTTATTTTCTATATTTTGAATATCCACAATTCCACATTGACTCTTGACTTGCATACTCTAACGAAGATTCCATATCAGTCATGCCCTAATGTTAGATTCCATTAGCCATATCAGTCATATATCATTTATTTCTATATTTGAATATCCACAATTCCACATTGACTCTTGACTTGCGCGCATACTCTAACGAAGATTCCATATCAGTCATATATCATTTATTTCTATATTTTAAANATAAAATATCCACAATTCCACATTGACTTTACTTGCATACCTTAACGTTAGATCTCATAATCCATATCAGTCATATATCATTTATTTTCCATATTTTGACTCTTGACTTGCATACCCTAACGAAAATTCCATATCAGTCATGTATCATTTATTTTCTATATATATTTCGAATATAAAATATCCACAATTCCATATTGACTTGACTTGCATACCCTAACGTTAGATTCCATAATCCATATCAGTCATATATCATTTATTTTCTATATTTTGAATTGTCCACAATTCCACATTGACTCTTGACTTGCATACCCTATCAAAGTTTCTATATCAGTACATATATAATTTATTTCATATTTTGAATATAAATATCCACAATTTCACATTGACTTGACTTGCATACCCTAACATTAGATTCTATAATCCATATCAGTCATATATCATTTATTTTATATATTCAAAATATGATTAATTACAAAACATCACTCGAACTATGATGTTATTTTCATTTTCATAACTAACTATCAAAAACTTAATTGCATTTTCATACCTGAAGTTTCATTCAGTTAGTATTTTGGTACCCTAACCACTAACACCGTTAAATTTTGAGAGCATTTTCGTTATTTCAATAAATACACTCATGGCTGTCCTGCCACAATTTGAGAAGGGTTCCCCATTTAAACCTATAAATACACTCATGGTTGTCCTGCCACCAAGGAGGTAGCTTTAGCTAAATTTTCATTTTATCGTAAATATTTCTTGCAAATTTAGCCGTTTTCCTAGAAGATGAAACACATGTTCATCCTTGTAGTGCTCATGCACTTCCTGAGGACTATCGCGCACTTATGATGGAAGACTGTTCGAGCATCATAGAATTTTATCCTTCTGGTAATGCCACTATGGCAGTAACATATTATCTACTGGATTAATTCACTTTATAAGTTTAACTCTTTAAGCATTGCTTCATGTTTAGATTTCAAAGTGGACATGGATGGGAAAAGATTTACATGGCAGGTTTGGTGGTTTTTTTCTTCACATGTACCAATTTTCTAGTGTCCTGTTTAAGGTCATTTTGCATTGCTTTCCATCAACTCTACTGATCTTCTAATTTTCTTTGAATTGGTTGTAACGTTGTCTGCTAAAGGGTATCAGCAAACTTCCCTTTATAGATGAATCCCGTCTTCTACACGAGACAAGGAAGTTGGAGAAGGAACTAAAGGTATCATACTCCATTTCCTTTTTTTCAAATATATCAATAGAAGGCATTTTATCATGAGAAACTATCTAGAACCGACTCCAAGTTAATGTTACTTTTATAGGGGGAAGAAATTGAGAGGAATGCTGAAAAACTTGATTGGTTATTCATCCGAAGCTCCCACATTATGGCATCACAAATTGTCTCACTGACTAATGGTGGCAATCAGTCTATCAAAATTGACCCTAATTTGAGGTAGGTCATTTGCTGTCTGCCTTTCTGTGCTATTCTTAGTCCTAATTTTCAGTAATCTTATTACTATTGATTTTTGTTATAACCGAGTGTCCTCTTCACTTACCAGCTTTGGAATCAGTGGCTTTATCCGTCAACTTGATGATAATGATGCCAAGGTGAAAGGAGATGATAGCTCTGAAGAAGACCCTGTCTTGTATGTCAAAAACATTGTTAATAGCTTATTCTATTTTGATTCTCTTTTTCCTTGGATTTTTGTGATTATTATTAGTTTCATTATACATGTTGCAGATGTCCCCTATATGAGCTTCCTAACATAAGTCTGCATATGCCTCGTTGGCTTGTTTACTTGACGGTTTACAACTTCCTACCAAGGTATATATAGGTCATTAAGTCTTAATTACAATTTTTATTATTTCTAGGTTGCATGTAGTTTTCTTTTTGTTTGCTTAATATGAATATGTTCATTTCCATTGCTGTTCTAAATAATTATTTCTTTTTTTGGTACATAGTTATTCATTGGCAACTGAAATCACTCTCAAATGCATGCTTGAAAATTTGATTATTGATTTCAACTGTATCAGGAGAGAAAGTTTTTGCAGCAAGTTATATTCAATACATTTTGAATCTCTTCTGCTTGGCTAAACGAAATCAATTTTTTGTTTGCAGACAATCAGTGAATGTGAGCTTATAGAAACAGTTCTATGGCACGAATGTCAGGGAAATGCGACCACTCACAGGTGTGCGGTGTTCCTCTAGTGCTTTCACTATCTTTCCTCTCATTTATGTCTTATACTTGCTCTATCTGTACTTATTTGGTAAAAACAAAATGCAGATTGCAGCAAGGTTCAAAAAACCAAATGATTTCGGAAATTCAAGTTTTCAAAACAATACTAGACTCCCTCAAACATGATGGAAGTGATTAGCAACGTGCCAAGTTTTGTGACGACAGAGATGAATGAAGGGTTAGTGGCTGAGATTTCTGAAGAGGAGGTATGGAATGCTCTTTCACAAATGAAACCAACGAAGGCGCCTGGACCAGACGGCTTTGCACCATGTTTCTATCAGCGATTTTGGTCTATTGTTGGTAGTGATGTAGTGCAGGCTGTTAGGGCTTTCTTGGAATCGAAGGAGCGGTTAAGAGAAATAAACTACACTCATGTAACTTTGATTCCTAAGGTTAAGACTCCAACACAATGAATCAGCTAAGACCGATTAGCTTATGCAATGTCTTATACAAGATTGGTTCTAAGGTTTTAGCCAACAAAATGAAGCCTATTCTGGAGGGTATAATATCAGAGAGCCAGAGTGCCTTTGTCCCTGGTCGACATATCTTAGACAACTCGATAATTGTTTTTGAGGTTTCACATTACTTGAAGTGGTTGTATGGGAGTGGAGATGGTTATACTGCGCATAAGCTCGATATGAGCAAAGCATATGACAAAGTAGAGTGGAGTTTTTTGGAAGGGATTATGAGACAGATGGGTTTTGACAGGAGGACTGAGATGGTACTAAGGTGTGTTCGAACAGTGTCTTATTCATTTGTAGTTAATGGGGAGGTCAAAGGAATGATACAACCATAAAGGGGACTAAGACAAGGAGACTCAATCTCTCCTTATCTCTTTCTTCTGTGTGCTGAGGCTTTTTCTTGTTTAATCATGGAGGCGGAAGCTAGGGGTTAGTTACATGGTGTCAAGATCTGTCCAAGGGTACCAACAATCAGTCATTTGCTATTTGCAAACGATTCCTTTTTTTTCTTTAGAGCAACCGAGGAAGAGTGTAAGACTGTATGTGAGGTGCTGCTCAAGTATGAAATGGTGACAAGTCAACAAGTAAATTTTTAGAAGAGATGTGTGTCGTTTAGTCGAAATGTGACTCTAGAGCAGCAAGTGGAGCTAGCAACGAAGCTGGGGGTGACAAGGGTCCCCAAACATGACAAATATTTAGGCCTCCCCATTGAATTCAGTTACTCTAAAGAGGAAGCGTCTGGGTATGTGAAGGAGAAAATTGAGAAGAGAGCGAGAGGATGGAGGGAGAAAACACTGAGTATTGCTGGGAAGGAAGTCTTGATTAAAACGGTGTTACAAAGTATCCCAAACTATGTGATGAGCTGCTTTGAGTTACCGAAACACTTATGCAATGCCATACATTCTTTACTTGCGAGGTTTTGGTGGGGAGACACGGACAATGGAAAGAAGATACACTGGCTCTCTTGGGATAAGTTATGTGTTCCTAAATCAGAAGGAGGAATGGGTTTTAGGAACATGACTTATTTTATTAAAGCGCTATTAGCAAAGCAAGGATAGAGGTTAATTAGGAGACCGGATGCTCTTGTGGCTAGACTCTTGAAAGCCAGGTATTTCTCAGATACTGATTTCTTACATGCTACTTGTGGTTCTGATCCATCTTTTGTTTGGAGGAGCTTATTGGTGAGGCGAGATAGAGTTTTGAAGAAGGGAATGAGGGCCAGAATGATAGTAGTATAAAGATTTGGGCAAATTCTTGGCTTCCATTACCACACAACTTCAGGTTTTTTTCAACCCCAATGGAAGGAACACAAACTTGGAGGGTGTGTGATCTTATGGTTGAGGAGGCGATGGAATGGGTGGACCATGTTGTAAATGAGTTGTTCACAGAAGAGGAGGCAGCTATGATTTTCCGTATCCCTTTCAGTGTGAAAAGAGTACATGACAGGCTTACATGGCATTTTGACAAGCATGGTCTGTATAGTGTTAAATCGGGATACCATGTTGCGCACACAACTGATTGCATTGCTTGGAGTGCGTCCTCTTCAGACAACACTAGACGAGCTAGAAGGAAATATTGGAGTAAAGTGTGGAAGGCTTAAGTGCCACCAAAGGTTAGGGGTTTCATATGGAGGTTGTGTAGAGATATCATCCCAACAAGGGCTGCTTTACATCGAAAATTTCCTATTTCAATTATGATTTGTGTGTTTTGTAACAATGAAGTGGAAACTGGGATGCATCTGTTCAGGGATTGCTCAGTGGTTCGTACCCTTTAGAAGCATAACCCTTTTCATCTCAAAAGTCAGTCGTTCCCCGGTACAACTATTGCAGAGTGGATTGGTGTGGTAATGGACAGACTTTCCGGGCAACAGCTTGATGTTTTTTCGTGTCCTTGTGGGCTCTTTGGACAGAGAGGAATAATATATTATGGAAAGGATGTACATGTGACCCCTTCAATATGTCCATATGGAAGTTGCAATTTCTTGAAGACTACAAGAAGGTCCACAACAAGCCGAAGGTGAATGAAATGAGCTAAAGCTCGCTGGAGTTGCCCGCCAAGCGGGAGGCTCAAACTGAATGTTGACAGTGCTTTCCTGGAAGATTGGAGAATATGTGGCATTGGAGTGGTAGCTAGGGATGAGCATGGAGTGTGCTTGGTTGCGTTATCTTGCCATATGCCCTATGCCCAGTCTGCTATGCATATGGAGGCTGAGGCATTACGAGCTAGTCTTCTCATTGCTATTTATCGAGGTTGGAAGGAGATTGAAGTTGAGAGTGACTGTGAAACTCTACTGCAAGCCCTAGCTAAAGATGGAGATGTGGTTGAGGTTAGTACTATATTGGTTGATTGTCATCACTACTTGATGGCTTTCAATTCTGTTCTCCTTCGTCATGTCAATCGTGAAGCAAATGGAGTGGCTAATAGATTGGCTCACCTTGCTAGATCATCGGTTTTAGATGAGTTGTGGGAAGATGGACATCCTGACATTATACAGGATGTTCTTTTAGAGGATGGTTGTAAATTTTCACAAGGTATAGGTGTTATGTCCCCTTGATGTATGATCCTTCTCTTAATATTAATAATAATATAGGTGGGAAAGCTAGTACTCCCACTTAGCGGGATTCCCAGCCTGCTTTCAAAAAAGAAAAAGAAAAAGGGAAAGAATGACCAAGAAAGCCAACAGATAATTAAGTTAATTATGTTCTAAACTCAAAATTATAAATGCAGCTGCTAGCCAACACAATCTTCATCAAACTTTATGCTATTTTTGAACTCGATCTATCGTATTGAATGGACACCAATCACCAATTCACCATATATATTACAACTACGTACGTTCACACAATGAACTTGAGTGCGGTTATTGAGTTTTCTAAATTTGCTCAGTTGACCTCAAATGGTACGTTAAAAACTCAATGGTATACAGGCATGGTTTACATATATAGCGAAATTAGGCTATGCTCAATCAGCAAGAAACTTAGCTTAATTTGATGCTACCAATCGATCATGAGACTGATCGGTTCTATATATGTATAGCTCGACACCGAAGTCATCACCAGTCACCACTGCATTCTTACTCCTTAGTACTGATCCTCGGTCCAACTTTATCGGAAAGTCGATCGCCTCACCCCACACCCTCCGTGGTTCTACAAGCTGCACATTCTCGTCCTCGCTAGAACAGAAACCCTAGGCTTGTGTCCAACCAATCTAGATCGATAATATCGTTCCCGGTTATTAATGTAGACTGTGATATGTATTCAAACAACTCTAATTAAAGCCATAAGGGATGCACTCTGCTTCTTAATGGATGAAGAGAAAGGCCATGAGATCGATTGCTAAATAATGGGAGATCCTCTGCCAATTCTTTCTAGCTAATTTGTCACATGCTGCTAGCAAGCTGAAAGTTTTTTAGGGTCCTATAATACCAATGCTTTTATTTATGCTAGGGTGAAGAGCGAATGCTTTTGTTATATATCGATTCTGACCTAACCCTAGATGGAGCTAGGTTTTGCATGCATGCATTGTCGTATATATAAGCTAGCTCCTCAATCTGATGTTTCGAAAATGGTGAAACCGTCGTCTCTTCTCAGTTGTTTGAGATCAGCAGAAGAATCTCTCTCTCTCTGTATTCACTGCCATCTATAATTCAGGTAGTTTACGAATATATTACGATTTTACATTCATGGCTATATATTGCACTGATGATATATTGTTGGAGCATATCCCATTTAACTCTTTTCTTCGTGATTGGGACAGCAGTGATTGTTGTACGTTATTGCCTCCGGATTCAAGTGACCAAAAGAAACAAGGAATTTAAGACAATAAGAAAAGAAGTGCTGCTGTCTTCTTAAATTATTTGCAATTCATCATCTTTCATTTGTTCTGCTAAGTCTAATTCATCATCATATTTCACTAATATATGCTTGTGCGTGCTATATGAATTATATATATACATTTCGGGGATGGTTCTTCAGGTTTAAATCTATATGTTTAATCACATTGGTTCTTTAGGTCGGATTAAATTAGTTAATTATGATCGATCCTTGCCTTGGTTCTAGTTATGATAGATCGTCTCCTATAAGAATGCAGCAATTTTCCATCATGCTTAATTTTTTTTACTCAAAAGAACAGTTTATAAGAGTTGAGGTTTCACAGAGAGACATAGCCCTGAAAATGGAACCAGAGAGAAAGTTGATGGTGGCGGCCGCGACGGAGTCCCAAGAAGGCGTGGGATTAGTTCTGTCCCGGTGGTTGGCGCTTCAGTTGGCCGTCAAGAACAAGTGGGGTGGGCACGACTCGCGCCACTCTTATCCCATATCGTCTCCTGGGTCAATCACTCCACCGAACCTCTTTATATAGATAATCTAGAAGAAATGCTGTTTGGAGCTATGCTGTCTCTCTACCATACTAATACTAATGTAGAGGATGGTAGCATTGAGGAGATTGCAATCATTGCATGAAGAATGTTTGGATTGGAATTTCAAGTCGATTGAAAGATGAGTTCAAGAGTTCCTACTATCCTCATGTCACACAGGTTGTGGATGATGACGAAGACGTACAGTGATGATATACTGATGCTAGCATGAATAAAGATGATTCAACAAACATGATTTTGGACAAACCCGCCAGAGTCTCATGCAAGAGAGTCACAGACCAAGCAGGCAGTTGAAGCAGAAGATGGTTGGGAGCCAGGTACGGACCAAGAAGAGGAAGGGTCAAAAAGATCGTTAGGTATGTAACCCCTGTATGCTACACTTCATACTAAATTGTGTCCATCTTTTATTCGTGATGAGGTAGAGTAATTATGTGAGCATCTGCAAGTTCTCATGGGTTAGTGCATGCAGACATAGACCCGGGTTTCGACTTTCGGGCAACTAGGGAAATGACGTCGGTGGAATCATCCTTGGATCTACACACTTTCTCAAGCGTAAGTCATCACCTTAATAAAAAAATCGAAGTCGAAAGATCAAATGATTTCTGAAGGTTACTTTGCCATATTGTTAGGGACAGGAGGTTGTGACGGTCATTCCATGAGGGTAAATGAGGTATTCATTTTCATGATTCATGGCTTCATATTGTTTATCAGCTCGATCGGCCTTCGACTTCGACTTTGCCTCGCGAGGAGATGAAATGAATTAGTCAATTAGGTGGTACAAATCATATTCGTTTTATCACCACGAGCAGTAGAGCAATAGAGCTCCAAGGCTAGCTTCATGGTGCATTTGAGTTTATGCGCCTAAAATTGATAATCAGGGTACGGAATTAATTCAAGTAAATAGATTCAGATGAAGATAAACACGTAACCTCACCTGACCTTTCCAAAACGACAATCAAACCAGGACTTTGTTTGAAAACTTTAGAAATCATGCATGTATGATCAACGACGATCGATCTCAAAGAACTCTGAGATGCATGATACTAATAAACAAGCATTACAGATCAAAAGTTTAAGCTATCAAGTATCAAGTAACCAAGCGTTTGCAGCATCAGTATAACTCCATAATTAAGCACATTGCTAACTAATCAACAAGAATTAATTGAAGTTATGGATTTGAGTTTTCAAACCCAAGATCTCCCTACAACCAAAGAAAGCTCTGATACTCGGATACTCGTTTAAATTAGAGAGGATTACCTTCATTTTTTTAGTTTTGGCTATATATGTATGTACACGTACTCGTCGCTGCTACAGTACGGCTCTAGTCGAATGTTTGTGAAGTTGGTGTTTTTACCTTTTAATTAGTAGTTCGATCTGCAATACTTTTCTATCATCATGGTTCTTTCTTCTCTTTTGTGAGGCGTCATATTTCTTTTCTGTTGGTTTTATATCTTTTTTGGTTCATGAAAAGTTGGGTAATTAACAGCTTTGCTATGCTTTGTAGTTTAATCGGCTAATATGATTTTTGTAATTTTGATGCATAGAATATTACCAAGGCTCAAGTTAAGGACTCGAGAGGCTAGCTAATTAAGACGAACCTTGTTAATGAATTTCTATTGTACGCACAAGTCCTTGAAGAGTTGAAGGTAATAACTTTGCATCGATCATATATTCTCAACCAATTTTAGTGTTCAACCTGACGTTGTACTATTAGTTGCTCAAAATATGGGCAAAAGTAACTCGATCTGGTAGCTAGCTAGTGCTAATAATCCATGTTCATGAAATGGTTTTGATCTTTGATTTATATGACCTAATTACGTACTTGTAGTAAATTTTTCTTTGTTCTGGTGATACAGATTGCTACTAAATTGAAGGATTTGGAATTGGATTTATATGTTGTGGCAACTTACTTTTAAAAGGTAAAACCATTTATTACAAGAGGATGAAATCTATTGGTAATTTTGACATCAAGTTAATTAACGACATATTGGTTGCTAATTGAAATAGACATTAGTGAGCGCAACGATCTTATTGGAGGCTAAGATTTTGGTGCTGGCATTGAAGACAGTATATATCAAGGTGATCGACTTTGGTCCAAAATTAAAGAATGTGAAGTGAAACAAGTTAATTTTACTACTGGAAAGATCAAAAGATCGAGTAACTTCCCAAAAATGATATGTTTATTTATAGTGTTTGGGTTTTACTGGCAACAAATAATTGATCGCCGTAACAACAAGCACACCTAGCTCACTTAATATTTTAAATTTAAATAACAACTTGATCTAGTTTCACCTTCTCAGGTTTCCTTCAGATTTTTATTTTATTTTGTTGAGGTATCCTGCTTGAGATTCTATTTGAAAACTAGCTAATTAAGCAGCATAACATTAACTCTAATCAGCTAGATAAACATGCAGCTAATTAACTTAATACATATATAAAACAAAATTAACTGAATAACCAGACGCTAGCTATTCCTAATAATATAGGGTTCTGGTGAAACGGCTTCCAGCTCGATCTCTATTTGTATATATTTAATTCCATTGTCTGCATTACGTACAGTATCAATGAAATGAATTATTTATGAACAGATTGAAAGAAAAAAAATGATATAAAATAGGGAACTATTGATTAGCACTGGGTTGCTAATTTCTGTGTTAATTAGTTAGTATTAGGGTTCTTAATCAACATAATATCAACCATCATTGGTATTGCTCTGCAGAGGATCTTTTCTTGTTGGCATATCTTTTGTTTTGTATAGCAGAATGCGCAGAGAGACTATCAGAGCACAGGGCCGAAAGTTGCAGTGTATCTGAATTCTGGAAAACTGAAACTCTGAACTGAGTAGGGGGTGAAACTCTGAACAGAGTAGGGGGTAAAACACTAAAACTCTTCCCCAGCTGCTGCATATATTGCCTAAACCATGCAAGGCTATGCTGGGTGATCTATTGGTGGGTCCCATGATATCACCCCAAAAATTGGCAAAACTTGTTCTCTTCCTTTTCTCTATGTCCTGTCAAATCTCTTTGATCTTTGTTTTAGTATTCCAACTCCTTAAAGAAATAATATTAGAGTTTGCAAGCTTCGATTCTCAACTCTCTTTTTTTGGATACATTCGATTCTCAACTCTTTGTTTTGCTGTATTCTCCACATTCCCTTTGCCCAGCACGTGATATGAATCATATGATAGAGGTTCTACTTACCCAGTGGGGTTTTCTGGGTTTATAGCTTGAACAGTAGCTAGATCAAATCTCCTTCCTGAGTTGAATCAATAAGGCAAGCTTCGATTCTCAAGTCTTTGTTTTGTTGCCCGTGATAGTTTGACTGCTGACTCCAACTTCAAATCTCTAATTTTGAATACCCAAGACTAGATTCAAGTTTGAAATCCCAATTCAACTTGATCGGGTTAGAAATAGCCTAAATTTAATCCGTGTGATGAGAGTCAGTTCAAGTTATATGATTCCATGTTATACATTATGTAGTAAATTGACCATTTAGAACATCAACAATGAATTAGCAATGAATTAACAAAGTTCAATGACAGAAGTCATATCATCATTTCAGTCGGCCTTATTTTGTCTTGTAGCTAGTAATGTATGATATATACTGACCCTAAACCTAGAGACCCCGCTGCCTCCTTTTACCTCGCTACAGTGCTCGATCTCTCTCTCGCTGCCTCTCAAGAGCTACAGATATCTCTCTCTGCTGTAAGTACTCTGTCTCTCTTTCTCTCTCTCCCCCCTACAGATCTGTGTTTTTGCTTTCATCAAGTTGAGCTAGATTAAAGCATGAGTACTGATCTATAAAAGGAAAGAGAGATCTAATTTATGAAAAACCTAGTCTTCAAATTACTTCTCGAAGTCTTTGTTTTGCCTTGCTTTTGCTGGCTGTTATGCTGCCCTCGATTTTACATTATGTCTGTGTTAATTCCTTTGTGGCAACCTGTCTTTGTTTTTTTGCTATCTCAGATTTTTGTGGACATGGGGGGTGGTGGTGGTGGTGGTGGTCAGGGATGGAACCAAATATTTTTTGAAGTATTCTAAATGAAGTTGGATTAGCAGAGAGAGAAAGAAAGTGGATGAAAATGAAGAGACAAAAGGTTGCCTGCCTACAGCTGAGTTTAAGAGACATTGCGGATAGAAAATCTGTATTAAGCAAAGAAGCTAAGAAGACTGCATGTATATATAAAGGATATGGTCAGTTTTGACTTTTGAAGCAGGAAATCAAAAGAATACGAAACTATTCTTGGAATAACCTACATGCTAGCAAGAATGATGCGAATATAGCCGATAGCACAAGAACGATGCAGAGATGGAAAACATGTCCCCAGTTGAATCAACAAGGAAATCACAAGAACTTTGTTGTGGATATGTCATATATGGTATGGCAGTAGTAACTATTAGAATCTTGGACAGCCAATTTGGCTTTATTGCATTTTTAAGGTTAAGGATTGTCATCATTATATAATCCTCATAGCAACAATATTCTCTGTGTTGCTGAGTTGAAAAGGTATCCAGAGATGAAGTACAAAAACGGCGAGAATATATGTACCCAGGTAAATAAGACATTAATTTTTT
>NC_020496.1:38065858-38084681 GCF_000184155.1 Fragaria vesca subsp. vesca
CAACTAAGATTAAACTCTCTCTACGTGGGTCATGGACCTAAGTAGAAAAATAAACACTTTAACTTAATACACATAATCCCATGGTCATCAGAGCTCTACAAGAAGGAAATATAACACTACACATAGGTTAACAGGTAACCTACGGTCAACAAGGTGCAGCGGGAAAACTATGCCTCAACTCCTAGTGAAACCGAACAGGAGCTCTGCAATCTGGGCATTTGAAAACAAAGGGCCCAGGGAAAAGCATTTAAAAACGTTAGCGTGAGTGGACGAAAAACAAACTAATTAAATAAGTATCCAAGAGCATAATGATGCTAAATCAAAATTTTATATGCTTTTCCATTTATACGGAAACCAAGAATTTTCATGCATGCAGATATTATAAGCTCAACCGAAATTCCCACTAGCCCCGCTAGTCATAAAACAATAAGAAAAATAAATAGAATATCCTATATGGCCATATAAGTGAGTCTCCCAGACTCGGTTGCCTCCCAGGCATAATACTCCCATACTCCCTGTACCTTCACGTCGAGTTGACGGATAGGGCACAAGGCTTGCGTGATGTCGCCGGCTACATCACATCACCACTATGGTGGAAAGGGCTTGCGTGACCCCACTTGAAACGTGGGTGTCACATCACCTCGAAAGGTGGAACGACATGCTAGCATTGACATCATATATATTCTAAGAATATAGCATAAGGAAAATATAAATCATATGAGTTTCCTCGAAACTCATAAATAAAATATAAGTACGATTCCCAACCGTACTTGGAAAAGTTCTAAGAGCAATATAGTTAATTAAATTCAACGTGTCTCACACGTTAACATGCTTAAAATAGAATAACTCAAATCATTTTCAAGATCCCTTCATAGAAGAAATAATAATATCAACTCAGAAAATTAGTGATGATTTTCTAAACAATCATGCATGCATACTCCTTTAAAAATAAAATGTCCACTCACAGTATAGACGGCTAAGCCTGACGTCGGTCAGAGCCCTCCTCACGTGGTGTCTCCTCTCGTCCTGTACAAAACGAGATTTAAGATCCGAGACAAAATAGTACAAGAATATACAATTAACAAAATAGGGCAATGTCATCTACCCTCACTCTACACTCTCTAAAAACTAAGGAGAACTCTAACCATTTTTACTAACCGTCTCCAATTTTTCCTCAACGTTCTACCACTTAAGCACCAACATGGAAATTCCCAAGGATGAGGCTCACCTCTATTCTTTCACCAAAATCGACTTAAACTTTTCTAAATTTCTACTAACACTCACCAATATTTCCAATACTTCAATACCACTCATCTCTCACCCATGGAGCCATCAAAACTATCCCAAATTCCAAACACTCTTCACCAAAAATCACCATACAATACAACAACATTTATCCCTTCTAGAAATCATCCAAAATTACTCAAAACCACCACCAAAACCGGCAGCAGTCACCGGCTGTGGCGGTCAACCGCCGGCAGTGGCGGTCAACCACCACCACTATATCAACTTCAACCAAAATTAACAAGGCATACATCAAACTCTTCCTCTCATCAAGCATAACAACAATCATGACTAACACAAACTCTAGAATTCAAAGATTTGGCCGGAAAACTCATTATAAACTTAAGAACTCAAGAGCTCCGATTTGCCCTATACTCCAAATCGTTCTACCTCTTTTGGGTGGTTGAAAGACTAATCAAAGAGCTACAAAAACCCCCCCAAAGATACCTTGAATCGGTGGCCGGAGAAGAAAGTTCCGGCTTACAAAACCAACGGCCTTCACAGTGCCACTGTGAGCCGCTGCCGGCGAGATGAGGCCGGCTACCAACCTAGGAAGGATGAGCGACGTCCCAGCTGCCGAATGGAACCGACGCGGGGGTCTGCTGTGGCCGGACGGCGGCGCTCCGCCAAGGAGAATAGGACGGGGTCGGAGTCGGGGTCGGGGAGAGAGAGTGGAGAGAGTGGTTGACTCCTTCTTCTCTTTTTTTTTTTCTTTAATCCCTAACATAACCGGGCCTCACTTAAAATACCCCAGCCCACATATAAGAAGCCTTATTATTTAGCTAGAACCTTTACCTACGACTCTTATTCGGGTAACTAAAAATCTATGAACTCGACTAAACCACCTCTATTAAGGATAGTATAATGAATTTCCGAATTGATTAGCTACCAATAAACCGGAAATCACAATATAAAGTTACTTACTAGGTTCGGGGTGTATCAATTGAACTTGTACAGGTTAACAGGTATGTAGAATTAATGTACGAATGGAGTGTATTCATGGTGCAGCAGCTAGTTAGCCTAGTTTAGGGCTAACGAACCAAGTATTTCAGGGCCAACGTCCGGTCAATGGTTCTCCATGGTAAAGTTCTAGTCTAGTTCTTATGGCTCTTCTGTGTTTGGCAATCAGAATGGAATGCCAACCCTCATTCTGCTCAATGCACCCACCCCAGAAGAAAACATGGTAAGAAAATATCGAGTAGAAGCCGCGGGATCTCCTCCTCGCTCAAAATGAATTCCAATGTGTTGGGTTGGTCCCTCAATGGAGGTGAGAAACCATGTGTTGGATTACACATGAGGAAAGCAAGAAGAACTATTGCTTTGGTGACCCATCAATTGAAGAATGCTATAGCTGCATGGTATAGTTATAGGATGCAGCATTTGTTGAATGTTGTTGCAGCAAACTTTGAGAGGTAAGAAACAAACCTACAAGCCTAGGTGGGAGGTGACAGATATTTTTGAAAATGAAGGAAGACATGCATTTATAAGCCTACAAGCATTGAACCATGAAAAGAGGAAGAAAACTTGACTTTGGTTCATTTCACCTTACGTGCATGTATTGCATGATAGATGCATGGAGCAATGCTTATATAAAGGCATTAGGCGGCAGAACAAAGGCATCCGGACTTCCTTGTTCGAGATCAAAGGCAGAGACACAAACTAGCTAGAGAGAGTTTGTGTGATAGTAGTAGTGCGATTCTCACTTGAGAGTTTAGTGAGAAGAAAATTCCTCTTGAGAGAGAGATGTGTGTTACTATTTTAGTTAGTCTCGAGTGAGGTGGTTTCTTAAAATCTCATTATTTAGTATGGTGGAAAAAAGTAATACTGTTGTCCCGAGGACGTAGGCACATTTGCCGAACCTCGTTAAATATTGTGTCTTTTTGTTGTTGTTATTTCCGCTAATCACATGAGGGGTGAGAAAGTTAGATCCTGGGATAACCAATTATTCGTCGGCCTTGTATTAGGCAGCCACTTCTTTTCCAACACAATGTTGAGATATCTGCAACTGGTTTTGCAGTTATTGAGATCAACATGATCACTATCAATATTTCCATGGCCACCTTACCATCCAAATCCAGGTTTCGAAATTCAAATAAAAAGCATGATGGAGAAAACAGCTCAAACTAACGTCTACCACAACACTCCAACGGCAACATTCAAATTAAGTAGTTGTTGACTGCAAGAACAAAATGAAGTACGGTTCTGTCCAACATTCAGTCTGAATACAGCTTATCTCAAGAGGAAGTACGGTTCTGTCCAACTCTCTTCCAACTTCTCACATTTTTTTTGGGAAGGTGTTGGCTTGAACATGTACCATTTTTCAGTGAAATTCGGAGTCAGTCTAACAGACTGGTCGTGAATGTATTAAAAACAAATGAGCAGCAATGAAAGTCCTTCTCTTTGTGATTGTTGTTCTTTGGTGCTTGAGATATGTGTTTCAGAATATGCTGCTCTTATTTCAAGTTAAACATGCTCTCTGAACGGAGGGGGGAAGTAGCTGCCACAGTTTTGGCCTTGCTCTCATTATCCAAGCTTCAAATTTCCACAGCAGGATAGCTTCGTTATGGTGCTTGTACAAGCTGATTCAGCTTTTACGTAAACAATTTATCTATGGAATGATGTGATGATGATGATCAGCCAACGTCTTCAGGGGTAGCACTAGTAATTCTTAGATGATCAAGGAAGTTTCTACTGTGTTTTCTGCGAAATGATATATTGAGAAACAAGACCGAGTCAAAACAAGACCCCAAGTCCCTAATTAACTCCCACCTGCGGTGTACTTAATTCCTAGTTGCAAGACCATGTACATGGCAGGTCACACAAGTTGAGGTACCGAGGTTGATGGCAAGTGCAGGCGAAAAATTGCATAATAAACAAAGCAGGTGAGATGAATATAGAAACAAAAGAAAGGAAAAATGGGTCAATGGGATTGAAAACTTGTGCTTGATCAATGAAAGGACAGATCTTCAAGATGAATTAACGAGGAAATAGTGTCCTCCCAACCCGGACTTTTCCCAAAAGATTAAGAAAAGTTTGTATGGATGGCCGGCTGCTGATAGGTGAAGGGTTGAGCTAGAGGAAGTTTATCTTCTTTCTTATAAATAGAGCAGATCAAGTTCATTAGAGCCCACACACTTGATTCAATATATCTCCTCCCTTTTTCTTGAGAGGCAATGGCTAGCAGCAAAACCAGCTTTCGACTTCTTTTACCTGTTTTCCTCATTTCGTTAACTGTATCTGTTCCCTTAAGAGCCAGTTTGACCAACTCTGGTGCAAAAAATTTCAGTATGGCTTGCTTTGAGGAGGAGCGGAAAGCCCTTCTTGAATTCAAACGCAGCCTTGGTGATTCTTTACCCGGACTTTCATCTTGGATAGGGGAAGACTGCTACAAGTGGACGAGCATACGGTGCAGCAACCAAACCAGCCATGTTATCCAGCTTGACCTTAGCAACATCTGTGGAGAGGGAAGTGATAATCCAGCACCTGATGCTCCCATGTCGGCATGCTTAGGTGGTGAGCTATCTGCTTCTTTAGTTAATCTAACAGCCTTAAACTACTTGGACTTGAGTGGCAATACTTTCAAAAGTATTCCCATCCCAAGTTTCATAGGTTCACTCCAGAAGTTGAGGTACCTTGACCTCTCCGACTCGGGTTTTGTAGGATTGTTCCCACCTCATCTTGGAAATCTTTTACAGTTGAGGACCCTAGACCTTTCAAAAAACTCAATCTCCGGTTCACTCCCAGCATCAATAGGAAATCTTATCAACCTGGAAACATTGGACCTATCCGAAAACAAAATATCTGGTCCACTTCCTGTGTCAGTAGGAAATCTGTCACATTTGAATATCCTAGACCTTTCCTTCAACATGATTAATGGTCTCATTCCAAAGAGTATTGGACAACTTAGAGAATTAGGTTTCCTGAATCTCTGGTCTAATCAATGGGAAGGCATCATAAGTGAGAGTCATTTTGAAAACCTCACAAGATTGTCTAATCTTCAATTATCATCGAAGTCTCTGGTTTTCAACTTCAGTCAAGAGTGGACTCCTTCCTTCAGTGCACCTTTCATCAGTATCAGTATCCGTGATTGCAAATTTGTAAGTCCTACATTTCCAGCATGGCTTAGAAGCCAGTTCATCGTTTATATAATTCTCTCAAATGTAGGAATTTCAGATACAATACCCGAGTGGTTTTGGAGAAACTCACCACACTTGGGTTGGTTGGATCTCTCTAATAACCAGTAAGAGGAAAGCTTCCCAACTTGGATCAGCTGGGTGCATTCGTTAATCTGGAAAACAACTCCTTGGAGGGTTCCATTCCACTTTGCCCAAATGTATCATACCTATACTTGGGAAACAATAGATTTTCAAGATCAATTCCATTGAACATTGGCCAGGAGATGTCATCACTGTATAGCCTAGACCTTTCTAGGAATAATCTAAGTGGTAGCATTCCCCATTCACTAACTACATTGCCAATGTTGGGCTCTATTGATCTCTCAAGGAACTTTTTATCCGGAAGTATCCCCAAGGATTGGCAAGGTTCAAAAGGAATGTCGACTATAGATCTTTCCAATAACAATCTATCTGGTCAAATTCCACCAAGTTTGTGCTCTCAGCAACCTTCACTTTTCTGGTTGAGATTAAGTAATAATAATCTTTCTGGGGAGCTTGGACCGTCCTTGCAAAACTGTCGAAACTTGTACACACTCGATCTTGGAGGGAACCAGTTCTCCGGAACCATACCAGAGTGGATTGGAGAAGACCTACATTCCTTGGGAATTTTACTTCTTGGAGAGAACAAGTTCTTGGGTAGTATACCTCGACAACTGTGCACTCTCGATTCTCTTCATGTCTTAGACCTGTCTCAAAATAATCTATCAGGATCTGTCCCAATATGCCTAGGTAATTTGACGCAGTTGACAAAGTTAAGTGGCATGCCTCAGCCATTTCCTTCTGGTATGGATCTATGGCATATTGATTTGGATCCGAAAGGCGTAGAATATGAATACACTACTATTCTACCCCTTGTAAACACCATCGATCTCTCAAGCAACATGATATCCGGCAATATACCAGAAGAGATGAGAAACCTATCCAACTTGGGTTGCTTGAATTTATCTCGGAATCTATTGACAGGAAAGATACCGGAGGATATTGGAAGCTTACAAAGGTTACAGGCACTTGATCTTTCCTGTAACAATCTTCAGGGTCCAATTCCTAAAAGCATGACCTTTATGACTTCGCTGAGCAAACTGAACTTGTCTGGGGCAATCCCATCCGCTAACCAATTCCAAACCTTCAATGATCCAACTTTATTTGAAGGAAATCTGGGTCTCTGTGGCGCTCCGTTGACAACTCAGTGCTCATCATCCCCTGATGGGAATCCAGAAGTTAAAGAAGATGCAGGCGATGAAGATGAAGAAGGGTCTGGAAAGATATGGTTCTATGCAAGCACTTCGATGGGGTTCATTATGGGATTTTGGGTTGTTTTTGGCAGTTTGGTGCTAAAGAAGTCATGGAGACACGTCTATTTCAAGTTTGTCGACGACATGAAAGATAGGCTCATTTTGGTAGTCACACGGAAATAGTGGCTTGTCTACGAAGAAAGACAAACGTGAAATTGTTGGTTACTTTGTTTAGGTTCCATCACCTTTGATTTGTTTTCTGCTGCATTTCCCTTTTTTGTTGTATTTGAAACTGGGAGTTAAATCTTAATCTATTTTTAGTGGTAGAGAGAAGAAAATGGTCTAACAAGACCACCCGTAGAAAGCCTTGAAAAAAACCGCGTGATCTCAAATTTATTACAGCTAACTATGATGATCGGTACACAATCAAGAACCATCGGTTGTCAAGTTTTTATTTTTATTTTTTAATTGTTTTCTTTTTTAGTAGTTAAGTTTCATGTCCGTTCGAGTTTGCTCAATGTATTATCTTTTCCTTATGATTGAATAGGAGTGTGGGTATTTAGTATGTCCTCTGGTCATCTAAAAAAAAAGGCTCTACTATCTTTCTAAGACCCATCTTGGCAAGGCTGCTTTAACCTAGTGTAAGTAGGAAGAAACAAATTGTAGCCTAGTAATAGGCTGTGATGCTAATCTAGTTTGAAAAGACTCTGATTGTAGTATGAGAACGTAGTTTCACAACTCTTAACACTTACAAATACGACTTATGTCACTAGACTAAATGGTACCAAACTATTAGATCAAATATGAGATAGATGAGTTTTGATTTCAATTGTAATTTGATATTAATTGGTTTCATTTTAAAGGAAAATAATTCATTTCGGGATGTGTTATTGAATCAAAAGTAATGAGGTAAAAGATGTGAAATCCAAAATTTGGTGTATAGATTTGAAATGGACAATGTTTCCATTCCATATAGAATCGTATCCTTCCCAAACCCATCATGATCGCATTCCATTGCCAACAAGGCCCATAACTCATATACCCACGGCCCAAATACCTTTTTTTTATTTTTATTTTTTTTCCACCGATCACTATAAAAACCAGCACAGTTTTTACACAGTTACTCACAACTGTAAACCCTACAATTTCACTCCCATTTCCCCAAAAATGGGCGGCAAGAAAAAGCACAAGCAGCCCATCCGGCCACCGCCGAAATCCGTTTGGGTCGTCAAACGCCGAAACTGGCTCGAAATCCCCGACGACGTCACGGCGGCGATCCTGACACGTGTCGGCGCGATCGGGCTTCTGGAGAGTGCTCAGATGGTGTGCACGAAATGGCACAAAATCTGCAAGGACCCTCTCATGTGGCGCAGAATCGATATGCGAAACGACGGCAGGCACCACGAGATGGACGAGCTGGCGAGCATGTGCCGCCACGCCGTTGATCGAAGCGCCGGCGAGTTGGTCGACATCACCGTCGAGCATTTCGGCACCGATGACCTCCTCAAGTACATCACAGACAGGTCGCCATTTTCAGTGTTTTCCGATTAGTATTGTTTGTTTGGCTGTGAACTTTTCTGTTTCCGAGTTTTGTTCATCAATCTTTGTTTCAATTTGTGTTGAAATATAGAAAGTTGTTTCATCATGTAGCAATTAAAGGTGTATATTACTCGTATTCGGAATAGAACTGTGTATATTAGCAGTGGATGATCATACTTGCAGCAGAAATTTGCTCTGTTTCTTGTTTTCTGATCAGTCTAATGATTTATGCTTGAGGTTTCATTTTTCAAATGGTTGTGCGGTGGTACACTCTTTTGTAGATAATACTGGAAAATATGACTGATTCGCGCTTTTTGGATTGTATGTAGATTGTTAACCATTTCATGAGGTGGCATAGCTTTTGAAGATTTGGTTTCTCTGTGATTTGCTTAGAAGTTTGGAGCACATGTAATGTATGTAAATGTGTGTTGGAATACTTTTGTGGAAATGCCTTGATAGCGGCTGACATAGATTTCTGAAACCTTTTGTAGTTCGAGTAGCATCAGGCACCTCCGACTACTGTCTTGTGAGTATGATATAACAACTCAGGGATTGGTGAAAGTGGCTTCCAAACTTCCCCTGTTGGAGGAGCTTGAGATTACATTGTGCTTTAATATCTCGCATGAAGCTGTAAATGTGGTTGGTCGCTCTTGCCCCCTTTTGAAATCATTCAAGTTGAACAAAGAGTGGTGTACAATTGCAGAGATGGAGGATTGGTATGATGATGATACACCATCACAAGTTGAAGATGATCTAGATGCGCTGGCTATAGCAAGATCAATGCGTGGTTTACACCACCTCCAGCTTTACGGGAATAAGCTTACGGATGATGGCTTGAGAAAAATTCTTGATTGTTGTGCTCATCTTGAGTCACTTGATCTGCGCCTTTGTTTCAGTCTTAATATGGGTGGAGATTTGGGAGTTCGACTTGAAAAAATCAAAGAATTGTGGCTTCCTCATGATTCCACCAAGGGAAAAGGGTTTGCTGCTGAATCTGACCATTTCTGCTTTAAATGGACAGAACTCCCGGACAATGTTACCTTGTCAATACTGTCACGGCTTGGAACAATTGATATCTTAGAGAATGCTCAGAAGGTTTGCATGAAGTGGCGCCAAATCTGCAAGGACCCAATTATGTGGCACACCATTGATATGCGAAATCGTGGCTACGAGTGCTATGACTTGGTTAAGATGTGTTGCTATGCAATTGATCGTAGCTGTGGTAATTTGGTTGATATCAGTATCGACCATTTTGGCACCAATCGGCTCCTCAAGTACATCACTGACAGGTATTTCTTTTTTCTTCTTATGGTGGGTGAACACTTCAACCACACTTTTTAAAATGTTTTTATTTTTCCTTTGATACTCTATTGATTGGACTCAAAACTGCTTGGTATTTGGCTGCATTACTGAAAATTTTTACTAATTTCTTAACTTGGCTCATCCATATAGTGAATGTTGTCGTCATTAGGTATTTAGGTTTTTCTTTGTGTGTGTATTCTCCTTGGCATACACACAAGTAAAACACATCTACATAAGTGCATGTATTGTTTTCCATATGTTTTAGTGATTAGTATTCTTTGAGTCCATTTTGGTGTTTATACAAGGACTGACTTATCCATATCTTTCAATAGTTCAAGCAGAATCAAACGCCTCCGACTAGCACTTTGCAAGAGAATATCAGATGAAGGATTGATTGAAGTGGCTAAGAAACTTCCACTGCTGGAGGACCTTGAAATTTCATTATGCCGACTCTCAAGCAAATCTCTAGAAGTGGTTGGGTGCTCTTGCCCTCTTCTGAAATCGTTTAAATTGAATCGGCTAACAGATGCTGAATATGATGATGTCATTGCTCATACAAAGAAAAATGAGGAAGCATTTGCTATTGCAAGAACAATGCACGGTTTACACCACCTTCAGCTTTTTGGGAATGAGCTGACTAATGAGGGCTTGAAGGCAATTCTTGATGGTTGTCCTCAGCTCGAGTCACTGGACTTGCGATATTGTTATAACCTTAATCTGAAGGGTCCTTTGGGAAAAAGATGTTCTGAGCAAATAAAAAAGTTATGGCTTCCTCGTGATTCCTTTGCCGACTATGACTTCCGTTTCACTGTTCGTGGTTATGGCGGATCCCCACGTAAGTTTGGTATATCTGACCTGATTGGATTTCCCAGAATGGATAAGGATTACGATGAAAATGGCTATGGTATTTATTGTGGTTTCTCCTCGGATGATAGTGATTGGTATGATGATTATTACTCTAAACCTCCACTGGAAGACCTTCTTGGACTTGATCAGGAAGATATGGAATTTTTTGGACTTTGGGAAGGGATGCATAAGGGATTATTCTGACTATTTTGATGATTTTGATGATTATCCAGACTATCTAAGTGATGATATGGTCTTTTAGCATTCGGAACTCCAGGAACAAAAAGCTTCAAGCATCCAAGTGACGTTGAATTTCTCTACATAAGGCGTCGGTAGTTATGGTGATCTTATTGCATGTTTTTGGTCGAGAAAGGTCGATTTACGAGGAACTTTTGCACTTTCCTCCTTGGGAAGCAGTTATCACTTGAGATCTTGTTTTGCAGCACGGCCTTTATCAGACTTGGGTTCTTTTTTCATCATGCTAGGGTTCACGTTTAGCTCTTTTGGGACTTTTTTTTATTTTTATATTCGTTATTTTCTTGTATGTGTCTTTGCTTTGTGATATTCTCATAACTATATCTGCATTTCTTTGCCGTGTAATAATTTTATCAATGGAGATTTTTATCACTGTTAGATCTACATGTAGAGCATCTCCGACGGTTGGAGCATAAATATTTTTGGTTACGGTGTCGACGCTGGACCAGAATGGTGCTGACGTCAGCAATCATAGCTCTGCAGTCTGCTCCACTCAATCTACATGATCATAAATATCTTTGTCCTCGTATTCACTTAGGACCACACAGGTTCGTAGTATACTTGTAACTTGGCCGAAAGCAACTGCCACATCCACATCTCTAAACTCACAATTTTTCAGATTCACAGTCAGATGTCCTCACCTTCCTCTCCAGAAGGAGCATGTCCGAGACTGGACGCAGCTCCCGCACGACGTCACGGCGTCGATCCTCTCCCGTCTCGGAGCCGTCGACATCCTCGAGACGGGTCAGATGGACTGCAAGACGTGGCACAAAGTCTGCAAGGACCCTCTCATGTGGCGTGTCGTCGATTTCCGCTACGATGATTTGCA
The DNA here is from genome assembly GCF_000184155.1 of Fragaria vesca subsp. vesca. Taxonomy (NCBI): domain Eukaryota; kingdom Viridiplantae; phylum Streptophyta; class Magnoliopsida; order Rosales; family Rosaceae; genus Fragaria; species Fragaria vesca. The sequence goes on from NC_020496.1 coordinate 38,077,321, forward strand.
CAGAGTCAAAGACTTGGCCAAGATGTGCCGCCACGTCGTTGATAGGAGCGCTGGCAAGTTGGCCAGTATCAATCTCGATTTCTTCGCCTACAGTGAGCTCCTCAAGTACATCACTGACAGGTATTGTTTTAACTGTTCGGAATTTAGAGTTCAGTTGTGTCATGTTTGTTGAAGTACAGATACATTTCTACTAAGTTATGTTTTGCATTGTGGATTTTGAGGTTGTATATATAGTTTGTTATTCTTTTTTTTTTTGTTTTTTTTTTTTGAGAAGAAGAGAAAATATAGTTTGTATAGTTTTCTTGGCTTTTTGTCTAAGATCAAGTGTAGTATCTGTTCTTATCAGTTTCAGTGTAATATAGTTTGTTATCTTGATCATACATTTCTGCTAAGTTATGTTTTCCATTGTGCCAGGTTATGTATCTTTATAGAGTATCATACATTGGAATTTCCATATATATGTTGATTAATTATGTTCATTTTCGATGAATTGGAGTTGTAAAATTCCCTCGAGCCTAATCGCCATGCTAATGTATTCTCTATTTCTGTTATGAGCTTCAATAGTTCAAGTGAAATCAAATGTCTACGACTTGTGCGTTCCAATATAACAAGTGAGGGATTGAGTGCAGTGTCTTCAAGACTTCCGCTGTTGGAGGAGCTTGAACTTTCACGTTGCCCGCTCTCACCTGAAACTCTAGAAGTGATTGGGGCCTCTTGTCCTCTTTTGAAATCACTGAAATATAACTGCTGGTGGTACAGTTTCGCCAGTCAGGTGTGGAACGCGCATGCACTTGCCATAGCAGGAACAACGCACAATTTACGCCACCTCCAGATTTTTGCCAATAAGCTGGATAACGATGGCCTGCAGGCTATACTTGATGGTTGTCCTCTACTTGAGTCACTTGATCTGCGCCAGTGTTACAATCTTAATCTGGAGGAAGATATGCAGAAAAGATTGGCTGAACGAATTAAATTCCTACGGCTTCCTCATGATTCAACTGATGATTATGAGTGTGATGCTTCGATTATGCACTTACCAACTAATGATGAAGTCTTAGATTATGACCAATTGTCCGCCATGGAAGATGAAGGTCAATTTTTCCCCTGGAATGGTGGCCATGTTCATGAGTTTGACGCTTTCTTTCAGTTTATGGCTTGAGCTTTAAGGTCAAGAGAATGGAGTCCTGAACTAGCTGCTGCTGCTGTTGGCCTGTAGCCTTCATCCATCCCAATGGTCTATAAAGTGGTGTTGTTGCCTTTGTGTTGTGTGTGTTGTTAGAGAAAGGTTGCACGTAGCAAGGATATTGTATTTCTGTGTCTCCACCAGAGCCTTAATAATTAAGGGCCCAACAATGGCCCAGAAGTTTTCAACAAACGCTGTCTATAACCACCTACACACTCGAAAGCAAAGAAACAAACCCTAGCGGCCTTATCAATGGTCGACTCCTCAAACAAAACCCGGCGACTTCGCCGGAACTTGAGGAATAGGCCCAGAGAAGCAAAGAAACAAACCCTATCAAAGTCAGAATCCTCAAACAAAACACTGCAAGGTTGCCGGAACTGGATCGACCTTCCGGACGACGTCACGTCACCGCTTCGATTCTGTCACGTCTGTCAATGTTCGATATCCTAGAGACAGCTCAGAGGGTGTGCCTGACATGGCGCCAGATCTGCAAGGACCCTCTGACGTGGCGTACCATTTGCATGGAGTTCGATATTCAACTGATCAGCCAACAAAAGATCGATGGAAATTTCACTTCCGACAAAGAAAAAGAGCATCTGCGTAAGTTCCATAACTTGAATGCACATAAGATGTGACACCACGCCATTCATCTTGGCTGTGGCAATCTCGTAGATATCAATATCAAGAACTGTGGCTCAGATGATCTCCTTCAGTATACGACTGATAGGTATTCAATTTCTTTTTTAGAATTATATATAATATAATTCTGCATTTTGGATTTTTCATGTTTCTTATTTATGGTTGAAGTAGATTTTGTTCAAGCTAGTGCCATTTATTTGTAATGACTAACATATTCATCTTTTCAATAGTTCGAGGGGAATCAGACGTCTAAGTAATGTGTTTTCAGATTGGATAACAACGGAGGGACTGAATAAAGTGGCTTCGAAGCTTCCACTGTTGGAGGATCTTGAAATCTCTTACACTCCACAGAGTAGTCTATACACCGAAGAGGACGGCTCTAAATATCTTAAAATCTTTGGCCATTTTTGCCCTTTTTGAAATCTTTGAAATTAAACAAGTACCAAGAGAATTTCTTCACAGGCAAAGACAATGGTGATGCATTTGCCATAACCGGAACAATGCATCGCTTACAAAACCTCCAGCTTTGTGGAAATTGGTTGACCTATAAAGGTTTGCATGCCATTCTTGAAGGTTGTCCCCCGTCTTGAGTCACTTGATCGCCGTCAATGTATACATCTTCGGCATCTGAATAGTGAGGGATGGGGATGGTACGGCGCCAGGCTTGAAGGTTGCTCGGAAGATTTGAAAAGAAGATGTTTTGAACAAATAAAAAAACTGCGGCTTCCTGACGATTCTACAGATGACAATGAGCATATTGGCATTCATGAAATTGTTGAAAGACGATTCAGAGAATATATTATAAAGATTAATGATGATTGAATGATCTAGGCTAGATATAGATCAGATATATTTTTGAATCATTTAATAGATATTGATGAAAGCATGCATGTATAATTTTTTTTTTTTTAAATGGGATTTTCTGAATGTCTAGCTCCTTGTATGCATGCTTTCCAGGCTGACTTGCAGTAACTTTGGTGCATGCTATTTTTAGAAAAACAAACTTCATCAGCTAAAGTGAGCATGAATCACCACAGCATATACAATCCTTAATTTACATAATTTTGTTCCAAAAAATAATAATAATTTGCATAATTTTTTTATATTTAAATGATCCTGATAACTATGAATGAATGCTACAGTCAAAGAGAGAACCATATCGACTACAAATAAAACCTCCAACAAGTTTGGGAGGGTGTCCTAAACAAGCAAACCCTACCAATGGCCGAACCCTCAAACAAAACCGAGCGGCAAGACGGAAATCAAAACCCCCGGAGCTGGATCGACCTCCCAGAAGACGTCACCGCTTCGATACTATTACGGCTGGGAACGATCGAGATCCTGGTGACCGCTCTGAACGTGTGTACGACATGGCGCAGAATCTGCAAGGAATCTAGAATGTGGCACACCATCGACATCTGCGATGTTTCGGTTTATGGCAAGTTGCCCTCACGATACCCCATGGACAGGATGTGTAGGAAAGCCATTGATCTCACCTGTGGCAACCTCGTCAATATCAGTGTGCACAACTTTGGCTCCGATGATCTCCTCAAGTATATCACTGATAGGTACTGTAATTTTCTACAAGTTATATGCATGTTGAAGTTTTTTTATTATCTAATATCGTCATCAGTAAGTGTTTATGTTGATTTGGATTTTGGATTTTGGATCTTGTTCGAGTTGTACCCATGTTCATTCATATATAAACCTTTTCCTGTGTTTTTTTTTTTGGATAAATTAACCCTTTTCCAATAGTTGTAGGGAATCAAGCGGCTCTGTTTTGAGTTTTCTGACATAACAAATTATGGACTGATTGAAGCGGCTCCGAAGCTCCCGCAGTTGGAGTACCTTGAACTATCACAAGGCAACTACATATTCGATAATCCTCCCTTCAATCACATACGACATGCCTATCTTGAAGTGATTGGCCGTTGTTGCCCTCGTTTGAAATCACTGAAATTGAAGGAGTACAACACTGACTGGTTTTTTGATGGATGGGATGGCGATGCACTTGCTATTGCAGAAACAATGCATGGTCTACACCACCTCCATCTTTTGGGAGATAAGATCACTAGCAAAGGCTTGCGCGCCATTCTTGATGGCTGTCCGCTGCTTGTGTCACTTGATCTGCGTCATTGTTGGCATATTGATCTGGATCCGGAGCGCGAAGAATTGCAAAGATGCATTGACCAAATTGAAAACTTGCGGCTTCCTCATGATTCTACACATGACTATGAACGTCTTGCCGCGCAAAAAAGAAACTAAGAACTGGGAAGGATAATTACATAGCCGGAAACAGTCTCCAAATCTCCAAGCACTTCAGTTAATTTGTACTGCTTAAGTATTGAGAACATATTATAAATTTGGGTTATTTAGTCAATAGTTGCTGCTATATCAGCTTCTGCTTGAACTGAATCTAATTGTGGGAAAGCAGGTTGTCGTTATATATGATGGTCGATCACCAATTCATGTTACAAAATGTCAAAATGTCATTGCAACCTATTCAATCAAACCACTCTGAGAAGAAAATTTAAAACTAGTAGCCGGGAAGAAGCGATACCCCAGCTTGCTTCAAAAGTGGTTAATTTAAGGGGAACTAGATAGCACTTTCAAGGAAGTAGACTCTAGTTGAAGCATACATAGAAAAACTACTTGTCCTTAGATTGTAAAGGTTTTTTGTTTTTGCGCAACTGATCAAGTTTTACAATAAAAGACAATGTTACTACATATTAGAGGTGACAAAGCCTATTCATGCTACTTTGCAGATTAAGCAAAGGTGCTGGTAAATGATGAAGAATTTGTCTTCCGTCAAGGAGAAATTACTCCATTGTCGCAGATCTTGTTCTAAGATGGCCCGCTGCGCCAGACCCTTTCTTCTTCAGTTGATCATGGTGGATCATAGAACTATGGAAATAAATAGTCAAACGGTTCCAAGAGAATATGAATTTTGTGATATATTGAACATCCTCCAAGAATGGAGCATATATACAAGATTACATAAAACCTTAATAGGAAACTAATTACACAAGGCTATTACCAAATTTTATCAAAAAAAAAAAAAGAAAAAAAAAAGAATATTACCAAATATTCCTACCAATACAGAAAATACACAATCCTAATACTGCATAGACTGACTCACGTTAACAGGCCCAATAAAGGTTCAGAAGAAACCCTAGCGGCCTTATCAATGGCCGGGTCCTCCACCAAAACCCGGCGACGTCGCCGGAACTTGAGGAATAGGCCCAGAGAAGCAAAGAAGCAAACCCTAACAGAGTCAGAATCCTCAAACAAAACACTGCAAGGTTGCCGGAACTGGATCGACCTTCCGGACGACGTCACGTCACCGCTTCGATTCTGTCACATCTGTCAATGTTCGATATCCTAGAGACAGCTCAGAGGGTGTGCCTGACATGGCGCCGGATCTGCAAGGACCCTATGACTTGGCGCACCATCCGCATGGAGTTCGATATTCAACTCAGCCAACAAAAGATCGATGATGAAAATTTCACTTCCGACAAAGAAAAAGAGCATCTGCGCAAATTCGATTACTTCAACGCACGTAAGATGTGCCACCACGCCATTCATCTTAGCTTTGGCAATCTCGTGGATATCAGCATCAAGAACTGTGGCACAGATGAGCTCCTTGAGCATATGACTGATAGGTATTCGATTCTTTCTTAAGGGTTTATATATTTATCGTAAATTTTGCATTATGTGGTTCTGCATTTTGCAATTTCTATATATGTGTATTTCGATGAATGTTTATATTGACTTAGTGCATCTAGTTTTTGTGAAACGGCAAACATATTTACCCATAACCATCTTTCAACAGTTCCAGGGGAATCAGAGGCCTCAGTATTGTGTTTCCAGCTTACATAACAATGGAGGGGCTGAGTAAAGTGGCTTCAAAGATTCCGCTGTTGGAGGATCTTGAAATCTCATACACGCCAAGGAGTTATAACCCTTTCGGAAATTACACCGCACACACATATCTTGAAGAGATTGGCCGTTCTTGCCCTCTTTTGAGATCTTTTAGATGGAACAAGCAGGAAGGGGCTTATTGCATAATGCATGACAATCGTGATGCATTTGCGATAGCCAGAACAATGCATCGCTTACAGAACCTCCAGCTTTTTGGAAATTGGCTGAACCATGAGGGTTTACATGCATGACATTCTTGAAGCTTGTCCGCGTCTTGAGTCACTTGATCTCCGTGACTCTGTCGATGTATACATCTTCATTCATGGGATTGCGGTTGGCGCGTCCGTTGTGAAGGTGGTTCACATCTTGGAGATTTGCGAACAAGATGTTTTGAACAAATTAAGAATCTGAGGCTTCCTGAGGACTCTACAGATGATTATGAGCATATTGTCATTTATAGAATTGTTAAGAAAGAATTCTGGGAATATATGAAAGATGATGATACAGACTAGTGGATAGCTACTTGTTGGAATGTTGCGTCTGTTTTGAAGTTAATGCTATCAAATTTCCGGAGTTTTTGTTGTTAACTGATGTGTTTTTTTTGGGTGATGAACAAATGAAAAACTAGACAGCGCTCCATAATAAGGCGCCATCTATACTGACTCCTAGGCGCTACAGTGGTGACTGGTGAAGGATGACCTGAACCAATGAAATACTAATACTCTACATTCCTCAAAATATAAGGCAGTCATCCAAGTGATCCAACAAGATACATATAACATTCTTATAAATCCAACAAGATAAATAGCTAGCCCTAGCTCCTAAAACAAAGTTTTTGAGAAATCTCATAATCGATCACTAAGAGTGCATCCATGCCACTTCATCAAGTCCACACCACAACTACCTCATGAAGCCATCAGTTCGTACATCCAGAATCCTACAAAATCCCATAACAAACAGGTCCAATCATGCATCTGTAGGAATATCCATGAAAACCGAATAGGAGCAGCGGAACTGAGATAGATAAAAAAGAACAAATATTTAGAGACACTACATGGAAGGTTGAGTATTCTGAAAAGAGAATGTTACCTTACATATCAAGTACATTCTATGTTGAATGACCATAGGCAGAAGAGGACAACCTCAAAGTAAAGACTGAAATGACCATAGGCAGAAGAGGACAACCTCAAAGTATAGACTGAATAACGCGAAAAATTAAACAAATATATAGTCTTCAAAAGGCATGAGAGCAAACTGAAATTATATATATATATAGGCAGAAGAGGACAACCTCTTCATAATAAAAGTATAGACTGAATAACGCGAAAAATTAAACAAATATATAGTCTTCAAAAGGCATGAGAACAAACTGACATTTATATATATATACAGCCCCCTTCCATTGAGGGATCCCTATTTTTGGTCACTTTCTAGGGATAGGGCATTACACCACTTCCCAATTGAATTTTTACATCTCCACCGTTCATATCTTAGGTCTATATGAGTAGATCACCTCTACAAAATTTAATATGATTTGGTGATCGTTAAGACTTTCAAAAGTTTGATTTAGTTTTAATGATTTGAACGGTCCAGCTTATGTCAAACTAAAACCGTTGAA
>NC_020496.1:38084812-38090586 GCF_000184155.1 Fragaria vesca subsp. vesca
TGTATATATATATATATATATATATATATATATTTATATATATATATATTTATATACACACACACATGCACTAATGCTTGGTTAACTGTTCATAGGCTTATGAACAGTATACTGACCATTTTGCCCTTGTTATTTTTAGGAAACCACAATATTGTCATTAACTCTAGATATATAATCAGTATAACAGCTGGGTATAATTTGCATGTATAACATTCTATGAAGTGCATATCAGAAACATTTCCATCAATTAATTAATCCATTGACCAGCTTCATAACGTTGTTTTTGGATAAAGTAATTTTAGGGATAATGCCCACTAGCCCTAATTTTAAGAATTTTATTTCCACTAAAAAAATCAGATTTTGTTCTAGGATATTCTCTATGTGTGCCTTGGTCTTATGCCAATAGGATATGTAGTTAAACTAGATCTATGTATTCATATCCTTACCATATTGGTATTGTGTAATTCCCTATATAAAGGGCTCCTATCAATGAATAAGATGATGACTCTCTTGCTATCTCTTTGTCTCTACACTTTATCCTTTATCACGTTATCATGCACTTTGTTCTAACCCTAGAGCCAATAGCCCACCATTTTTTTTCTAAACCCTAAAAACCAAAACCCTAAAATCGGGCAGCTTTATTTTTCCCGATTTTCGACCAAAATTCCGACTGTCCTCCACCGGAATTTTATATCCCCAGAAAGCTCTCTCCGTCTCGGATCCAACGCCGCCGGTCTCACCCTGAGAACCGGCCGGAAAGTCTCCGAACCGGCCGCCGGAAGATTCCAGACCGCCGCCGCTACCGACCACCGGTTCACCACCTTCCCTTGCTCCGAGCAACCTGAAATTTTGACAACAGCTTCCCCATCCAGAGCTGCTCCTCCTATCAAATTTTCAGCCCCAAATTCGAAGTATAAGTAGGTGAAACGTTATTTCTCCTCTCGGCAGCCTATAGAAAGGTATGTTTTGAAACCTTAAACTTTTCCAAGTTCAATAACTCGGGGAGGATAAAATCTTTTCCTCCCTTCTCCATCTCCATTCTATGCTTGGGATTTTGTGTGTGCAAGTACCAAAAATCCCGGAATTTTATTCGCGGGTCAAGAGTGTATTGGATCATGTTGTTGATCTTAGCTGTGGTAATTTGGTAAATGTGAATGTTTACTTTATCTCGAATAAGCTCTTGAAGTGTATCACCGATAGGTATGTAGTTTGCTCCTTTTATTAATGTTTGTTTTCTTACAGTTAAGTTAGGAGTTGGACGTGGAATTTTATTTATCTAGTTTCATAGTTTGTATGCATTTTATTAAATAATTTACTTGGAGGTGCTTCTCAATATGTTTTTCATTGTGTTTGTGTCATTGTGTGTGCAATAGTTCATTGCAGATGCATTTGTGCATTTAGGTGAGTGGATCACTTTAAAGTCGCTTTCATATGCAGTGCTGGTAGAACTGTTGCAGAACTTGAAATTATATAGTGCGTGAAAAATCCGAAAATAGATTAATCCCTCCCTGTAAATGCGTAAGCTCATAAGACATTGTGGACTTAGATCGTCTAGGATGTCCTGGAGCTCCTGTATTCTCTGATATTGTTCCTTCCTTACTTGCGCGCACGCGAACACACACACACACACGTACATATATCCTTTCAGTTAAGTCCAATTAGTGATTATACTGATGTGGCATTTTTTTCAAGTGTATTTCTGCCTTTTTGCACCTGCTTAACACATTCCTTTTCAACTTTTTTAGTTCAACTGGAATCAGACGCCTGCGACTAGTATGTTCCTATGGCATATCAGATGAGGGATTGATTGAAGTTGCATCAAAACTTCCCCAGTTAGAGGATCTTGACATCACATATTGCAGAAATCTATCACATAGACCAGTGGAAGTGCTTGGGCGCTCTTGCCCTCTTTTGAGATCATTCAAATTAAATAAAGAATGGCGCAAATATTCAGACAACTCTTTGGATGAGATTATTGATGATGAAGGTCGGAGGAGTAAAGATGACGAGGCACTTGCTATAGCAGGGACGATGCATGGTTTAAACCACCTGCAGCTTTTCCAGAATCAGTTAACCAATGATGGGTTAAAGGCAATTCTTGATGGTTGTCCTCATCTTGAGTTGCTTGATCTTCGCTCTTGTTTCAATCTTAATCTGGAGGGAGATTTGGGCAGAAGATGCACTGAAAAAATTAAAAGACTGTTCCTTCCGGGAGATTTGATTCCTGGAACTTCTACTGATTGGCCTCCCGGATCCACCTAAATATAATGGAGGCTGGGGCTGGGACTCATCTGATGATTATTGATCAGCTCTTTTCATGGTTACGAGGATTGTGAATGGTCATGTGGGATTTGGGCACTTGTATCATATGGAGTTATGACTAAATATATTCTGTATTGTTCTCTGACTATGTACCTGTTCTGCTGTGTTAATTATATGATACAGCTTCTGAGCTTTGTTGTAACTTGTAACTGTACTTTGATTTTAAATTTTTTGGAAAACAGTGACATTTTTATATTCTTCTACCACATCTGAATTGTTTACCAATAGAGATAATCACTGTTCCGGATTTTGTCCCACTTAAGACAGAGATTGTTCCATTTAATAAAAAAAAAAATAACCATACACATATATATATATTTATATTAAAAAATCAAGAATTCAAAAATTAGATGCATTGTCCAATTCTTAATCAAAAAGTTAAGGGAGGGAAACTAGTTTGCCGCCTAGTTCAAAAAAAAAAAAAAAAAAAAAAAACATTGGCGCCAAACGTATATGGGCCAAGAAGAAACCAAACAAAAAATAAGCTTTTTCCAGCCCAACACTCCAAAGTCCAGACACACCATTCAAACACCCTCCTCCCAAACCAAACAGGTGAAACCCTAATAAGTAACACCACAATGGCCAAATCCTCGGAAGGACGAAAGAGAATCTGCCGAAACTGGAAGGATCTCCCTGAAAATGCCACTGCTTCGATACTCTCACGGCTCGGAGCGATCGAGATCATTGAGAGCGCACAGAAGGTGTGCATGAAATGGCGCAAAGTCTCCAAGGACCCTTTTGATGTGGCGCAAGATTGACATACCCATGATGATGATCTCGACGACATGGACTACGACTTGGAGAAGATGTGCCGCCACGCCGTGGATCGGAGCTCCGGTAATCTGGTCTATGTTAACATCGAGTACTTCGGCACCGATGACCTGCTTGAGTATATCACTGATAGGTATATATATATATATATTGCATTCTTTTTAATTTCTTTTTATTGGTGATATTTTGGTCTATGTCTCTGTATAAACTGTAAATCCACATTTGGCGGTCTATTTCTTTGAGCAAATCTGTTCTCTCTGATATCATTCAAATCAAGTACATTGATTTCCATATATAGGATAGTATTCACCTGTTCACCTTTGGATTTAATATCAAGATTGAGATTAAATAATTATATATGTTAGTGTTATAATCTCAACACTTGATTTTACAGTCCAATGTTGAATATTATGTTGATCCTGAATTAGTTAGACTTCATTTGTGTATGTTTAAGTGTTTAATAACTAGCGTGGTTATGTAATGCTTTTCATAGTTCGCGTGGAATCGGACGTCTGCGCTTATTGTGTTGTGATGACATCTCAGATGGGGGATTGATTAAAGTAGCTTCAAAACTTCTCTAACACAATAAGAAAACATAGTTTGCTTGGATGATTATTAAAACCTGGTGTTACATAACAACGCACATCATTACGTGTGCTGATCACAAAGCTATAAGCTCGATCTCTAACACTTATTCATCACAAAATATCAGTATACGTATACATATGCCTCCTTGACCTCATACTTGCTTCAAGGGCAGAACACAACTCTATAGTTGGTACCACCAGGACAAGTAAATGTGCTGGTTGCATCATCCTTAGGGTAACTATAAGCACCGGAGCATCGAGTTTTGAAAAACCTAGAGTAGTCTGTAGGACCACAGTTACCAGAATTACAGCAATACTGATCGGTTTTGAACACAGTGCACGGATTGTTACATCCTCCGGGAGCCCTCAACTGCGCCGGGCACTGTCCATTGATATCGGCGGTGCATCTGATACCCCTAGTGCAGCCGTTCGAGATAGGACTAAAGTCCATCGGGACATTGAAGCCATCAACCAGAGAGATATCAAAGAAATCCAAGTTCATGTATTGGTTAAGTGCATATTCGGCGAGGGTGTTTGGGGGCTGGCCATAGCCTTGACACTGGAGATGACCGCCGCAGTCACCGGTTTGGCATCTTCCACGTCCGGCTCCATCAAAGTTGCAGTTTGTTCGGGGCCAAATGCGAGCTCCTCTAGTTCCGGCTGGCACATTTAGCGTCCATGTTTCGCCGGTGCCAAGTCGTGTGCCACCGCCTGGCACTGCGCCAGCCCAAACAGTGAAGGGGCAGTTGTTTTTGATATTGAAGGTCGCTGCATTAACGGTTGATGCAGCAAAGTAGAGGGTAACCATCCACTGGATGGACAAAACAGTAGGGAGGTTTTTGAGAAGGCTCATGATTTTGGTGGATTATAAGCAATTGATTCTTGCTGGTTTGGTTGTTTCTTTTGAAGAGTTTCATGAGGTTATATATATATAACCTGGGGCTGGCACCAAATTGCGTCATTCTCCATCAAAAAATGACATCAGGCTCATGTATAGGCGGACCATTATCTCAGTGGCGGAGGGAGAAATTTTTTTTGTATGGGGGCACAAAAAATCAACCAAATAATTGATTAATGAACACAAAAGTTAAAGATTTCATGGGTAACCGTAAGCTGTCGTCACCTTCAATGGAGAAAAATTTGGGGATGTAGTTATTGAAATTAGGAATTGGAGTTGGGAAAAGATTAAATTTACTGTAATAAATCTTAGAGTTTCAGGAGTTGTTCTCCGACGTCTATGACAACAGTGAAAAGAAAGACGAGATATAGAGATGTTCTATTGTTGATTTACCTAAACAACGAGTGTTAGGTAAAATACATACTTTTACTCAATATGTAGCTATTGTTGTGCTAAAGATATTAATCCAAGTCAGGCCATAGAGCTACACTAGTAAGGATATATACTCAAAGTTCACTAATAGGGGCAAAATATATATTTCTGTAGGGGCATCTCTACGTCATGTGGGTAGATCTCACTGGTGACCCGTGCCCCCAGTTGTCCTTCGTTGCCTCCGCCGTTGCATTATCTCATCTTATTCTTAATTTTTAAACCACAAGAACAAGCTAGGTACAAACGCCCAAGATTCTCTCTGGTTAAGCTGTTTGCCTCCGCCAGCTGACACTGCAGTGGCCCAAACAGTGACGGGGCGGTTGTTTCGGATATCGAATATGGCTGCATTGGTGGTTGATGGAGCAAAGCAAAGGGCTGTGATCCATAGGATGGACAAAACTGCGAGGCTTTTGTGGAAGCTCATTTTGTGGATATGTTGGTACTTCGATGAGTTATACTATGTTTTGAATTAATTTGATAAGTTTATATAGGGTAGCAAAATAAGCTATTTGAGCATAATTGTTAGAAATTAATGCACGTACATTGATAATAAATAATCTAGAGACTTGTAGATTAACCAAGAAAGTACTAGGACTAATCAAGTGAAGCCTAGATAGCTGCTAGCATAACTAGTTGATCTGGAATGATCATGGAAGTGTAATTAAATGTATGATTGTCTAATCAAGTCTAGGATGGTCTAGAGAAGACCATAAGGTCGGTTAATGACCTATATATATATATATATATATATATATATATATATA
>NC_020496.1:38090627-38096803 GCF_000184155.1 Fragaria vesca subsp. vesca
TCCATATCCTCTATACTACCATCTCCTCTTATCCTCCTAAACTAGTTTGTCTAAACTACTTGTCCTGGTTAACATATTTCTCCCAGGTCTACCTCCTAAATACCAAAATCCTAAACATATTGTCCTATCCCATCACATATTAAAAGCTTCTGAATAAACTCTTGTGGTAACCACAAATTCTAATAGTGGTATTAAACCCACTTCTAAAAACTAACAGTGGTATCAGAGCCACTTCTAAAAAACCATCAATAACAATACAAGACACAAGCATGCAAACAAATTTGACATCAACGTCTTCCCGATAGCTATGACATTAACTCCTGGAAATTTCCATATGTTCATTTTCCACAAAGAAAAATAAGATTGGATGGTTTCCAGTTTCCACACGAAATAATTAGTGCGTAGAAATTAGTTGAAGTAGTTGTGGGTGGAGCACTTAATAACTGTGGGTAGAATAGTCTCAATGAAATTCTCGGCATAATGTACATTTGCTGTTTCGGTCCATGGCATCTGGAGGAAATAGGATATTCTTTTTCATATGTATATCATTCCACTGTAATGTACATTTGCTGTTTCGGTCCATGGCATCTGGAGGAAATAGGATATTCTTTTTCATATGTATATCATTCCACTGGCTTACTGGCGATTCTACCAAAGATCCTAAAACCTTCTCTGCCCAGTTTCTACGTCGAGAGTTTTTTAGGTTAGGCAGAGGCGCAGAGCTATCCTTATGTGAAAAGATCTTGGACTTGTTTTGAACTGAATGTAGATCTGTATTTCTTGAAGGATGATTAATATACGTAAAAATACACTTAAAAGATCATAAACAAACATGTTTTGGGAATAATTATTATCGCTAACTCTATATTTTTGTAAAATACAACACTCATGAACTCTTTAGTAGCTGCATGTACTCATTCTCCTCGTAATATTAGGATTATTAGCAGTTTAGCACAAGTAATTTGTTCATTCAACACCGACTTTGGCTGTGTCTGATGATAACATGCTTTGCAAGGCCAGGAATGTGAGTGTGCATATATAGTAGTCTTCCCAATCTATGATCAAAATTTAAAACTTCCTGCATCTTTGTAGTTCTCACTCCTTCGATTGGCAACTCTTCTGCATTAGTGTCATCAAAGCTACAAGCGAAAATGTGAACGTACATCACTTTGATGCAAATGTACAACTTTGATGTACATAATTAGACAACCCAATCTATGTTTAAACATCAAATTAGCGAAACAAAACATACGTACATGCCCTTGAATAGTAAATATGCTCGGTAGAGCTCAACCAATCGTCTCACTTATTTGATTTTCATGTTATAGTTAACGTATATGTCTTGGAAATATTGGTCAAATTCCTTGTTCATGAACTTTAGTGCCTTCATAGAATGAAAGGAAACTAGTCAATAAAGATCAAACCAGAATACAAATAAGTTAGTGTATGTTATGGCTTAAAGGAAAAGACCAACTAATTAAACAAACAAACCTGCAATGGTATTTGCATATACAAGTGAAAAGCGTCCATACTCCTCAACTTTTTCAACTTTCCAACCTTGATGGGGAATCCATTCTCGTTAAGCTAGCAATGGATTTTTGGTGCAGTACTATTGGAACATAAAGTTGTTAAAATCAGAGAATGTTAAGGGATTCCTATATATGAGATTCCCAAGTGGTAAATGATTTTGCCAGATTTATTCGCGTTAACTACCATAGCTGTAATTATCGAATTTACCTCCATGCCAACTGAAATCTGCATACATGATTCAATTTCAACGATTATTATATAACACCAGTAGAGTGTGGATTTGAATTTCAATAAATATTTTTCATCAATAGAAGGTAGGTTAATATTATGGAAACAGCTTAAACTCAGCATATCAACTACTGCCATAGGATCGACTGGTATGCCAGTGAGCTTCCCTTTCCAATAACCACGTACCAATTAGGCTATCATAGGTTCTGTATATAATCACCAACAGTTGCTACATGAATATTTCAGAAAATAATATAATGAGGGCTAGCTAGCTTCATGCTCAGTACCCTGAAACCTTCAATCCAGCCGGAAAATGGCTCCTTGTATGTACTTGTAATCATAGTAGGACGTACGACAGCCAGTGGCGTAGCCAATTGAACCCTCTGACATTTCAACTGAAGGTTGTTAAGCTGTGATTGGTTGGGAAAATATTATACTTTGAAACAATATTTGCCCCCATTCTAACTTGATTTGGACAAGACACCATGCGACAAAAACTATCTCCATGATTTTTATTTGTTAATATTTTCATTACCTATCCCATGAGTTTTCTTCTATCTCAATTGTTACTTACGTCTATATATACATATGTTTATACAATTTATTTGTCTTTTATCATTTTCTTTGAATCGTTACTTACTGTAATTTCGTTAAATAAAAAGTAATTTGCGAAACTGAGTGATGAAAGACATATTGATGAATGATAACATGATCATATCAAGAAAGATATATTTGATGGTGTTGATAATAAAACCATCATGAAAAGATTCAACATATGAACAATCATCGTGAACAATTATATGAACAATTGTATTGGCATGATTACAATTGATTTAGTGGTGTTACGTACTTTGTTCATTTCAAGTATTGATGTAATAATTAATACATTTTTATGTTAAATTAGTATCCTTGTTTAAACTCTGACTCTCCTAGTCATGGTTTCTGGCTACGCCACTGACGACAGCAATAGATAGATTACCCTTTGCATGCCCTAGATACATTTCTCCCATCACCTTCGTAAGCGCATAGGTATTTGGCCATCCGTACAACTTAGCCCTAAGGTGAAATTAGAGGAACAATGATTAACAAAATCCGATAAGACAGTAATTTGAGAGTTGATAGGGTGCGGTTTTAGTCGAAGCTCTAAACCTTGCGGTGCCTAAATTCTTCATTGCACTTGTGATATCTTCTTCCGAAGCGTTCAGTGCTTTTAGCTCTTTCAATTTGTCCTCCACCAGTTTCTTTTCCTGTAATTTCAAATCCTCATATTTACTTGGTTTTTTCGCCATTTCTTCCATTGAAGATGAGTCCTCTAGTATCAGCCCGCCCTTTCACCACACACATAAGCTGGAAAGCATGCATCACAGGTGAAGCAAATTCAAGAAGCATGAGCGCACGCAGATGAGTAAAAAATACCAAAGCTAGCTAAAGAAAGACTAATTAACCTGTTGAGACATGGACAATCACCTCCATTTTCAATCATTTCTTTGCAAATTAAGTCAAACATATTCAAAACTCCAAATGTATTCACTTCCAATGCAACATCATACCTACACATTTGTAATCTTTTAGAACTAATTAAATATCACTGATCAATGTAATTTGACAATATTTTCTAATGCATATGATTGAACTTTATCGAAGTAGATTTGGTGAGGAATAGTTATATAACTGATCGATTACCTCTCTTCAAACTCAGTGATTGCTGCAAAGTATGATTTATACTTCATTACATATCTCTTCCTTCAGTTTGACTGGCCGGCTTCACTCCTAGATCTTCAAATCTTACGTCTCCCGACAAAGCAACAACCTTTTCTAATATGAAGGAATCAAAATCTGCACCCCATTTCTCCTTCAAAACCTTGAACAACTCTTTTCCTGTAATCTAGATAGTTGACATGGAAACAAGCTATAATTAATAAAAAAAAATTGAAATTTGTTTAGTATTTGTGGTTTGAAGTCGACATATGTTAGTTCTTGTGATTTTATTTTAATCTGAATGGTTTTTAAAGTCACGATTTTTCATCCAAATGATATTTCCGTCAATTTTTTCTGACGGAATAACTATTTGGATGAAAAATCGTGACTTTAAGGATCATTCAGATTAAAATAAAACCATAAAAACTGAACATATGTCGACTTTAGACCACAAAGACTATACAATATTTTATCATTCATGTTTCTTATTCAATTTTATATACTTATATGACATCAGTATTATTGCTACGACAGTTTAGCTATATGATATTTCATGTTTCCTATTCAATGTAATATACATGATGATTATTTAGTTTAACTGAATCAATGACCGAAAAACTCGAAATTTATTTGAGGTGCCAAGAAGATATTTCCTTTAGACGTAGGGAAACTCCTCAACCATCTTTGCTAATATGGTGTTTATGTTAGATAGTTTTATTTAAACGTACACATAAGCTCAGTAAATGTAACTATCGTTTGATCATCTTTTCCGAAGCTTTAACGATTTTCTAATATCTCAATCGAAATATTCATTTTCTGAAAACGTTGAAATCTTTTCGATAGTCGATATTTTTAGTCCTGCTTGAACCGAATCCATGACCCAATATTGTTAATTGGACCGGCCCAAGTCGCCCAACATGCCAATCTATCGTTGTCAAGTCAAGACTCAAGGTTCAAGACCGCTCATTTTCCCCAACCACCAAAATTACACTGAGAAAAACCCTCAAACCCAGCAATGGCCGAATCCGGCCGAAACCCAAATCGGAACTGGACGAAGCTCCCCGACGAGTTAACATCGGCGATTCTTTCACGGCTGGGAGCGGTGGAGATCCTATTGAGCGCTCAGATGGTTTGCATGAAGTGGCGCAAAATCTCCACGGACCCTCTTTTCTGGCGCAAGATTAACATGCGCAACGATGGCGATCTCGACGATTGGAACTACGAGGCCATGTTCACCACGTCTTCGATCGGAGCTCCGATTTTGTCGTCGATATCAATATTGAGCACTTCGGCAACGATGAACTACTCGCCTTTATCACCAAAAGGTATTATTATATTAAGTGTGTGAATTTCTTTGGGCATTTTTTCACTCTTATAATGGTTCAAAGTGCACAGATATATGTTGGATTTTATGCATTTGCATCGTAAAGGAGTTAATGTGTTGATTTAGAGTTTTAAAGCCAGGATTTCATGTATTTGTGCAACAGCTAATAACATTGTGTATCTAATACATGTCAATAGTGCGAGTACAATCAGGCGCATCCGACTGTTATCTTGCCATGAGGTATCAGATGAGGGCGTGAGTAGAATGGCTTCGGAACTGCGGTTGTTGGAGGAACTTGACATTTCTCTGTGCATGGGGATCTCACATGAGGCTATAAAAGCGGTCGGGCGCTCTTGCCCACTTTTGAAGTCATTCAAGTTCAATAAGGAGTGGTGCAGATTTTCTGATGATGAGTCTGACTCCGAAGAGTATGAGCCTGATCAGCATAATATGTACGACTTTGATCATCATGATGCGTATGACTTTGATGATGATTTTGCACCATTTCCTTTTGCTCATGCTCCTGTTTATCATGCTCCTGCTGCTCGTGTTCCTGTTAGAAAAGATGAGAATGCAGATGCAATTGCTATAGCAGGAACGATGCAAGGATTACATCACCTCCAGCTTTCTGGGAATCAGCTTACAGATGATGGCTTGAGAAAAATTCTAGATTGTTGTCCTCATCTTGAGTCACTTGATCTTCGCCTTTGCTTCAATCTCAATATGGGGATAGATTTGGAAACAAGATGTGCTGAACTGATTAAAAGGTTTTGGCTTCCCCTTGATTCCATAGAGGGAAAAGGATTCACCTCTAGATCAGATGGATACTGCTTTAAATGGGTTGAACTTCCAGATAACGTTACTCTATCGATATTGTCACGGCTTGGAACTGTTGATATCCTGGACAATGCTCAGAAGGTATGCAAGAAGTGGCGCAAAGTCTGCAAGGAAACGAAGTGGACCACCATAGACATGCACAATGATTTTGCTCCAGAAATTACCTTCGACTATGATAAGATGTGCCCCCATGTTGTTGATCTTAGTTGTGGTAATTTGGTCGATGTGAATATGGAGGACTTAATCTCGGATGAGCTCCTAGGTTATATTACTGATAGTTACGTGTTTTGCTTCTTTTATTAATATTTTGGTTTCCTGGTATTAGGCTGCAAGTTGAACATGGAATCTTTCTTATCTAGTTATATAGTTTGTATAGGTTTTCTTTTAATATATATATATACAGGAATTCTCAGGTGCGGACGTCCGCACCAAAGTTTTGGTGCGGATTTCCTTTTTTGCAAAAATTTCAGCCAATTTGGTGATCGTTAAGGCCCCCAAAATCGAAAAACAAATCTGACGGACTGAATTCAGTCCGGTTCATCATCTCCATTTTGTTTTT
>NC_020496.1:38096823-38106646 GCF_000184155.1 Fragaria vesca subsp. vesca
CGCCGAATTCTAGTTTTCCGGCGAGATCGACTTTATTTGAAGTTTTGGGATCTCGCCGGAAAACTGGAAAAAAACGGACTCGTCGGGATGGAAAGTGGTCGGGGAAGCTGCTGGAGTCCGCTGGGGTGGAGGCGCGCGCGGCGCCGTACGGTGGAGAACGGACGGAAATCCGCACCGTTTTACGGTGCGGACGTCCGTAGCAGAGAAGCCCTGTATATATATATTGTTCACTACGAACTTCTGAAAGTCATCCATGTAGGCTTGTATAATAAAGTAATGTAGCATATATGAAGTCAATCTAAACATTTTATCCACTAAAAAGGAAAAAAATATTAAATACTAACTGTGCTGCTATACATAAAGGATTGGCATAAATCATATTGAGGGAACCCAGTTTGAATAAGAAAATAAAATATACGAAATAATGTATGGTCTATGTTCATTATTTGGTATTCTCTTCTTGAACCTGGTTTGCTATTAAATCATTGGATGGTTCAAAGTTTTTGAAAAGATGTGATTGATTGGGAAGGAACAGCATTGTAAAAAATAAATTTTTAAGCATCATGTCCTCATTGTCCTGTTCTTGTTTGTGGTTTACAGAATTTTAAATAGATAGCGCTTGAAAACAGAGTATCCCTCAGTGGAAAGTGGAAACTCATAATCCATTTTTGGACTGTGATCACGTAGGATGTCCTGGAGCTTCTATTTCTCTGATACTGTTCCCTATACATACATGTACATGTTTCTTTGAATTTATGTCAGGTCAGTATTTGTGTAACTCTGCCTTTTTGCAACTGTTTAACACATTCCGCTTCAACTTTTGTAGTTCGAGTGGGATCAAACGCCTGCGACTTTCGTGTTCTTATAACATATCAGATGAGGGTTTGATTGAAGTTGCATCAAAATTTCCACTGTTGGAGGAACTTGACATCTCAGTATGCGAAAATCTTTCACATAAACCTGTGAAAGTGCTTGGGCGCTCTTGCCCTCTTTTGAAATCATTCAAGTTGAATAAAAAATGGCACAAATATAGAGACAACTTTTTTGAAGAGATTATTGATGATGATGGTCCTTGGAGTAAAGATGACGATGCACTTGCTATAGCAGGAACGATGCATGGTTTACACCACCTGCAGCTTTTTGGGAATCAACTGACCAATGTTGGATTAAGGGCAATTCTTGATGGTTGTCCTCATCTTGAGTCACTTGATCTTTGCTATTGTTTCAATCTTGATCTGGAGGGAGATTTGGGAAGAAGATGCAGTGAACAAATTAGGAAATTGTTGCTTCCCACAGATTCCATTGCTGGTTATGGATTGATGCCTTCTACAGATTGGCGACCTTCCAGGGAGACGAGTCCCCCATCACCTAAACTTCATGAATTCTGGGCCTGGGACTTTGATTAGAAGACGGCCCTTCCCATGGTTTTGACGATTGTGTAGTGTGTGGGATTTTGATAAGGTGGACACCAGCTCTTGAACTACCTGGGACATAGCGGTCTTGAATTTGAAGGGAAAATAATTTCATCCATCCAACCGGTTTAGACTTCCTTCGCAAGAGGTGTGGCTCTGTGATGGTAGTAGAATTGATCCTTTTGAAACTGTAGGCACTTCCCTTGGGAAAGAGATGAGACTCGCGTTTTTTCTTAGCCCTGAACCCTTTCTAAGTTTCTATAATTTAAAATTTATAACCTTATTTTCTCATTTAGTTGAAAAATAACCTTTTAGCAGGATAAAAAGACATTAAGACCCTTACTAAACTATTTACCTCTTGCAATTCTTTTCTCTCGTTCTTTATTTTTCTACAAACAACAACCCAACTTCTTTTATGATTTAAAACTTAAGCTCTCTTATTGATTTGGAACATTATCGAAAACCTTCTTGTTCAAGGTAAGTACATTGCTAATCTCTTTGATTTTTTTTTCTAGAATTGAATTATAATTTACTAGTCAAATAAAAGTACAATCATAGGATTTTGAATTTCTTTTTTGAAGATTTAAGATTTAAGGGTTCTTCAAGATTGAAATTGAATATTACAAGTTTAATTTATTTGCAAGTATGATCGCAGCACAGTGCAAGTATGATTGGTT
This sequence comes from Fragaria vesca subsp. vesca, assembly GCF_000184155.1. Taxonomy (NCBI): domain Eukaryota; kingdom Viridiplantae; phylum Streptophyta; class Magnoliopsida; order Rosales; family Rosaceae; genus Fragaria; species Fragaria vesca. The sequence goes on from NC_020496.1 coordinate 38,098,913, forward strand.
GCTTCTTTTGTTTGTTGAAGCCAATTAAGGGGTGAACCTCAGAGGAATTTTTCAGTGCTCTCGAAGGACCACGTGGCAGTCTGACGTGGTCCTCCGTTCTATTTAAATTTTGACATGTGGAATTTCATGATGAAAAACAATTTTCGTGATTTTGTCAAAGTCCATTTTGGGTTTCTTGTTGATATTTTAAATCCTAACCCCTAAACCCTAAATCCTGAACCTTATACCCTAAACCTATACCCTAACCATATATCATATACCCTAACCCCTAAACCTTAGGCCAAACTCATAAAAAACCCAAGACGGTCATTTCACAAAATACAGAAAACCTTAGTTTATATTTTAGTTGTAATAAATCCACGTGTCAAAATTTAATTGGCAAAGGAGGACCACGTCAGATTGCCACGTGGTCCTTCGGGAGTATTGAAAAATTTCTCGTGAACCCCATATAGATGCTTCTTCATTATGTAAATATTAAATGGAAAAGATTGTCAAGGATTGAACACAAGGTCTGAATTCTGCAATACACACAGAATATTATAATCTTATATCTGGACATTAGTTTGATACTTTGATGTTTTTATCAATTTTCACTCGGTACTAAAAGATGAGTTTTCATATCCTCTCTAATAATGTAGGAAAAATATTGAAGATGGAAGACTCGTTTTTCAGCACCAACAAAAATGAAGTTTTAGGTTTGTCCATGACCTATGATTCTCATGTTTGACAACATGCTTTCAATTTTTTCAAAAATATATAGACAGATAATATGAGAGTTTAGTAAGGGTTTTAATGACTTTTTATTCTGTTAAAAGGTTATTTTTTCAACTAAATCAGAAAACAAGGTTATAAATCTAACTTGGTGACCAAAAGATGGTCATTTATCGTTATCATCAGAAAGGCTCCCTAACCTTGTGTATATATGTATTAAGAGATCATTGGATCAACATATGAAATTATAAATCTAAACGCCATGTACCTAATATGTGGGCTATTGTCAAGCCCAAAGTTGCTGACACCCCAATTTAAAAGCACTCACCCGCTCAATGACTATCATTTCCCAAGTAACACCTTTTGCTCTCCCCAAACAGTGAAACCCTAAAATCATCCCGCCATGATGAGCGAATCCTCTGATCGACGCAAGAGAATCCGCCGCAACTGGACGGAGCTCCCTGAGAAAGCTACGTCGTCGATACTCTCACGGCTCGGAGCTATCGAAATCCTAGAGAGCTCTCAGAAGGTGTGCATGAAATGGCGCAAAGTCTCCAAGGACCCTTTGATGTGGCGCAAGATTGACATGCACAATGATGGTGACCTCGAAGATATGGACTACGACTTGGAGGAGATGTGCCGCCATGCCGTTGATCGGAGCGCTGGTAATCTGGTCGATATTAACATCGAGTACTTCGGCACCGATGAGTTGCTTGAGTACATCACTGAGAGGTATACATCACTCTCTTTTTGTTGGATGCTTTGATCTGGTTAGGGTTTCTAGGGGAGTTTGATTGGATTTTGTTACGGGTGGTTTTCATGGTTATTGTTGCTGGTATGTATTTGTTTCATTCAATTTCGATTTGGGTATGGCTTCGACTATTCCTCAAGCCTGCCGATTAGTTAACCACATGCATGGTTTAGCTGATACCGAGTTGTCGATGCGAACCCAGAGATAACTATTACGGTGAGAGATGAGCAAAAATTTAAGGCTCTGATTCAAAAATCAAAATTATCTTGATTCATCCCTCCCTGGGGAATTACTAAAACATTTGTACATTTGGTGATGTAAGAAAGGTGATTGAAGTTTTTGCTTTGTGATCGAGCCTGTGAAAATAATGAATTCAAGGTTTTGTAAGTGATGTGATATCGGTATAGAAACCCCTCCACTGAAAGTTGTAGTACATTCTATTTGGCATCAGATGATGAGATTCTCATCAATGTGATAGTTCTTTTTTCTCCATCTTTTGTGAAACTAGAAGTACATTAACACATAGCTAGATGAAACTGTCGTCCTTGACTTTCTAGCATCTGTTTTCCCTGATATTGTTTAGACAAAACAAATTTGTACATGTACAATATGTTTTTTCCAATCGATTCTTGTTTTGATGTAAAATTTATTTGAGTGGTGTTTGTATGTGTCACCATGTAACACATGCATCTGATGCCTTTTATAGCTCAAGCGGGATCAGACTCCTCCGACTATTGAGTTGTGATGCCATATCAGATGCGGGATTGAGTAAAGTGGCTTCAAAACTTCCATTGTTGGAGGAACTTGAGATTTCTGTGTGATAATATCTCCCATGAAGCTTTAGATGTGATTGGGCGCTCTTGCCCCTTTTTGAAATCATTCAAGTTCAACAAAGAGTGGTGTCAGTTCTCACAAGATGGCAGCGGGCCTTATGAGTTTCATTTTAGTGATTTTTATTCACGTATTCTCGATGCTTACCAGAAAAGGAATCAAGCTCCTTTTCATTGGAATGTGGATTACGATGCAGAGGCACTTGCTATAGCAGGAACCATGCATGGTTTACAACACCTACAGCTATTTGGGAATAAGTTGACAGATGATGGCTTGAGAAGTATTCTTGATTCTTGTCCTGATCTTGGCTCACTTGATCTGCGCCATTGTTTCATTCTCAATCTGGAGGGAGATTGGAGAAGTATATGTGCTGAACGAATTAAGAAATTGTGGCTTCCCCATGATTCCACTGAGGGCAAAGAATTTGTTGCTATATCTGAAGCTTATTGTTTTAAATGGACGGAACTCCCAGATACAATTACAGCATCAATACTGTCAAGGGTTGGGGGGATTGAGATCCTGGCGAACGCTCAGAAGGTGTGCTCGAAGTGGTTCAAAATCTGCAAGGACCCTTCGATGTGGCGCACCAGTGACATGCGCAATAGTATTCATTTTGATGACTACAGGCCCTTCTTCTTCCATGAGTTGTGTGAACATGCCATTAAGCGTAGCCGTGGTAATCTGGTTGACATCAACATCGAGAACTTTGGCACTGATGTGCTCCTTGAATACTACATTGCTGAGAGGTATTTCATCATATCACTAGTCTTAGATGATTTATTTGTACGATCCGTTTCAATCCTTTTTTTATAATAGTTCCATTGTTTTTTCTTGATACATTCGTTGTAGCTATCATAAGTGATCTACATTTAACGGTGTTTTTTTCTTTTTTTTTATATAAAAGTATAATATATATTCTCAACAAAGGAATTCCAAAAAAGTTTCTTAATGAGCTGTTTTTTACATAGTTGGGATTGGGGAAGGACACTTATGCTCCGAGTGCGTGAGGCTTTGGATTGGTCTTTCTGAATTACTCTGTTGTTATACTATTTTGAGGCCTAAACAATCTTGTCTAAATGCTGCAACCATTTAACCTTCTGTTACTTGAATTGGTTAGTTTAACAATTTTCAAGTTATTTGTAAGACTTCCAATTGTAAAAGAGCAATTGAAATTACACTCTGTATTCGGCCAAAAGTAAAATTACAGGACTATAACAACGTTGAGAGTAGATTAGCATGTCAATGTAATGGATCTTGGGCCTGGTTTCGTGTGTTGGGCCCAATCTGGGTTGTTTTGTTTCAAGTTCTCTTTTACTTCAGTTTTTTATTGGTAGTTTATTTTATGCTTTCAATAAATCTTGACCATTTGGTCTCGAGATGTGAACGTTGTCCCAGTTTGCGCATCTTGCGTGCCATGTTTGTCCTAGGTAGGCGGTAAGTTCATTGTTTTGTCAAATGGTCGCAGCCTCCTAGTGGCATGGTATGATGAAACTCAGTCACTGGTAATATTTTCCAGTGGCAACATAGTAGGAAAGCTGATAGACATAGTAACTTATGGCTCTGCATGAGCATTATCTTTCCGTTATGTGTCAAAATGGTAAAGCAAATGCAGTAGCCAATGATGCACTCTTTGCTAAATTGTTGCTTGTTAAAATGCATAGGATTGTTAACTCCTGTTATTATTTCGGGATGTTTATGCAATATGAGGTTTATGTTTTATGTCTACCCCTTGTATTCTGCGGTTTCGTTAATGTTTAAGGCATGAGAGCGGCCGTTTTAGACCCTATATAAAAAATTAATAATAATAACATTAAATTGGTAGGTGTATGAATAATAGAATGAACTTGTCTTAAAATTTCTAGAAAATCTTTGAAGCTTCTCTAGTTGTTGAGTATAATTTCTCTGGGTTATGGCTAACATATTTATTTTAAATTTTTCAAACAGTTCAAGTGCACTCTAACGCCTCCGTTTTGTTGGTTCTCATAGAATAACAGACGAGGGGCTTCATGGAGTGGCTTCAAAATTTCCAATGCTGGAGGACCTGGACATTTCATTGATCGAGGATATCACACGAAACTGTTGCATTGATCGGGCGCTCATGTCCTCTATTGAAATCATTCAGATTCAACAAACTTTGGTTCATAGAAGATATAAATGGTCGTTACAAGCTTGAGCACAATGACTGTGCACTTGCTATAGCAGGAACAATGCCCGGGTTACACCACCTCATGCTCTTCAGGAATCAGCTGACCAATAAAGGCTTGTGCGCCATTCTTGATGGTTGTCCTCATCTCGAGTCACTTGATCTGCGCCAGTGTTTCAATCTCAAGTTAGGGGGAAAGCTGGGAAGACGTTGTGTTGATCAAGTTAAAAAGTTGCGGCATCCACATGATTCTGTCAATGACATTGACCCATCATATGATTTTGTTTTTGATATGTAGTGACTTGGGTCTTTGGGATATAGATAGAGTTGGAACTTGGAACTTTTCACAGTGCCTCCCTCTTGCTTGTTGCTGTTTGTTTTTGACAACTTATTTATTTTTTGATTATGGGAGTTTAAACTACATGGTTAACTTGAACTTAAGTTCTTAATTCAGTTTAGCCATCTGAGATTGCCTGCGGGCTGTGCATTTACTTTGCCTTGAGTTCAGCGTTCTTAATGGGCCAACCCTGGCTACAGCGCATGCCATTTTCATTAGTTAATTTCATATGATTGTTCCTATAAGTAAACCAAGAGCGTTAACAATGATGTAGATACTTGGATGAGAATACTTGGACATTCGGGGAAAGTGCGTATATGATCCTGATGCTGATCAGGACTGTGGCAGTGTTGTCATCAAGACAAGCAACTCCTTTCGACAGAAGTCGAGCAAAGAAGCTGACCGACTGAGTCCCATTATCAGTGCTAACTGCTAATGCAGCGATAGAGTATGAATTTGGAACAATTGGCCTCACAGTAACGAGAGTACTAGGAATATGAGAGTCGCCGCAAGTCCGCAACACTGCTTATGCCAAACCAAAGCCAACTTGTTGTCCTCTTGCTTCCTGATTTGGACCAAGTACGGGTGTGAGGATCAATATACCCATCATCCTCAAGACCCTGATCAACTGGTTTGGGGAGGCGCCATTCTCCTCTGTAAACATCAAAAACATAGACACCAGATGGAGAGGCCTCCCCAGGATTTGGCTCAACTGATTTCGCTCTTATTCTCTAAAGTAGGGCTTGGTCATGACGCTTGTAGCATCTGCTTAACAAACATTGTAAGAGAACGGCACTGATGAAGCAATTAATATTATGTACTAAAAAAAAAAATATCTGTAAGTAATCTGGTTGCAGTAATACACAATTACACATCCAAATAAAACGTCTTTGCTCAAATATGACAAATAATATTTCTTAAAATACGTTAAAGATATGAACTCTCTTGTTACAAGAGCATAGTTGCATGACAATAACTTGACTAGTTCTATCTCTTGCAAATTTTTATTCCCACATATGTTATTCTAGGTAACAATCCTTAATTCTTTATTGTCTTTTCTTCAGGAACTCGATGACATAGGTTCCATGAGAAATAGGGAAAAACATTGTTTCAGTAAACCCTGCACATTTGGCTAAGTTGTCCATTTCAGCTATTGTTCGGTCCTTACCACCATCAAACAATGTCATCATGAAAATGTCATCTGCTAAAATCTGCATTGTTTCTGGGGTATTCTTCAGCTCTTCGGGAAGCACAAAATATTCCACAACTATCACCTTTCCGGCTTCTGGTAATGCCTCCCAACAGTTTCTCAATATCTTCTCGCAATGCTTGTTATCCCAATTATGAAGTATCAACTACAAGGATAATTAAAGGCAATTCAGATAAATTATTCATACTTTGATCGAAGTTGAGATACATCAAAGAAAATATATAGTTAAATATAATAAAACTAGGTGAACCATCTTTTGGTGAACTATTTGAAATCTACTTTATGCGGTTATGTAACATCATGAATTTCGGTGCATAATTGGTTATGCACATTAGCAGTCACACTAGGTGGATTATTGTAGTATTACACAAAATGGTGATTTACATGATAACAATCTAAGAAATTCAAGGGTTCACAAGCTGGAAGAAAATAACTCACCTTCAATATGATTGATTGTGTTTTTGGAATGGAGTCAAACATCTCCACTTACATGTTTCACACCTGCTTATAAAAAAAAATTATAGGATGATTATTATACATGTTATAATTTATTCAAAGTGTGGATGCATGTATATATATGTCTGTGTTCATATATAGTTACATAGAAATTAGAAAGTGTACAATGACATGCCTAATTCAAGAAGAAGAATGACAACTATATGAGATGAAACATTTTGAAGGGACTAAAAATATATACCTTGATAATTAGGAGCCTGAACAATGACACTAGAGATGTCGAAATTGATGCCATGGATATGAGGATACATAGACACAATTTTTGCGAGGGAACTTCCATCACCACCCCCTGCATCCATCAGCTCTTTCACTTCTTCAAAACCTTCATAGACCTTGAGAACCTTCAGATCAAAATGTAAATAAGAGGCAGTTCTCATGTGCTTGTTGAACCATGAAATCATCTCAGGTCTCTCGGACATGAACTCGTAGAAGCTTACTCCATGGGCTTTACAGAAAGGAACACTCCCCGGTTCCAGCACCGGGTGCTTGAGCATGCATAAGCTCTGTATAATGTGCATTTCAGAGCCTGAGATAATTTCTGATGTGAACGAAACTCCATCTTCATTTGGCACTAGGCACAGTAGTACTTCTTTTGTTAGACCATAAGCCCTTTGTGGTGTTTTGTCATTGTGTCTTTGTTTGAGATATGTAGAAAGGAGGGATTTGACGGCACTGAGAAGGTTGAGGATTCGCTCTAGATTCTCAGCTGCTGCATTTGGATCTGTGGTGGGGATTTCTGAAACAATTTCTTTCGATGTAAGATGAGCTTCTGGCCCTGACTTAGCAATGATATTGAAGACATCGAGCTCTATTGCAGCTCTTTGAGCCATCTGAATGCAAATCGAACTTCCCAAATAATAAGCGGAGATATCATTTTCTAGACTTACTGGGGTTGCCATAATGCTCTTTTGCTATCTAACCACTTTGCTATATTACGATTAGTTCTTAGGCACCATTATATAAGCAAGAGCTTACCAGTAGTCAATAATGGATGTGTTCAACATGCAGTTACACATTTAGGATTTAAAAAATCAGAGATAATCATTTAGGAGTGTTATAAAAATCTGTGAAAGTCTGAGTGTATTCAATTTAGACAGTTTGTAACCAAAAAAAAAAAGGTGCGTCTATTGTCATCTCACAAACCACTTTGTTCACCCCACACGTGTTGATTTATTGACATACCAAAATACTCTGATGTAAAATTACAGCAAGGGACAATAAGTTGTTACAAATTA
>NC_020496.1:38106666-38108097 GCF_000184155.1 Fragaria vesca subsp. vesca
TTTGTTTTGGATGAACACAAGTATCATATTCGGTCTTGAGTCTGAACACACTAGCATTTTAACCTGAAGATTGAGGTTAAAATTGTTTGTATTTTTTTTTCCTTAATGATTCGTCTATCCCTTTACTCATTATTTCTCATGTCAACTTTGTATGTAAATTCTTATGGATAACTAATGTACTGTATTTATAAATAACATATAAATCAGTTCAAAAAACTTAGAAGTATGGAAAGCGTTGCTACTTGCTACTAGAGATACATATACAGACATTGTGCATCTTGATATCGACTTATATCATTGAGTTGTTAAATTTGAGTAGTTTTTTTTTCTTGTTCTTTAACTTGGATTTATAGTTTCATGTGAATTTTTGTTCACTTGGTGATTTTACTTACCTTGAGCAAATCTAAATTTGACAAAATATATGAAGAGAATATAGGATGAACAAAGTATAATTGAGAAAATGGTTTTTTAGGTATTGTTAATGGGTGAACAAAGTAGACTGACAATTAAAATTATATGAGTGGTGTCAAGAGAATGTGGGGTGAGTAAAATGGTTTGTGGGGTGGCAATAAACGCACTAAAAAAAATAGATTTCAAAATTCATGAAATTCCGAGAGTATTTACGAACTTTTATTAACTTTCAATAACTAGTTGAGGTGTATTATTAAAAAAATATAAATATATTTATTAAGTGATGGATTTACATAGATTGTAAAGTAAAGAAAAAAATCGTACCAAATCTCTATGTTCAACATTCTAAATTTTATTACATACATCAATGCAAGTTTCCAAAATATCAAAATTGTACGTATCAAAGGTTCTGACTCTTTTACGGGATTCAAATTTGTCAACCACATTTTACTTGACCACCAACTAGATTAGTGACACATGCTCATTTTTTTTATCAACAATAAAATAAAACAATTTGAAGAAACATGCCCACTGGGATGGTCAAATAAAATGTAGTTGACAAATTTAAATCCCTTTTACGGAGGCTACATTTTTTTTTCTCTCCCCTTACAATTTTTTTTGTTTATAGGCACCCAACTATTAATTCTACTCTTCAGTGTTTGGTGATTGCCTCTTCAGATTTAATTTGAATCATTTGATCATTGCCCCAATTGACACGACCCACCCGAATTTCACCCTGAAACCCAAAGTAAGTCGTGCGGGGACCACCTCCAAGGAAAATTTACTGAAAAGATTAAGCAAATCTCCCTTGCAGATGGACAACCCTAACTCGAAAATTTCATATTACACTTCTGAACATCACATAATATACAAAAATTCTAAAGTATTCAGAGCTACTAAACACAAGCGGAAGCAAGAAAACACAAGTAGGTTGAACAGATAACCTACTGATGAAAACTGGCCGAAAAACGGGTGACTATGCCTCGTCTCCTACTAGATCCAACCCGAACTCTGCAGACT
>NC_020496.1:38109749-38168750 GCF_000184155.1 Fragaria vesca subsp. vesca
CAGAGAGGATGTGAAGTGGACGTCCGCACTCCGGCTTAAAGTGCGGATGTCGTCTGTTCTTCGCCGTCTCACGCCGGCGACGACTTCTCTCCTTCCCGGACGACAGCACAGGCTTCCAGGACGGTTTCTCTCCTCCCAAGACTCACCGGCGACAAGTTTCCGGCCAACCTTGATCAATCATGGTGTTTTTCGTCCAGAGCTTCAATCCGGCCGGAAAACTTGTCACCGGTCAGTCCTGGAAGGAGAGAAACCATCCTGGAAGCCTGTGCTGTCTTCCGGGAAGGAGAGAAGTCGTCGCCGGCGTGAGACGGCGGAGAACAGACGACGTCGGCACTTTAAACCGGAGTGCGGACGTCCGCTTCACATCCTCTTTGTACATACATACACACACTAGTTAGAGCATTGGTGTTAGACTATTAGTCTTAGGCCGGGCTGCATCAACCCAATCCCCAATTGGGTAGGCTTATAGTTTGGCTATCTAAACCCCAAAAAAAAAAAGTTTAAAAGTAAACGATAGTAGTCAAACTTTCATTTTCTTATTCTACTAATAAGAAAGACAATCTAGAAAGGTAACGTTTCCAAATTCTTAACCTCAAAAAGGCTAGTTGAAGCTCATAGACTTGTCCCATTCTAAAGACTCCTCTAATCCAAAGTCTTTACTCTTTAGGCTCTAGACTCCTCTAATCCAAAGTCTTTACTCTTTATAGCTTAACTTTCTCTAATCTTTCCAGAAGAATAAGCTTTCATCTCATGCATGCTTGATTGCTTATGGTCCTCGATCGATCCATTTTAAACAATCTCCAGCCACGTACAAATTAGAGATTCCAGTCTCATTATGGTGTTTGGAGATATTTGTTGCTTAAGATGGTTAATATGTCCACCGACGTCCTATATATTTAGGTCCCTGATTTAACAACATAGCAATTTGACGGGTCCAGTCATTGATTTCTCAATATTATGGAGAGATTATTAGATAGCGTAGGCACGTCACGCCATATAGCTTCTCATTTGTATGAAGACATACGTCAAATAGATCAGGAGAGTAAGAAGATTGCATGGTGTATTCTTTATTTACGTAAACAATCAAATGCTTAAATGCATACATCTACTGAAATCACATTTGGGTGAAGTCAATTATAACTTTCTAGGAGTAACCGTTTTGTAAAAGGACAATTCACGCATCAAACACATTTTTTACCAGGTTAATTAAAAACTCATCTTTATTAAGTTTAAGCCAATGTGAAGAACTGAAAATCAAAATTATTAAAATCTTTTACATTTTTAGGGTCTCATGTACAACGTGATCGAATAACTTATATTTACGAGTAATCACTAGAAGTAGTGAGAGCATAACATCATATTATACCCCATGCCAAATCTCTGGTTAACACTTAACACTACTATCATTGCATTATCTTCCAATCTCATCAACAAGTGATGAATCGAGCCAAACTATTTTTAACAAAAAAGTTGTAGAGTAAAACAGTGTATATAATCAATTTGCAAGATTTGTATTAGTAATTTCAATCCAACAGCCCATTATCATTTGGTGTAGTGATTTTAGTCTCTCTTATGTAAGTGGAAGGTTGTGAGTTCGACTCACATGTTGTAGCATTTCAGTTGTTTGTTTGATAAAACAAAACAAAAATCAATCTAATAGTGTTTACATGGTTACTAACTGACCAAATAAAACTTTGCTCAACCATCATTAAATTTGCATACAAGGGTTGAAGCAAAGCAACTCTGCTTAAAAAAATACCCCCCCCCTTCCTTTAACTCAGTAACCTAGCTAGAAATCACACTTAGAAAAGTCAAATTTTTTTGACACAATCTTAATTTTTGTCTTATACCAATTCTTAAAATGAACATTGCTCTTAGAAAAACCATTAAATTTTCAAGAATAAACTTGGGATTTTAGAATTTCATGCACAATAAATAATGAAAAGAATGTGTTTTTTTTTTTTGCAGATATAATGTCGATGTACAGTAAACATTAATGTGTTGTTTACATTTATCTTATTTGTATGAAAAGAAAAATCGTAAATGGAATTTAAAGCATTAAAGTACATGTATATTAGTTAGTAAGGTAAGAAACTCTTGACATGATTTATATTAATTGAATTGAGTGTATTTTTATTGTATAAACTTGTATTTCATTTCCTTAATGTTAAAGAATATTTAAGAGGAGAAGTGTCAATTTATGTTACATTTCATTGATATTTAATACTCATAAAGACTAAAATAATTTTTTTTTTAAATGTGATCAACCCTCTCGCCCACCCCTAGCTACGCGTCTGCCCCCACTACATGATTTACATGTGAAGGTGCCTAAACCGACCTCCTAGCCCTAATCTCATGGGCAAAGAAGTGTTTTAATTTTTTTTATTCCCATGAACTTGCCTATGATCTATGTTTTTCATGGATTATAGGCTTTAATTTTTTGTTATTTCCCTGTCTGGAAGTTTAATTTAACTTATAATCTATTACCTATGTGATTATAGACTCACTTTGTTTTTTGAAGTGAGCGAGAAATGTGTAAAGAGAGTATTGCTCTATATGAATCAAACGATCTTATTTTTCCTATGTACGAAAAACAGTGAATCAATTCATGATGTAATCTTTATTAATTTCGATACAATGAAGTATCATTTAACCCCAAATGAAAAAAAGACCTTTCAAAAAAAAAGGAAAAAGAAAAAAATCCATGACAATGATATGCTTCTAGAAGATATACAACAGCTCCAGTAGGATAACATAACGAGCGAAACTTGGTCCAAAAATAATTATTTTTCGTCATCTGTTTATTTGTTTGGATATAATTTTATTACTAGTCTTCCTGCATGCGCATACGCACCTGCATGCCGTGCTCGCGTGTGCGTATATTGATTTTTTGTGATATACGTTTTGTTTATGTATATACAATCTTTCCTCTTTAGTTCATTGTTCTCTAATTTTTTAAGATGCAGTTTCTTTTGGATTTTTCTATGCCTAGACTATGTTCATACACCTACAACCATATGACGAAAATTTTGTGTAGCCACCATGTGTGCGTGCGGAAGGGCCACACTCGCACATGCAATTGTTGTGTTTTTAAACAAAACAATACAAATAGACCACGCTCACACGTGTGATTGTTGTGTTTTTAAACAATACAATACAAAATATCCTCCTATTTCCCGAAATTAAAACAATTATTGAATTACATAATCAATTTTGTGTTTGTTTTTCAAGGTCGATCAAAACTCATGAAGCGCTCTTCTGACTAAATCTCCAATATATCAGCTTTGTTTTGCTTTATCCATATAAATGCCTTCAGAATAGGCGCACTTCTTTATTTTGAAGACTTCGGTTGCCAACTCTCTGATACATATGGCAACTTACTGAATTGATCCTAACTCTATAATAATTTGTGTATTAGTTCGTTGTCTAGTTTCTATGGTGGACCTTGCCTATTTGAGACTGATATACAACAAATAAATAAAAACTTAACAAACTAATGTATCAAACACAGCAGAAAATAAGATCTCAACTAACTAACAGGGTGATCATGCCAAAGTGAGGTTCATTTATACCATCATCAACAAATTAAGTAGAAACATATATAGCAACTTGGCCAAAGTTGTTTTTTTTTATAATTGGCCAAAGTGTTTATACCTATTCATATGGTTGTATTTTGTTTCTCTTATTTTTCTGCAAGCATTTCCTTTTCGACATGCTTAAACTTTTCTGATCTTCCTGTGGACAATGCCCTCTCCTCCTCCTTCTTGCCTTATATTTGGTTTCCACACTTTGTCTTGTTTATTTGCCTTTTTTTGGGCTGCCAGCATTTCCTTTTCCATCTTCTTAAACCGTAAACGTTCTCTGTATAATGCCTCTCGTCATCCTTCTTACATTCGATATACCTTCTACACAACACTTCCATCTGGTTCTTTTTATTTGTACCTTCTTCCATGACCTTTAGTATGACTTTCAATAAAGTATCTGCATAAGATGAAGAAAGAAGAAACAGGGAAATAACTTCTGTAATTGTTTTGAAATTGCAGGAATTCTTCTCTGTCTTCTTTTCAACAATAAGTTAAAATAGTAAACCTTATGAACAAAAATAAGGAGCAAGTATTAGACTATCAGGAAGGGTCAGTAGATGATACAAATAGATACCACCATCACCACAGATAATTTGCATGCATACAAAACCATGAGATAAGTTTCACCTGTGGTAAATCACTGACGTGGAAAAGTAGTATGTTCCTGGCTGCGAGAATCACAAAACAATTGCACCATCAATTACAAATTTGTATCAATTCAATACTAATCAAAATATATTAGACCGAATCAGTGACCATAACAAAAAAAGCAAATCAGCAGCAACTCAATTCTGTTTAGAACGACTCTTTCCTTTTGCCAAATGACCATACTATCCTAAGAAAATTGCCCCTCACCTTTTTTTGTTAGAGATGAAGGGTTGTGTCGGGACAGAAGAAGGCGATCGAAGAAGAGGGGTCGGGGTAGGAGTCAGATCCATGGTGAAAAAACTCGGCGGTGGGAATTATTCCAGGGTGACTGGAGGCACCAAGAACGGAAACTGCTTTCCAGTTTTTTGGTTTTAGTGGGAGAACCTCAACTGCCTGTGTGGTTCTCGCGTGCACGGGAGTTCTCATCTCAGCAGAGTTCTCCTTTTCAGCGGTTTTTGTTTTGAATTTAGCTGTTAAATTACCATCTTATCCATTCGACATTAGATAGAGAGGAATAAAGTTTAATAAACTTTGGGTTTTTTTCGGAACTTCAAAAATTTAATCATCCCATTTTCCTTCTGGCTTTATTAATAGAGATTAATAGAGATATATATATAGAAATTTTATTCATACACCTCTAAATACTAGTTACACATTCCTTTGTTTTATACACTCAACATCATATTTAATGGGTATGTTAAATTACCAGAAGAGATACTTTTATTTTCATTATTTCATAGTTCCTCATCTAAAACTCTTCTAATATGTTGCCAATTTCATCATTATTAATTCAGTAGTGATAAAAAAAATTTGAAAAATTGGCATACGCGTATTGTCTTGGTCAAGTCCTCAATTACCAGTAATCTCGTATTGACATCAATCTGTTCAACCCAACAAGCGCATTATAAAGAAGAAGAAAAAAAACAACAGTAAAAAACATTGTATCAACTTCACCATGCAATTTACTGAATCTCTTACATAGAGCCATTGAGGAAAAAGAGAAATTTTAAATACACACCCCTATTCTCTTAATACCTACCTCTATTATTTTATGTTTTTATTGAGATTTTATAGGTAAGTTAAATGACCAAAACAAACATCTATTATTAAGAGAGAGAAAAATCACGCTAGAAGTATTCTTTTCAATCTTTTACCCTAAAATCGTCGAAAACACGTCTTCTCCCCTAACCCCAACTCTTCTCCACAATTCATTTGGGTTGTCTTTTTTTTTATTTTTTTTTTATTTTTTATTTTTTTATTGTTTTATCGAATAACTAGCTATCTATGTTTAATAGTTATTGTGCTTCTACAAATCTGCTAGCTCGTGAATTTTGAAAATTTGTATTGGTGATTTGGAGTTGGGATATAACAATAATCCTTTGATTATAAATTGAACGATAATAACCAAAAATTTCTAACAAAAATTAGACGAAATAATATGTAAAAAGAGGTACCAAATAGTAAATATATATTAATTATATTAAATAATGAAATATTTCATAAATTAAGGGCATTTTAGACAGTTTGGGATGTGTATTAAGTATAATACTGAAATGAAAAACTTGATAGGGAGTGTATTAAGTAAAAGGTGTGTATTAAGATATTAAGGGTATGTATTTAAAATTTCTCGAGGAAAAAATGCTGAGATCGATCTGCTGTAATATGGCCATCAAATTTTTTTTTTAGACAAGCTATGGTACTGGAATGTATATCCTACTTTTATTTTACATGTACTTTAACAAAAATTACAATATTATAAATTAAATTGCAACATTGAGAACAAATTTACCAAATTTATTTACACTATTTACATGAAATTAAACAAAATTACAACTATGAGAACAATTTGTTCAAAAAGTTCTAAAATGGTTGTATATTTTTTAATTACAATTATTAGAATAAAATTACAAACAATACGACTCAGCATTACCACTTTGACTATAAATATGTTGTCATATTTGTAAATGTAAGTATCACATACGGGTATGTACCATAAATTTTTTTTTCTTCTCTTGTATTAGAAAAAAGCTAGTCTCACGCACGAGATATACTTCATAATTTATTTCAGCCAAAGGAAAAAAGATTTTTACATATTAAGTGAAAATTTATGGTCTATTATAAAGGAGGATAATTTGGGATGTTTGGGGTTGTGTTTGTAGTAAATTGTCAAAATAAAAAAGTAAATAGGTTGTGTATTAATCATGAGGTGTGTATTTATCATTTAGTATTGTGTGAATAAAATTTCTCATATATATATATATATATATATTTCTTATCCAAAGCGGGATACCGTTTTAAAATTATAGTGCAAGACTCCTTAATTGGCTCATTTTTAGGTCACATTTTCACATCTCTACCGTTCAGTATCTAGAACATAATGCATAGAACATTTCTGTAAAATTTCATCTAATTTGAATATCATTTAAGCTTTCATAATTAAGATTTACACGAACGGTTCTTTTTTGACAAATTTTGTTATGTTAATTCACTTAATCTAATTCAGTACTTAAATGGTATACAAATTAAATGAAACTTTGCATTATTGATCTACATTATGTTATAGACTCTGAAAGGTGGAGATGTAAAAATGTGACATAAAATTGAGCCAAATAAAGAGTGTCACACTTTAATTTCAAAACAGTATCCCGTTTTAGTTAGGAATTGATAAATCTCGAACACATGCATGGCCTCCGAAAAAGAAAACTTGAATTCAAATGTAAACTTGAACACATGCATCAAGTTCCTTTTCTGTTTTTTTGTTTTTTATGTAAATTGGATATGACTTGAGCAGGTTTTTAAAAAAAAAAATATATATATATATATATATATATATTATCATCAAGTTCCTCGACAATGATTTAAAGTCCCTTATTCCTCTAGTCTTGGGATCTTTATTCCTTTTCCTTTCTTTTTTTTTCTTTTTTTTNTTTTTTGGTTTTTAGGGGTAAGGTTACCTTTTCCTTTTACTTAAGTTAACTACTACTAACGTTAGGTTTGGTTANAATAAATTACTTAGTGGTTTGCAAATAATTCATGGGCTGGATCATTAACCCGCACAAACAACTATATCCTCCCTCCATCTGTTTTTACAGAACTTATTTTTTCTTTTTAACATGATTTCTACCGATAATTTCTTCTTGATTTCCAGAGGTTCAAAACTTTTGATACATTCAAATGCATAATAGGGCTGACCCTCATTCAGAAGTACAACCGAGTCAAAGTGTCAAACAACCCAAAATTCTGAATGCGCAAATCCAGAAGAACCGCCCAGGGCGGCCGAAACTGGACGGAACTTCCAGACGACATAACGGCATCGATACTATCACGGCTAAAAACGGTCGAGATTCTCAGGACGGCTCAGAGGGTATGCATGACGTGGCGAAGAATCTGCAAAGAGAACTCTCTGGTTTGGCAATCTATCGACATCCTCGATGAACGTTATATTAACTTGAACTACGACATGGACAAGGTCTGCCGCCACGTCATTGATCTTAGCTCTGGTAATCTCGTCGATATCAGTATTGAGTACATCGGCACCGATCAACTCCTCAAGTACCTGGCTGAGAGGTATTGAATTTTTTGTTATAATTTTTTTGTTTTTGGCAATAGCTAGGGTTCATAGTTTCATAGATAATACTCGGAACCCTAAAAAATCATATATATGATTCATATATATCTGTGCAAATCCTAACACACATAACCTAAGCAGTGGATACAAGACGGAATCCCATGCCAGATTTTTTATGGCTAACATGTTTCTGAAACTATTTGACAGCTCAAGCGGAATCAAACGGCTGCGATTCGTGAATTGCCCTAGCTTAACAGATGAGGGATTGAGCGAAGTGGCTTCAAAATTTCCCTTGTTGGAGGACCTTGATTTTTCAAAGTGTGATAAGATCTCAAGTAAATCTCTACAACTGGTTACGTGCTCATTCCCTTTTTTGAAATCGTGCAAATTGAATTCTCTCAAACTCAATGTAACAAGTGAAAGAAAGTGGCACTGTAATATGCTTGATTATTGTCATGGATGACAGATCGATGCAGGACTGAGTTAAGTGACTTCGGAGTAGTTGGAGGACCAGGGAAACATAAATCCATCAAAAACAAAAGTTTTATCGTTGAGTTCGATCATCATTGTCGGCCGGATTCAGGTGAACTGCACTGATTTAGGTTTTAGTTACTAATCATTTTTATCCATGTGTAAATTAATATCTAGTTTGGTCATGATCCCACATTTTAAAGATATTTGTCTATTCTCCGTTAAATTTCCAGCGTTATATATCTAACGAACTATGTTGGAAACTGAGTTCTGGATGCTATATTTGTTATTACAACTTAAAGCATTCATCGTTAAATTTCAAGCGTACCGTAATGGGCTATGTTGAATTTTCAATCTAAGCACATTTTGATTTTGTATACTTTTAATCTATAAATCTAACCTCTGAGAGATGTTCCATCGCTGCAAAGCTAATCGATCATGAAGTTTTACTATTGGTCATATGCCTCTTCAGGAGAAGAGGGCGATTTGGGTCTGAACCTACACGGGTGCAAAGTGATTCCAAACGCAAGTTGAGGAACATGGGCCGTTTACTTGGCCCATTTGAGCTTTTACAATGACAGTAAACCCAACCAAACCAAGAGTATCTTCCCAACCAAACCCGCTCTGGTGCTCAACTCTGATTCGATCAATTATTCAATTCCATAAAAGCAACCGAAAAACTCCGACTCCATTTTCCCAGGAGAAGTTTCACCAGAAAGGAGCACAGTCTAGTATGTAGGCAGACAATGAGATCAGTAACTAGCCCTAATAGCATAGTTGCCTTGTTCATTACGCTTCGCCATCAATCTTTGATAGAACAGAGCAAAGCGTCCTAGCTCGTGTAATCACCTAGCTTACAGACCTATCATACTGTAAAATCTTCGAAACACTAAAACTAGTATTATTCACCATAGTTAATGGAACTCAAAATGACACAGACCACGGAAGAGTACTGTAAGCCCTAAAGAGCGTAGGCACAAGTTACGGTGGCTCACGTGGAGAGCTTTTACCATTTTCCAACCCAACAAAAGCCGAACGACGCCGTCTCGGGCAGAGCCGGAGCCATCATCACCGGAGAAGAAGAAGATTACTGGACCATCTCCGGGGCCCTTGGATTCTGGAGATTACGCTATTCTTACGCATACGCCCATCACTTCCTTTGTTGACTTGACCGGGATTCTCTTTAGGATCTGACACGACACTTAGCTTCCATATATAAAACTAAAACTGAGGCTACGCACTCGTGCTGTCGTTGACGATTTGAGGCGATGCCACCACGGTTGTGCTTGGTTTTGCAGCTTTTTCTTGCTTCTGAGTTTTCAGTTTTTTGATGCCGACGTATTACATAGCATTATCTTAGGGTATGTAGGATTAGATCGTTACAAGTTAAGGGTGTGAAGGATTATGAGAAAATCTTATTAGGTCGCGGGTTCGTGTCTCCTGTGGGGTAAGTGGGGAACCACTATTGATCATCTTTAAAAAAAAAAAAAAAAAAAGAAGAAAATCTTATTAATCTTTAATAATGAAAATCAAAGCCCTAGACAGAGTGAGGAAACGAAGAGTATGCCAGTAATCCCAGTATGAATAAGAGTACGTGGTGGTTACAAGGTGGAATCAATCCTAGAATGCTCCCCTCCCTACAACTCTATCGATCTCATTGTTAGTATCGGCCGGCCTAAACTCTCTCATTATTTGCTGGGTATTTATGAGCTAGCTCTCGATCGACTATGAGTATGCCAACCAAGTTGAGCTTCAACTCTTTCTCCAATCAAGTGTAGCCGATCTCAAACTCAAATAATGAGGTTGAACATCGCAGAGATCATAACCATAGAGAAAAAAAAAAAAAATCTCCCGTATACACAGCATTGATGTTTTATTGTTTATTTTGAACTATTTCTTATCAAAGAAAAAACGTGGAAAAAGTGTGTCTATGAAATTGCACAAGCATATCAAGAGGGTGTTTAGGTGATCAATGCCTAAAAGCTTCCCTCTTAGTTAGTTTCATTATTGTTGGTAATCCCTTGAGTTTTTAAATGGTGATGAAATTGAAGCCATCACCATCAAATTCACAATGATGGTCATGACCATCAAATTCACAATGATGGTCATGACTCATTAGAATGTGTTTTCCCAAAATGTGCACAATAATTTAGCTGCATGTTAGGTGAAGATGTTCAAGGCTTCAAGCTGGCCCCAAGACATTAAATCCTTGCTAAGGTAGCTGGCAATTTTGTATTCTGCAACCATTAGCATTTGTATCCCAAGTTGCTTTCTCTACTCTACCTCTCAAGTCTCAAGTAGTAGACAAAGCACCTCTCTCTTGCTCTTATCAAATACTAGATAAAGTAATTTGTTGACATTGCCCTAATACCAACCTTTTCAACTAATCAAACAAAGTCAAGGACTCACTAATATGTTTATTAGCCCTAGATGATTATCCTAGTTTATTGTTCCCACTGAAAAAAAAATGAAAAAAAAAGAAGGTTCCCACCCTAATGAAAGTCATCCCCAGATCTCTCTTACCCAGAAAAACAAGTAACATAATTGTAACTCTGCTTCCCCCAATTTACATAACCCTTTTAGGGTAAGACCCAGAAAACGAAACCATCTTAATCTACCATCTTCTACCTGTTATGAACACAAGCTAAACACCTAGGCCTAGCCATAACCATTGCCAACCATTTTTCTTCCCTCTATTGTCTTTTCAAGTTTCTCATCTCCCTCGTCACACTGGCATTGTCATTTCATCCAAGTGAAACCGTTTATGTGTGTGTCTCTTCTTTTTTTAGCACCCACCACCAAGCTTGCATTGGTGACTTTTGAAGTTTTGATGGATCATGAAGTTGATTTGATGATGCAGAAGCCATGGAATTGCAGCAAGATAGGAATGGGAACGTGGCCAGCAGCTAGAAGAGACACTTGGGTAATTTTAATTGGGTAATGAGGGATCTTTGAGTATATTCTGTAGGGTTTTTGTTGAAGGGAGGGGACAGTTTTTTAAGGGAGGTGATAGGATGCCTGGTTGGCAGGTGGTCATTTGGAAAAACCCCATGTGTTAATCGTTAATGGTCTTCTCTAGGTGACTAAGTCTGTCTAAGTCCATGTAATATGAATATTTATCAGTTTTATAATAAGGAGTTTGATAGTAGCATACCAAGAACTATTTGCAGTGATAATGTGATATAGACTTCTCTTTTTTTTGGCGAATATAATGTGATATAGTCACATAGTAGTTTTCTACGGTGGTCGGGGAACTCGATCTATAGAGTCGCTGAGATAGTTCACAGTAGTGGTAAGGGAGTCGGTCTACGATATATCAATCTTTTAATACAAGTAGTATAATTTTTAATGAGCGTCGAAGACTTTTCGATTTATCCAATTTTTCGATATTATATATATATCCTAACTGCTCAGTCTATAGGTATTTATAAGTATATCATTTTTATAAATTTTAAAACATTTTTTTGAAATAAAACATCATTGTATTAATAACGAAGGCCAAAGTGACAATCAAGTACTATTACATTGTAATTGAAGCTCACTTAGCAGAGGATTAAACTAGAAACGAACCGAGATACTACAAAAATATAAAACCGGGGACAAGACGCTCAATTGTGGTACTCCAAGTTTCATAAATCTATCTAGTTGCATCTAGCTTACTCAGTCTACCAAGATATCCAAACACCACGAGTTAAGTTATAGTCAGTTTAAAATCAGGCCCAACGATCCAATTCACCTAACTTTTTTGTAAATTGGGCTTAGACCTAGGCCCAATGACCTGAGCCCATTCCTAAACCCTAGCAGAGTTGCTTCGCGTGTTGCAAGCACAATGGCGGCGGCCAAGGCAGTGTAGCCACCAACATCGCCATACCTTAGTCTCTCCTATTAATGTTCTCTTCCAGGTTAGCACCACTCTTTTTTTTGGGCCACCATCGTAAAAAATCCGGCAACCACCAGCCGACATCTAGTTCAGTCGGCGCCATTAGACCCTCTTTAGTCTTTAATACCTCCGATCGGGATCATCTCATTCAGCATGTTTTGATTCTCATCTAATTTGCACCATATGCACATCACAAAGGCTCTCTCATGAGCAACCTTAGTCTCTGCAGGCCAAAGCCACTGATTCAACTGGATCTCTGTAACCGCGAAGCACCGCAGCGGCAGGAACCTTAGAAAGGTTGGAATATCGTCACCGCTGCTACCTGAGAGGATCTTTCATTCCTGATCTGCTGCTACCAAGGACCCACCATTAGTTGGTCGGGGACGCACAAGGTTGTCCGCCACCGCTATAAAACTTGATTGCTTAACCCCAAGTCACTCCGAGAAAGATGGAACATCTCGCTCTTTTCGACTTTTTTGAAATTTGGAGGTGTTTGTTTTACTTACTGTTAACATTTTTTACGAATTGTAAGCTATATTGAAAATCGTTGAGATATTTATAAATGTGATTAACCAATTATGAACTTGAACGGTTCATGTTTCATAGATTTAGTACGTCTAATCATTTGATCTAGTTACTTTAACAATCACCAATTTAACGATCACCGGTTTACTTAAAAATTTGTAAAAGTGATTTACTCATACATACTTAAAAACTGAACAGATGAGACGACAAAATGTGATAGAAAAATAAGTCTTTTAAATCATAACTGAACAGTTTTCAACTAATCTTCATTATAGAGGTCTTCAGTATAAGGGTTACTTCTATTGTATATATACTTCACTTTTCATACATATATATATATATATATATGGTAAATATTTTCGTAAAATATTAGTGAAGTGACTTGATATGTTATCAATGTCTTAATACCTAGCCAACTATGAAAACATACAGATATCTGCATATTATAAGAACCACGACAATTTCATATGCATGCACGAGGTATTGTTTAGCGAAGTGTATTATTGTCTTGTCTTTTAATAGTTGATAATCTGCTTAGTGTGTGATGTAATGACAAATTTAGAGAGAATTTCAAGCAAGTAATGTAAGTGTACGAATGTGATATTATGACAAGGACAAGACTCTTAGTTATAATTTGAAAGTTGAATGTAAACAAAATTCGAAAGTTGAACGTTGTACGCGTATTGCCTCAACCAGAGTTTATTGAGAATTTTTTGAGGATACAAGTGATGAAACATCCTAGTTAGCTATTTACCTGAGTTACGTATTTTCTTACAAAGTAAAAATGAGAATTACCAACTAATTTATAAAGTAGAGTCACATTACTCGCATACAATGCCATTGTTTGATTATGAATTCTAGCGCCAACCAATTTGAACCATAATATTGGTATATACCACATTTCCAAATTACTCAAAAATAAAATAAAAAGCATAAAAGATTGACCTTTGAATTCACATAGAACAAAGACCAACCATCTAACCTTTTCCTAAACCTTCCATACAAGATAAAAATGTTATTGGGGTTAAAACAGTAGTCAAATTACCATGTTACTAAACTGTAATCCCATGTTCATCGGTTGCTGGTTTTGAAACTCGTACCTCTCTTTTTTTTCCTTCTCATTTTCTCTCGTATATTTACCTAAATATTAGCTAAGAAATCAAAACGGAGACAGCTCCCGAGAATATACACAACTGTCGCCGTCACCCCGCCAGTGACAAAATCTGGCACCACCGTCCCAACACGTGGCGCACATCCCGCCGTTGGTCCTCAAAAGTAATCAAACGCGCCGGACTGCCCGTCATTTTTATTCTGATCAGACTTGGCGTGGAAATACGGCGTCGTTTGCTGCCTCCTCAGACCCGGGATCATCGGTGGCCTCAGTGACCGTATCAACGCCAAGTTGATCCCCTTGAAGAAAGGATGCTTCTTGACGTCAGCGGCCCCGCGCTTCGACCCGAGCCGCCTCTCCGGGTCCTTATCCAGCAACCCGGATATCAAATCCCGCGCGTGTCCCTCAACCGCGCTAGAGGGCGTGGCCGTCGGAAACGTTAAGGAGCTTTTCACAATGTTTCGCAGTGTGATCTCATTCGATGGAGCCGCAAACGGCGTCCGTCCGTAGATCATCTCGTAGAGGAAGATCCCAAACGCCCACCAGTCAACGGCGTTTCCGTGGGACCTACCGGAGGCCACCTCCGGCGCCACGTATTCATGCGTCCCAACAAACGAACACGACCGCGCGGCGACCGGTTCGGCCACGAAGAGGCGGTTCGGGGATAAAGTCTGGACCTTCCTCGACCGGAAGAGGCGGTTCGAGAGGCAGGAGAAGGGAGTGAGAAAACTGCTCGGGTGCGGGCGGGTGTAGGATGGAGTTGTTGAGATGGAGTCTGGAAATGGAGAGGAGTCGGGTGACTCAACGGCGGGGATTGCGTCGGAGCAGAGAGAAAGGTCGAAGTCGGAGAGCATGATGTGACCGTCGGATCTGACGAGCACGTTCTCCGGCTTCAAGTCTCTGTAGATGACACCCAACATGTGGAGGTACTCCAAAGCCACCAGGACCTCAGCAGCATAGAACCTGGAAAAATGATTTGGTAAAATATCCGAGTTAGATCACCGAGTCTCAACTCAAACCAAGTTATCAACCAAAGATTTGTTCTTTTCTTTAAGAAATCTTGTGTGAAGACGACGTTGCAGAGGAGCTAAAGCAGACAAGATAAGAACATCTCATGATCGCTCCCTCTGAAAAAAGCGCAAGAATACAAAATATGGCTGTTTGAAATATTATTTTTGTTTTTCAAAATATTTTAAAATCGATCCAATCCAAGAAAAGTATAATAATTTTATGATCATACAATGTAGTACGAAAGCAAGAAAAATGAAAAAAAAAGTAATTAAGAATTGCATGATGATGGTCCGCCATGAATGTACCTTGCAGAGGTGAGAGAGAAGCGGCGGTTGGGCTGTTTATGGCGGAGGGAGTGGAGGTCGCCGCCGGAACAGTACTCCATGACGATGCAGGAGAAATGCGAGGCTTCAAACTCGGCGTAGAGAGTGGGGAGGAAAGGATGGTCAAGCATTTTGAGGATCTTGCGCTCCATCTCGGCTCTGGGCTCCTTCTTCTTGAGAGCCAGCGCCTCCTTGTCGACGACTTTCATGGCGTAAAAGCATGATAAAGATGACGAGTCGGAGTCAGGGCTGCGGAGGCTGCAGAGGTAGACGGTGCCGATGTCGCCGGAGCCGATACGGCGGTGGAGGCGGAAGTCGCGGTAGGTGAGGGAGGATTTCTTGGCGCGAATGACGGAGTAGGCGAAGTCGGAGGAGCGGTGCGGCTTGATGGCGAGATTCTCGGTGCCGAAGAAGTCGGACGAGGCGGTGGCGTCGAAGGAGAGGCGGCTGAAGCTGCTACAGGTGTCGCTGCTCATTGAGCTGTCTGAGTCACGCGCGAAAGTACTAACCAAACCAACCTCTAACATCTTACAACTAAGTGAAGAAAGGAGGAGGCGGAATACGTCGCCGTTTTATAGCTGTGAGAAACTCGGAATCAAACAAGCTACGGACTTTTGAGCTCGGAGAATCAGATACGAAAGAAGAAAGAAAAATCAAAATTCTTTGGGGATTTCTTTGGTGGGTGTTTGAATTCAATGAAGGGTGACAGAGGGCTTTGTGGTTATTAGGTCAGGATTTGTAAGCAACAGTGGAAAGGACTGTGGAGATTGATAGCCAGCTTGCATTGGAGGGACGCCATTAAAGGAAGGTTGCCTTGAATGCGAGCCCAGGCTTTTTCAGGTCTGGACCTGAAAATTAGGGTTTGGGAAGAGAGCAAGAAATAGACAGAGAGAGAGAGAGATAGAGAAAGGTTTTGAGTTTTGGTTCTTCTGTGGTTTCTCTCTGCTTCAGAGTTCTGAGTTTCTCTGTCACAGAGTAGTTGGGGTATTTATGCTAAGGCGGTATATATGGTAAGTTTTATTTACTGTGCAGCAATTGTTGAGTAGTAAGTAATACCAAAAAGAGGTGAAAATTATGAAAGCTTGGCACGTGGCGATGGTGGCTTGACGTATGCGCGTGCGGTTTCGCTGCGCTTGCATCGTTGTGTCACAAGGTACTGTGTTGATGTAAAAAGTCCGTAGTGCCCCTGCGGGGTGACTATAACGGTCAACTTTCTTCATCTATCTGCGGAAAATATGGTCGGGTTATGCCAGAATTGTCAACCGTAAAATGCTTCGAAGTTTCTGGTGTGAAAGAGAGAATGAAAACAAGTGGGAAGGAAGTGAAGCTGTAAATGTGTGAATTTCTGCTCGACTACCCACGTACCGAGCGGTAATAGTAATTTCATTTGGCCACAAACAAAACTATACAAAGATGATAACCATAAATAACTAAGTCTCATTATATCGCGTCTATTCCAAATTTGGTTTAAAAGTATAAGAAACAATATTGAATCGTCATTATCAAAGATAGGTCAGATAACTCAAAATTCCTATGTAAAAGAATGATGATATGCATAAATGTCGTTTGGATAATTGAAAGTTGTTCTTTCCTATATATGTAAAGATGAAATCACAAACAAGCCTTGTTACATCGCGTCTACATTGATGCAAACTTAACTACACGAAAGATTAATACTATATAAAAATAAAAAAACAATATTGCATATCATTATTCTAAAAGGCAGTGCAAACTACCTAAATTGCTACGTACGTATATGGATAAAGACATGTAATATTGTTTCTGAAGTTGCCTTCCTTCTAGATAATCCAATTCAAAACCTCAAGGAATTTAGTCGAGTAAACAAGTTAGGTTAGGCATGGTTTGATCAAACCTAGCTAGATACTCCGAGACTAAACCTCACTTTTGGGTATGATCAAGCCGACCTAACTCGTATCAGATTCGAATTGAATTGGATTAGTTTCGAACATCAAGCTAGCTAGTCGATCATTCGCGAGTAATTGGATCATAGTAGTAGATGATGTAGATCTACAATTCTTACCCCTTAATTAGCAAACCAGCAGAATTACCATACTAACTTGTTTCCGTATTGACAGAGAGAATATAAGGGATTGATATATAAGGTTAAAAGTGTAGTGATCGAGCTTGCAAGGTCGTATTCGTCGACACAAATCCAAAATGACATGATTGAACCTGAAATGACATTACTTGTGACCCCAACTGAAAACAAGGTCGACGTAGCAGCACCGCCATTCTTGTACGGATCGATCGGCAGTGGGGTAACGGTATCGACCAAGGTACCAACTCGATGAATAATTCTGAACCATTCATCATCTTCAAGCTAGCTTCTGGTGTTATATTGCATGAAATAGAGAGATTCTGGAAACGTGTATCGTTCTTGATCAGTCTTTCGAGTATCTCTTTGAGTTTAAGACTTTGAAAACCCAGATTATTGCTTGAATCAATGGCCCACGATGCCGGATCTAGAGCTTCTCGTTCGTTCATCTCTTTCACAGGTACGATATGATTGTGGAGATGGGAGAAGAAGCCAACCATGCATGAATGCGACTATGCGAGTAGTTTTCAATGAGGTAATTCAATTTGATGAGTACGTTAAGAAAGGACAATCGATCATCGAGGGCTAGCTTTAGAGTCGTTGAGGACTTGAGGGGAAACGACAACTCTTTCTAATGTTCAAAGCTAGTTAACCTTGCCATTTCAGAGATTTGAACTTGTGTCCAGAAATTATTCGTATATATGATTCGTACACTGTTGGAGAATTAATTCTGACGACGTGTACCGCGATGAACCAAATAATATGGAATTGGGCTATGTCATAATGACATGGGACATGGTTTTGCTACACCGATTATAATGCTGGTCCAAAATATGCTTTCAAATGAAAAAATGTACAGATAAACGTCTGAACCAATGAAATATCTCGCATACTTTCAACTGAAAGAATGTACATATAGACGTCTGAACAAGCGAAATTATATTTATTTTTTGTCCATTAAAAACCGGAATTCTAGAATATGATTTTTATAAACTTACAACGTATTATTATATATATATATATATATATATATATATATCTATGATTAGTTCATCTCCGATATATTAAGGTGAATTATGAACTAATCTCATCCTTCTTTTCCGATCAGTGGATATGTGAAATCATTTGTGATATATCGATTACAGACGCAATTTAGGAGGGAAAATTGATCGATTTTTCCCAAATTTTCTATATAGTTTCTAAAGATGATAGGTACAAGTAGCTATTGTAAGGAACTGAAACATGAATCATAACCTCTCAACGCATTGCGCCCCCACAGAGAGAAATTCATGAGCCCTTCACATGCCAAAAATCTGTCATATTTGGCACAACAAATGACTTTGCTTAATCTTAATGTTGGTGGGACTCTCATGTTTTTATGAATCAAATTATGACATGAACATTATTGGTGTGTATGTGACAGAATATAGCAGTAGCATATTGCACAGTTCAAGATGCTCTTCTTACATTTGCATCTTTCTGCTCCTACACAAAGACAACCATATATATAATGAGAAACTTCTATTTCCTTTTTGTTGTTTTTAAATTGCATATGAATATGGAACTTCTGAAGATGTGTGGGAGCAGACTGCATTTGTTCTTAGTTTAATTTATTAGTTTTAAAGTGCACCTCAAATAACTTTCAAATTAATTTGTAACCAACAAGAAGGAGACCGATCAGATTGATACTAAAATTCCACATGGCCTTAAGAAAACAGTGAATTGAAGTTGGGTCCCCAATTTAAATTAAGGATACTGATATACTCGATCCAATATATATTGCAAACTTTTGGAGAAGAAGATTGATGAGAGGAAATTGATGAAGAAGGGACCCGTGATAGTTTGCATGGGGATGGATTGTTATGGAAAAGGCCAGCAAAAAGTGTAGCAAGTGGAAATTGTTTTTGCGTTTTGATCATTGACACTTCTCCAAAAGTGCAAGCCAAAAACCCACATTTAAGATGTTTGTTTGTTTTTTTAGGTCTATGGTGCCAAACTTGAACTAACAACGAACCAACCTATAATTGTTAGCTCAAATGTGTCCATACAAACCTAACTATATTTATATAATTATCTTTGTTATAGTCAGTTATTAAAGTTAGAGTCATTTGTTAAAAAAATATTTACTTTTAGATAGATCCGACTTAATCGATTGCATGTAGAGTTGACTTTACAAGATACATGTTCGTTTTAAAATGAAGGGTAACATACTGTATAGTCCTTATGGTTTGAAGTCGACATCTGTTTAGTTTTTATGGTTTTATTTTAATCTGAATGGTTCTTAAAGTCATAATTTTTAATCTGTTTAGTCCTTATAGTTTTATTTTAATCTGAATGGTTCTTAAAGTCACAATACAATTTTTCATCTAAAATTGTGACTTTAAAGACCATTCAGATTAAAATAAAACCATAAGGACTAAACATATGTCAACTTCAAACCACAAGGACTAAACAAATTTCAATTCTAAAATAAATGAACTAGACGCGTACAATCATAAATATGTTATAACTATTATCTTGAATTCATTTGAGAGATAATCTTTTAATATTAAGAAACAAGCGATCGGTTTATACGTGATCCAATTTAATGAACAAAAGTAATGTAAAGACAGTATAGTGACGCATAATGAGTTCCACAATCATGACACACTTTAGTCCTCAACTACAACTAGTGTGACAATTTTTTACACATCATATATGCGGGCATGAATTCTCTTCGATCAAGTTCTCAATTATAAGCAGCTACCAAAACCTCTCGTGGAAGAGGATGAGTGTGATTTGAACAGAGAGATATCTGGACAACACTGTGAGATGTAGACAAGAATCTAACTTTGGAATAATATTTCATCCAAGAAAGATATCACAGAGAGGGTCCAAAAATTTTGAACCTCTAAACATGGGAGATTTTGTGCTAATTAATCACATGTAAATCAGTGATCTTAAATGGCTAAATCCCACTTTAGAGATCTTGTGGGCCAAATTAAGTCAGTTTCAACTCTATTGTTGTCTTCTGCTTCCTTTGATAATTGGAGTTTTTCTCAAGCATCGTTGTTGTGTTACATGACTTACATCAACTAATAAGGGAACATTAATTTTAATGTTAGTTAATTGGTGGCCTGCTTAAACCCTAAGTAACTAATCACTTAACAAATCATTTTTATTTGATTCACAAAGATCTCCAAAGGCAGCTTAAGTCACTCAATTGTTATATTCAGCACATTGGTCTCTTTCAATGACATCAATAATAAAAAGAAAAAAACTTGATAATTAGTTAATTACACAATTTCGAAAGAGTTCATCACGCTAGTTAAATGTAGAACACACATCCGAATAAGTAAGAGTTAGTTAAGGTTGATAGCTAGCTAGTTGATTCAACTTGTTCGAAACTCCAAACCAATCAATAAGAATTGAATCTGTCTAGGTCGGAATAGACTGAAAAAGAACAGAACCAACAATTATGTTGAGCCATCACCTTCAAGACTTGATAATTATCAACAATAATTTTCAAAGTAATGCATACACTCTTAAACACCAGTTCAAAATGGTCCGGATTGGTCCCCCAGTTTACATATAAATCTACAAACAAGCCTCATGCAAAAACAGTCACCCCTTACCTAATTAATTTTCATCATAACCATTGTTAACGTCAATCTTTGGTTCAATTTTTAGTCCACTACTCCATTATAATGAGTACGATGTATAATAAGAAACTTTGTGAATTCGAGTTGGCAACTTGTTGGACAACAATGACAACAAATTTGTTGTTATATTAGTAAATAACTCAATGTAGGTATCGCATACATACAGATATATAAGAAAATGCTGACAAATTATAAGATTGAAAATGCTGACAAATTATAAGATTTTAGATTAAGAGGTAAATGATTGATGATCTGGGTTCTCTTCAGGCCTATATACCATATTACAGTTGGTTAGCCATTACAGGCGCACTACTACCCTTGTCATTTCAGTTTTACGCGATACCCCGTAATCGAGTTCTATAAAAAACTTATATAGCAGTAATATTTCAAATATTTCTGTATGACTTTTGAAGACTTTAGGCGATCGAATTTTGACAAAAAAATATATTAGGATTAAACTTAAACTGTTTAACATGGAAATCAGTTTCAAAGAAGTATAGCAGGTTGAAGAAAAAGAAGAAGAAAAAAGAAAATGTGAGAATTTGGGCAAGAGTGATGAACAAGGAGCCAATATTCCCGCTGTTTTGATAGGCCGACAAACGGACAAAATATGTCACAGACAAATTCTTCCGCAACATTTAGAATATAAACTTTGCATTAGTTGAAAATTATGGCACCAATTCTATATAAAACTGACTTTAGCTCCATTATTATATTAAGCTAGATAAAAATAAGAATAAACCCTAATGGTGTGTATGGTATATAATGGCTGTATCATGAACAACCTAAAAATAGAAGAAAAAAAATGGAGGTTGGGAATCCGAGTTAATATATATATCATCTTAGTTGAACTATTTGATTAGTTTTCTTGGTACCATAAAATAATGTATGAACACCCTGAATGGTGTTCCCGAAGCTGTTCATGTCTGCTTTGATCTGCTGTGCTTGCTAATAACCTAATAAGTAGTTGCTCAGCTAACTCATAGATTTTGTCTCTCTATCTCTAATATTTTTTAGGGTTAATTTGGATCTCAGAGTCGAGCTAATTGGTGTGGACATTTTTGTATCTATGGGTTTGATGTGTGAGGACATTTGCAGCTAAGCGATTTGCTTCAGGTATGATTTCATAAATTGCATGTTGAGGAGGAACCCAGATAGACAGGATCAAACTGGCTCAGTGGTCAACCTTATATAAATATTCACAACGTACAGTTCTTCTGTATAGCTTGTTCTTGAAAAATATTTCATTTGTGGAGCAGAGAATCGAATAAACTAAATTACAGCATGGTTTATATTTACTCTAACACTCGTATTATTTGAGTCTATCTGTCGAACATCTTGTCTTAATATTATCATTTGTCGAACCTCTAATGCGTGAAATCTGCTTCTTATTTATACACGCTTTTCATGTTGTATGCACCATGTGTATATCTCATGCTCCTATACATATCATAGAGAATTTGAGCACGCTAGTTTTGTACTTTCTAATATGAATATAGTATGACTATGCCATTAGTCAATGCAAATAGTCTGGTATGTAACGGCGTGCTCATACAAAATTAAATTTCTCGAATTTAGAGTATTAGAGAGGTCTAGATCAAAAGCGAGATTTTCTTGCTCACTCAAATCCTGCAGGTTATATATTATGTCGTTTCCTTGCTAAATTTTAAGAAAGGGTTTTCAACTTGATCGACATCACTAGAAAGAATCACGCAGAAACCAGATTTGCCTGCAATACCCAAATCTCCGCAGGGTATAAAGTTCTATATTTGTGTCGCCTAGCCTTGTTTTATTAATTGTAAATTTCTTTTTCCTCTTCAGTTATGTGAATGGTCGATATCTCTGATAAGAATGGCTCCAAGCTCTTCATATATTGGAGATCCAATCAGTTTAAGACTTCAAATACTTACCTTTTCAACCAGTTCATGGAAGTTTGTATTATATGAAAGTTGTGGGTTACCAAGAAATTAGAGGTTAAATTTAGTACTAGCTCATAAATCCACCACATCCATGGCACAAAAGTCTTGAGCTGTAAACTTGTAATCGCATGGTTTTCTGGGAGTAGTATAGCTTTCCTGATACATATTCTTAAAGTGGAAATAATTGACTAAATTTCATTGATGTTTGGAGCCTCAAACCAGATTAATTTGAACAAATTAATTAACACTCGATCGATCCTCAACTGTCAAAGAATACTGCTGTATGATTCGCCGAGTGCTTCAATTTCTGTTATATTTCCATGGTCTTTTCATTGATTAAGCACTTCGTTTTAAGTCTTAACCAGCAAGCTTAGACGTGCTATAGGGTATAAATTTTTATATACGTACAATTTACTTGTGAGAAATTCGTCGAGGGACGAATCAACTTTTCATGTTTGCTAACTAAATTATAAGGCTAAATATGGACTTTGTGAGTACTTTCGCATCAGGGAGATCGATGGAGGCCTGGTGCTATGTCAAATCCAAGAGGCAGCTTAGTTAGCAGCCTGGAAATACTTGATCACCATAATTAAAACGAGCCGAGCAGCTGAACATAAACATGGACACAACATTAAGCCTAGGGCTGAGGACAAAGATCACTGCATGCATGATGCATATTCCTTGGTCATGTATCCATCGATCACAGCTAGCTAGCTATCACTGGACGTACAGCAACGTTAAGAATCTTGGTCCAGAACGTACCCTTTTTAAGGACCATGCAGCTGTAGCTACAACTAAATTACAAAAATGACTACTGTTCATATTTGTTTGTATTCTCTATCTGCTGCTGCATCATCAGCAGGTGTTTCTTGTAATGTCATCTATCCAACTTGTTCTTTCAGTTAGTTTACCTCCCCTTAGGTTTTCGAGATAATTCATCGAATACCTTCCTTTGGTTTCTGATGCGGAGGACAAGTACGTCGATCTCTTGATAGTAAGGTCGACCAAAGCAGCCAGAAGAACCAAAGCATCTCCATGCACGATGCTGATTCCTGTTTTGGATAACCTCATGCCAGTAATGGCTACTATTTCTCCGACTGCGAGGATGACATAGTGATGAAGATGAAGGCCTCCCAATCGACATGCGTGACATTCGGTTATAGGCTGAGATTCTACTATGTAGTTCAGTGAATCAATCCAAATCGATCGGAGCAGGGCCGGACCTGAGATTTCAAGACCTGAGGCGAGTTTTAAAAATGATGCCGTATAACGATCATAAAGAAAAAAAAAAAAAAAACTGGCCAATCGGCCATAAAAGAACCAAACTTTAGAACAAAGAAACTTACAAATACAATAAGGGAAACAAAAGATGATCGAAAACAATATAGCATATATACAACAAAATATATGACCTGAATAGATCGATTTGATTGGGAATGAATTGGGCAAATATGATCTGGTGTTTGGCATTTTGATCGATCAATAGAAACAAGGATAAGAAACGGGTTGTTTGGAGGTTGAAAACAATGAAGCTTTGGAGGTTGAAGAAGGGTGTGTTTAATAGAGTTGAGACTGGAAAGTTCTAAAACTCTGTATGCTCAAAAGCAAGGAGTAAAATATCTAAAATATTCTCGATATTTCTTCAAAATTTCCGTTTTTTATAATTACCGATATTAATTTTCATATCTTTCCGATATTTTATATTTAGTCTATTTTTGGTCGAATATACAACTTTTAGATAAAATTTGGTAAAATTTCCATCGATATTCGATATTATCTCGAGGGTAAAATATTGTATAGTCCTTGTGGTTTGAAGTCGACATCTGTTTAGTCCTTATGGTTTTATTTTAATCTGAATAGTCTTTAAAGTCATGATTTTTCATCCAAATAGTCATTATGGTTTTATTTTAATCTGAATAGTCCTTAAAGTCATGATTTTTCATCCAAATAGTTTTTATAGCCTTTAACTGAGAAAATTGTCGGAACGACTATTCGAAAGGACCACCACCACTCGTCAAACCCCAATACCCCCCCCCTCCCCCCCGCCCAAGTATTTTGGGACTGAGGCGGCCGCTGCTTGGGCCTCACCTCAGGTCCGGGTCTAGATCCGAGCATGCAGCTTCTTGATGAATTGGTGTCTGTGAGGATGGTTATGGCTTTAGGTTGGAGTTTCCACTAATTGTTCTTGTTTTTTGGTTGGATTTATATTAGGGAAATGCATGTACGTACTAGGATTTACGCTTTCTGAATTTTGTTATTCATTTATGTATCGAGACATATATATACAGCACCCTTTCATATTGTACGTAGTGCAGAACTATACAATCAAATAGTAAGAACCAAAAATCAGAAAAAGGGTAATCTGTATAAGTATTCCCAAACTTTGCCATCATGCTAGTTGTTTTCCAGCATCTCTTGTATCTACGATGAATTACTTATGCTACTAGTTTTGAGTATTACGTAAAATCGCAAGTGATTGAAATCATTGAATCCGTTAATTTGTCGCACAATTGCAATATTAATTTTTCTGTCCAAAATGAACAATATAAATCTGTGTGTTAGAGCTTAGAAATAAGAAATTTATGGCTCTTATTTGGATGGTAATCCTACTTGGCTACTTGTAGCACTTTCTTTTCATTTGAATTGAATGATGGCAGAGCAAGTGACTGTGTGAGGAGAGACTAGTTGTTGGATCAGAAAATAAGACCCAACTCAGACATGTCCATGAACTGGGCCGGGCCTCTTTGAAATAAAAACACAATTTAGGCCCAGAACTCTTCAATCGCGGGTAATTTTGCAATGGACGAAACTAGCCCCAAGAGGAGAAGCACATAGGGTCATATCGCGAAAAATTGAAAGGGAAAATGAGAAACAGAGAGCCAGAATTGGTTTATTGCTTTATGGCTGGACTCCTCTAGTCTTGTGAATAAAGCTTTTCATATTTTAGGACACACCTCTGCGAAGTGTGAAGGTCTAGAAACCTCACACCACTGCCAAAGTGAGAAATAGTCATAGGCCTTCTGAAGCATCAGTTTCACTCTCTTGAAAACTCAAACAAGTAAAGTGAAAAAGGGTGATGTAGATAATTTCTCTTCAAGGAAACCTGAGATTCTTCTGATACACCATTACTCTTGCATTTTATACCCACCCATTACTCCCAACTCATGTGCTTCACATCACATTTTTGGTGTTAGAAGAGAGAGGAACTTGTAGAGAGAGAAAGATAGTAGGAGGTACATTTTTGGTTTGAGAGTAGTTTGATTTAGTTTCTGAAGTTGAAGAGGGCTTTGAAATTCTGAGGCTTTTCTTTTCTCCAGTTTTGGTTGGTTATCCTCAAGGAGGAGATCAGTGGGTGAAATCCACCATGAGAAAGAACACTTGGGTTTTGCAGTACTGCCTGTTGTTCATGGGATGCTATCTTGGTATGTTCTGTTCCTTAGTTTGCTTCTTCTTTCTTTCGGAGTACTATTTTTGTTTTAAGTATTTGATTTTGTTTTAGCTGAGATCTTCTTGTTCAGAAGTTGGAAGTCGCTGGTCAAAGTTCACATTTTTGTTTTATGCTTGCTTGCTATCAAACAAATTTAGAAATGCTTCTTTTTTTTTTCTTTGTTGGAAAGGTGCTCTGTGATTTGCATAATTTATTTTCTGGAATAAGGGAATGAAACTGCTAATAATGCTAAATGTCCTAATCTTCTTTTATATTAAAATGGTCAATTAGCAAGAACATTAAGGGTTCTCCCTCTCTGAGGGAAAATAAATAAATGATGTAGATGAATCTCCTGTGTTTTTGTTATTGTTTTTGAAGAAATGTGGTCTGGGAAACCCAGATATCATGGTAACTGAGTCCCCATGATGAAAGCATACTGATACATAATTGATATTAGTAAGCTATTGTTGTCTTTGTTCAAAATGTTGTGTTGCTCTTATTTACAAATGCTTGTTCAAAAACTTAATTTTATACTTTTTCATGGAATTCGCTTCTTCAGTTTTGTCCCTCCTGTTTGCTACTTATACTTGAGCAAAGCATTTAACAGCACCATAGGTAATAGATTGAAAACACATCATTAAGCTTTGTTCAGTAGATATCAATAATCTCAGACTTTAATTGTTGGCTATAGTAACTCTACTCGGAACTTTGTGTCTTGAGAAGTTCATGTGGCAGAAGTGGGGTAGATACTGTAGATTCACAATGGAGATATTGTAGAGTAGACTCGTATTCAGTTCAATTTCAAATGTCAATAATTGATCAATAATGAAAGCTGATCACCTCATCCATTTCTATTATGTTCCATATCTAATCTCCACGTTTTTCAACTTCTTTAGCTTTAACAATGGGAGCTGGTGTGGAAGAGAAAGTAGATGGTGCAATGCCAGTGACTACATTGTCGCCACCAGAAGGGAACACAACATTCCTTGATGGCACAACATGGTGTGTGGCTCTTGCTGGTGTCTCCCAAGTTGATCTGCAGAATGCATTAGATTGGGCCTGTGGACTTGGAATGGCAGACTGCAAGGCCATCCAAGATGGCGGGCCCTGTTACGATCCAGACACTCTCTTATCTCATGCTTCCTTTGCTTTCAATAGTTACTATCAACAGAATGGGAATTCTGATATTGCTTGCAATTTTGGGGGTACTGCTGCTGTCACTAAATATAACCCAAGTAAGTTCTGCATCTCCTTAATTCTCTCCGATTACTATTGTAAAGGTTAACACTAGGACTTAGGACAAGTACAATAACTATAACTATCTAGCATTTTGGATAACAATGGATTTAGAACACCTTAGATATCAATTTGGAAGCGCAATCCATGGTACATTGGGTGCTATATTCTGATTTCCACAACACCTTAAATTATAAGCTTCATTTTTCCTTTACTTCATTGATTTGAGGAAAGTGACGATTAGCTTTTTGGCCATTTTAGTAGAGATTAGAACTACTTGTACTTCTTAGACATTTAACTTTAAGACAATATGGGTTTCTGATCTTACCATAATGTCATTTAAAGTTGTAACCACAAGGATCTATTCCTTCCTTAAGAGTAGTTGCAGAACACTAATATAGCTTTGCTTCACCACTTATATAAGCTCCAGCGACATTTTTTCTAATGCTACATAATGCTAATTGAATATATTAGCTGATTATGAAGCTTAATACTTGATTTTAGTTAGACCAGAATGTAAAGTCCTAAACTTATAACATCATTCAGCCAAGAACAGATATTGATAAGTTTCGTTGCTACATTGCAGGTTATGGAAAATGTGTCTATGCTGCTCCTGGGTATGGTTTTCACCTACATATATATCAGTTTCCCTCATCTTTCCCATCTTAGTTATAAATTACTTCTTATGGATTGATTTTTTGCATAAAATATTTCTTGTTTTTCAGATCTGTTGGCTCTGCAGCAGCTCCATCGTTGATCTCCCTTTGGTGGTGGAAACTTGCTCTCCTTTGTTTACTCCCTTTGTATCTAGGAAGCTGATCATGGCTCATGATCATTAGTTATAAACCGGATTAAACTGGTCAAAAAGTCGAATTCGACTGTTTTGTACAAAACTATTTTAATGTCATGGAAAGGAAAAGGCAGGAGATCAGAACATGATTAGCCTATGATTATGTAATTGCAGTATGCTTGCTTATTCCTGTCTTTGTTTCTGGTTTAGGAATCTTTAGCTAATTAAGCAAGCCCCCATCTCTCTCTTTTTCAACCTGTCTTTTGGTTTGATCTACTATGCCCCTTTAAAATGGAGCAAATTTCTGTTCCCCCATACCCTTTTCTGAGTTCTATCCTCATTCTTAGTTCTTTCCTCATTGGGCTCCTTTCACTAGACGCTATGGATATGACCGGATAACCTTGTCAATTTCTCGCGAGACGTTGATATATGAAAATATGGGAGATGAGATTTTGAGGTTTAAACACATCCCAAGGAACAGAGATCTTGAGGTTTTGAATATTGAAAGATGGGTTTAAATGTGGGGGCCCAAAAATCCCTGGATAGTATCTTTGTTCCATTTATATATAGCTTTTGTCCTTCTCACACGTCCTGGGAAAATCAGTTCATCATTACATATGTTGTGTAATGAATAAACTACACAGTTAAAAGACAAATTTGCCCTCGCGCATTGTTGTGTTTCCCGCTCAAACGTAGGTTACAACGGCCCACGGTAAAGAGACATATGATAAAATTGGAACGATAAGTAGAACAACAACATTGCCCAGAGGATGACATGTATAAACCGAGAATTGATTAAGATAGAAGAAGTTAAAAACAAGGCAGCAAATTGGCTAATTTGACTTGTCTTTGGAGCGCTTGAGCTTGACTCGTGAAGTGCACTCGGGTTTTAGGAAACGAAATTTTAGATTTTCTGTGCTCAACTAGAGTTGGTTCGATTTCAAGTTGATCTAAAATTTAAGGATACATTTACTGAAATATACAATTTTAGAATGCGCTTAATCAACATAAACTTAGTTTTTGATCTAGATATACTTGTGAAGTTGTGAATATCTAAAGTGTGACACTCACACCCCGAGCTTCTGCGGTCGTTGAACTCTGTTCAAGGTCGGTTAACCCGTCCAATTAAAACTTCATTTTGTAGCACAACGGTATGGGCTGACTTGACCAGCTTGACCCATCCAGCCCATTTCTATTTGGGTCATTGTCCATGTCCAGCTCAATACCTGGTTCCATCATCAACAATCCAAATGGACATTTTCTGACTATCACAAAAACCTTATCCAACTGAGAAAATCCAATGAGGTAAAGCCAAGTCAGCAACAAGTATCTTGGTGTATCCAAATCTGTGTTTCTGAAGCCACAAGTTGCTCATGTGGCTGAGGTGAAGACTTTCTTATTCAAAAAGCTTATAATCTTTGCATTACAGGCTACCACAGTTCAGAAAATTATCCAAAAAACACAGAGAGAGACATTTGCAGACTCCTAACTTCAGTTGTGACTAGAAATGGCAGCAGCTACTATGACTACTTCTCTCCCTCAGTTCAATGGGTTGAGACCCAAGATCTCATCCAATGTACAGAGCTTGGTAAGTGCTTGTTTTCTCTCATTCATTTTCAGACATCTTTGCTGATTCTGAATGTGTGTAATGCAGTTGGCTCTTGCTTCTTGTTTATTGAAATATATGTTTAATGGGAATGCTCAAGATTTAGTTGAAGTTGGATCTAGGAAAATGTCACAATTAATGGTGTATGTTTTGATGACTTATGCATGGATCAAATTGAAGAAGAAATTTGACCTAGTAGGTACAAGTTAAAGGAAACAAGACTAAAAAAGAGCTTTCCTATTTGGGTTAGAAGTTTAACTGTTGGAGTGAAGAGAAATGGATCCGTTTATAGGGCTCTGTTGCTCTTTTAAGTGATCGGAAGTTCTTATGGGTGGTTATTGTTGAAGTGACTGGCACCAAAAATGAGATTACTGTCATTTTTAAGAGGTAATTAATAGGTGTCAAATTTTGTTCACGAAATAATGTGAGTGTTTTCTATATCTTATTTTGAGTTACGATCTTAATTTTATTTGACATGTCTATAAGTCTATTAATTCATTATTTGGTGAACATATTTTGTGAGTCAAACAATTTTCTGTCATAAGCATCAAAGATCTTAAAGATTTCAGTTAGGTGAAGATGATGATCATGCTCATACGGGAATATATAGTTAGAGACCTGACCCCCAACTACTACATGGTTTTGTTAATTCTTGCACTAGTTAACTGACTGCAGTATTTCTCATTGTTCAGGCTGCTGTTCAACCAATGAGGCGCAAGAGCCAAGGTGCTTTGGGAGCTCGCTGTGACTTCATAGGTTCACCCACCAATTTGGTAAGCATGTATATATTCACATCTCTATGAATTTGAACTATGAAGCTTAGGAGATGATCAATACTAAATGCATCTTTTTTTTTTCTTTGTTGATATAGATCATGGTGACTACTACAAGCCTAATGTTGTTTGCTGGGAGATTTGGGTTGGCACCATCTGCAAACAGGAAGGCAACAGCAGGATTGAAGCTCGAAATCAGGGAGTCAGGTCTTCAAACTGGTGACCCAGCTGGGTTCACCCTTGCTGATACCTTGGCTTGTGGGACTGTAGGTCACATGATTGGGGTTGGGGTTGTTCTTGGCCTTAAGAACATGGGTGCTCTGTAAAAAGTAATGTGAATCCAAATCTGCACGTATTTCATTTCTAAGTTGTTTTGTTTCTCTGCTTGACAAACACAAGATTTAAAAGCTTAATCTTGGATTAGGGAATAAGGTAACAATATATAACAAGCTAGTGAAGCGGACATCAAATACCATATCTCCAAGTAACTATAGAACAATCGTATTGTGAAAAAGTTACCCCGATTGTTAGTGTGTTCTCATGTCTATATGGATTTCCAATAGCACGTCTGACTCCCACGCAAATCACCAGCCAATGAGGGTCGGTAAGATTGACAAGGCACTTGATTGGAACTCCCGCATAAGTTCAAGTCCCCACAATCACAAGTTCCTTATTGGTACGTTACCGAGTACTGGGGACCTGCATGACCCATATGATGTTGGTAAAAGTGTTGGCTTCTAAGAGTCTGAGTCATCTTACGGCCTGCCTGTGAAAGCCTACGGGTTTACAAAGAGGAAAACACTGATCCAGGCCTCCAGGGGGAGGTCTGACTGCACTTAAGTGGTAATTGGCTTGGACCCAGATTAGGTGGGTTGCCTCCCCCAATTCACATACCATACACCAAAAAAAACCTACACTTGATCTTAGGCTAAGCATTTCTAAACACTGAAGCATGTGTTGATGTAGTTGTGTTTGTGGTTATGGCTGATGAAGGAAAAACTGCTTCAAAGGCACGTAAGTATTTACGCTGTCCTTTAGACTTTATTTGCCCCACAACTAGTGTGCAAAGGGGTTTGATCAAATAGCCTTTAGGATACAATGAAGCCTAGCACTTGCTTATTGTTGTTCTTTCGTTTTGCACTCACGAAGATACAACCTACACTCGATTAAGGTTACAAGAAACTCAAGGTTGCTAGAAACTATATCTGCAGTTTTATAGTTTCTAGATTTTTGCTGGTGTTAAGAAAATATAGATGGAGGTTTGAGAAGAGAGAAACAGGTTTCCTGATATGAGAATATGCAGAAGAACTTATTCCTATATATAGGAATAGTCGTGCCTTTCCAGGATATTGACATACCTTTTCATTTTTTGTTTTAAAACTCTTCAGCAAGAGTTATTTACAATTGCCAACAGTCATATACAATAGCAACTGATATGCCTTTTCATTACATACATGCCTCTTGGTTGTGCATACACTGTTTCAGAACTCTCCTTTTATAATTTGAAAATCTCTCTAACAGCATGGAGCATGTAGTTTTAAAGTTTCTCTTATGCAACTAGTTCAAAAAAAACAAACGAAGCTTAAAGTTTAGGATACGGTAAAGCATCTCAAACAATGACTGTTATTTCCATATAAGTAGCACAAATATCACAAGTGAAGGCCCCATTCCCCTCCACTTTTACTACTCCGAAGTCTATGCCCATCTAACAACTTGAGCTCAGGCGTGGACACTGGCGGAGATACATAGAGACCAAAGGGTGTCATGATTTATGATTTTATCTGTATTTAGTGTTTGGAGTCTAGCTAGTTTAAAAGTTTTAGTTATGCTGGCACCTCCGAGTCCTCTAGATTGGTTTTGTTTACTAATAAAAATAATAAAAATTTTCTCTTTCTAAGAAAATTAGCTGTTTTAGTCCAATAAAGAACAAGAAAAGCTTTATATTAACCTATTCCTAATACAATTATACTTCTACCTAGCTCACCCCACCAATTAACATTGTCTTCTATAAATAATCAAACTCATAGCAGCATATTCGTACAAATATGTTCAAAATCAGTTGAGAGACTACAAATACATCTTCTTGATATGCAATGAATAAGATTCGATGCAACTGAAACAATAGAGTTTGATTATTGATGACTTTCGCGATATGCAGGAGCGACGAGTCCATTTTTAATGTATTACCCTATTTTAAAACTTTATTATATTATAGACTATGTTTTTTTTTTCAAAAACCTCTTTGATATTGACCCCCGTCACTTATATTTCTTGGTTTCGCCTCTGGGCGTGGAGCCATGTACAACGTTGGTTAGGCTTGAGCCCAACCGAGATTTCAAAAATAAATTTTTTAACGTGTCATTCAAGTACATCTCGATCTTTTGCAGTGCTGATTTAACATTTTAGTTAATTCTTAACCCACCTAAGTTCGAACTTGTCCATACTCATCTAGTGATTATAATTTTTTTTTTGAGATATTATCACACATTTGTTTTACCTTTTATTTTCATATGAGATTCTCAATCTTTTCTTTCTCTTTTAATTAATTAAACAGTAATTTCATATACGTTTTCATATTTTACGTCTCAAAAGAGTGTGCATATAATATATTTTGGTTGCCGATAATATATTTTTGTTTAAAATTATCATATTATATTTGTTTTAAAAATTTATAGACAACGAAAAGAAAATTGCAAGCCCACCCAGTGAATGCTAGATCCACCACTGCTTGAACTGCTTGAGCTTGAGAGCGAATTTGGGGGCGGAATTAGGGTGACAACTTGAAGTTCTGCGATGTCGACGGCGAGCTTGGTCCAACAAGAAGCACACACTGAGAAGATGAGTGAAGAAGGAAGAAGAAGATGGGAGGAGATGAACATGGATTGCTTAGTAAATGCGTTTAGCAGAGCTGGAATGGAGTCACTGCTTTTGGCTCTCCCTTTTGTCTGTAAGTCCTGGCACGAAGCTACTCACAGTCCTTCATGCTGGACATGTCTTAAGTTTCCTGATCATAAACCCTATCCTTTGTTCGTTGATAAGGCTGAAGATATTGACACTCCACCTCGGAGTTTCGGCCCATTTTATGAAAAGTTTATAGAACAGTATGGAATCGATAAGAGTCGATTTTCAATCACTGCTTTTATAAAGATGGTGGTTGATCGGAGCAACGGGCAGGCTACTCTACTTAAGCTACCCCATTTCATTACAGAAGCAGCT
This sequence comes from Fragaria vesca subsp. vesca, assembly GCF_000184155.1. Taxonomy (NCBI): domain Eukaryota; kingdom Viridiplantae; phylum Streptophyta; class Magnoliopsida; order Rosales; family Rosaceae; genus Fragaria; species Fragaria vesca. The sequence goes on from NC_020496.1 coordinate 38,143,535, forward strand.
CTGAGATATGTTTCAGATGCGTGTCCTCTGCTCAAACACTTAACGTTTGAGGATAATCTGTTGATTTTCAAGCATTATCAAATTCTCCCGGAAGTGATAGGAAAGTGGAAGTTTCTGGAGAGCTTGTTGTTAGGGGGCACCATGGTGCTGATTCACCAGCATTTTAATATTGGAAAGACCTTCAGTAAATATTTTTGGGGGTTGTTGACACTGGAAATGGAAACTCCGAGCTGTGATAATGTTTTGGAGAGAATTATAGTGCAGATTGGAACTCACTGCAAGCATTTTAGGCAGCTAAGTCTTGTACTAACCCATCTTCGTCAAGTCGAGGCATTGGCAATTGTGAACTTTCTGCCACACCTTGGGAACATATTGGCGGTCAGGTGCATCATCAAAAGGGATAGCATTCTCACAATTGCTCAGGGATGCAAAGAGCTTCAGGTTTTTCATGCCAAGGAATGTGCAGGCTTTGGAGAGGATGATGAAGAAGTATGCAAGCTTGCTGGTGAGACTGGTCAGATTGTATGTGAGGATTGTGTGCTCGATGATGAACTTCTGACTCTGTTGGTTATTCGCAGACCTACTTTATTGAGGAGATTAATGATTCTCATGTTCAGACTGCTGAGTCATTGAGAGATTAGTAAGGCGGTTTTCATTTTGGTCCATCTTGATTCTTTTGTATGGTCTCAACTCTGAAAAGCTAATATCTGAATAGACCTTATGACTTGAATCTTTGTATTGCTGTGTTGGTCATTTCAGAAGTTCAAGTGTTACTATGTTTGTTATTTCAAAAGTCCAAGTGATATGTCTGTAAATTTTTCTCAAGCAATTGATGGATTTTTGCCACTTTTCACATAGATTAAAGGCTCCTACGGTGTTTAGTAGAGATATCCACATACTCTGTTGCTAAGTTTTCTCCAGATTTCAACATCTTGGATGACATAGATCTCTTTCCCAAATTCCTTATCAGTTGTAGTCTCTGCTGAGATGTAGATGTCTTCACAACAATCGAGTCTGCTGTTTGGCTCTCTGTTCCTCATTTTCAACTAGTATGTTCCATCCTGATCCAACATAGTTAGTATTTCCTAATCTGATTATGTCGGTTTTCTTCTGAAATACATATTGAAAAACGGTTCAGATTTCTAAGACAGATCCACCGGTGGTCTCTTATCAAATATCAACCACCAGCTACGAGAAAAAACACAAGGGGAGAGCCCAGGATCACAGAAGAAATATACTTTCAAGTTCGTTGAAAGCTTCAGATACATACTTCTGTACGACTAGCTTGTAGTCTGTTTTGTAATCCAGTTTGTTTTCTCAAAACATTGATAACCCTACTCGATTTCTGAGTTACTACCATTATAGAAGATAGTTACCACATTACCGTAATCTATGCATATCAAATGTGCCCAGTTGTGAAGGCTATCTCATAAGTTGCAAGAATAAGGACACATCACTTTCAATTTTTTTTTTTTGTTAGATTACTATGTAACACACAAGATGCTCCTTTAATGTGAATTTCCATAGTGAAAGTATTTTACAAACATCAAAAACACAACACAAATATGTACCCAAACTAGAAGCAATGTGAAACATAAAATGGTCACTCAGCGTCAGGTAACAGGGAGACAAAAGAACAGATGGAAACACTATCAGTGCAACCTTGTGAGCTCTTCTACTCTCTTGCAGAGCTCTTCTACTGGAACACTCATTTGTTTTGAAATTTCATCCATCTTCCCACGGCTGAGATCAAGGAATGACTCGATAAGATCACCATCCAAGAAATTTTTGGTGTCCGAGGTCTTCTTCTCGTTGCAGAATGACCTCCACTGATCATGGCTCAATCCTCCAACACCCTTTATCACCTTCCTCAAGTTTGTCTGAAGCTTCTCTAGAAAGGAATAATGATCTCGAGGAAGTGAAGCGATGACTCCAATCACACCATTAACAGTGCCAAATATCACCGTAGGAATCTGGCCCACGTCAGAGTCTGGCAAGCGCATGACAAGAGAACCATGCCGAAACCGATTGACAAATTCCCCAAGGTGATACTCTCCAACAACCTCAAGACGGCCCCGTTCCTCATCAGTCGCACCTTCACTATTTTTCCTAACAGTGAAGAGGTTGTAAAAGTTTTCAGCGCCAAGGTAAACATCATCATCGAGGATCTCTACAGCGGACATCCAATTCGCATTGTAGTCTCGGGCTCGCTCCTCAATGGCACCTTCCTCATGCTGAAGAAAAGAAAAGGAAAAAAAAGTTTTTTTAGTCCAAAAGATAAACATGTTACATTTCTGGATTTGGTGGAACCTGCAATACCCAGAACCACACATTCAAGTAAACACTTACACATCCATTACCAAGGATAGTAAAACTGAAACATGTCTTATACTGGACTAGCAGACAGACAACGGAATAGCAATATGAGACTAACCATCCTTTCAATAAGCGAAGAGACGAGGTGGCTGACTATACCTTATAAATTAATAACGAAATTGACTTCATTAAATCACCAACAACAATGAAGTCTCCACGAGTTTGTACATAGAGGGCAAGTATGTGACCATGATGTCCACATTCAGACTGCAGCTCACGTGTACCATCATCCCGGAGTGTCCACTTGTATAACTGTATCTTCTGATTGATGGCAGCAAGTAATTTTCCATTGAAAGCATTTAAAGAATAAACAGATCCCTTAGTCTCCTTCTCAGCAATGAGCTGCATCTTCCCATCTTCAACTAGGAAAACCAGAATGCGACCCTGCAATATTTTTTTATGGAAGTATCATGAAGGTCAGCTTCTATGTTAGGATGATAGTATGATGCATCAGCATGTCACATGCGACACAATTAGTAAAAGATTTATCTGCCATCTACCTTAGTCGGCTCATTTTCTTCTGGAAGAACATACGCAGTCCCAACACAGTAATATACATTACTATCATCTGAGAAGGAACAGCTAAGTATGGAACAGGCATACTCAAAAGCATCAAGTTGATAATACGTCACGAGGTCAAAACTTTGGTCATCTAGCAAACGGATGAAGTGTGTTTCAGAATCTTCTGCACCAGTCTGATTATTTTTCACACTACATATCGCAAAGGTCCTCGACTGCTCCTGATGGCAAATGCGGCGTGCATGCTCACCTAGAGGAATAGTACGGATATGAAGCTTCTGGATGTCATCAATTGTGCCAATCGTAAGTTCACCTTCTTTAGCAATCGCAAGGCTGTTGTTCACAAAAGAAAATGAAATTAGAATTTTCTACTGATTATTATTAAGCTCTCCAATCATAAAAAGCAAGATACAAAATGTGGACAAGGAGTCCACAGAAAAAGAAACTATAGAACTTGGTTTGAGCAAGATACACGTAGGCTCAACTGCCACCGAACCAGCCTAAACAGAGAGCACCCTACACTATCACTGGTTTCTAAGAAAGAAAGGAGGAAAGAGTAATCATTTATTTCTCCAACAGAGGCCCACTAAAGTTCCCAGAACCCATGCCCAATTGTTATGTAGAATATCTCATCAAGATGTTAGATTGGATCATAAACTGAAATAGGAAAAAAGATTGGATATGCACCAAGTTGGTAGGATGCAGAAAAACAAAGAAAAATAAATGAGTGAAGGGTAGAGGGAGAAAGGTACCTGTCTGGGAAAGCAGCAGAGTTGAATGGGCACATATGGCTGACTTCTTTCAAATTGACATTGCTGTAAAGTAGTTTCTTGTTACTGCTGTAGATGACAGTTGGTCTATCCGATGCAGCAAACACATGTGTAGTACTCTTAGATGAGAATGTACGGAGTGTAATGGGCTGCGTCCCAAGAGAGACTTTCTTCCTGTCAGTTAACTCGCCAGTAGTTGTGTTCAATGTAAAGTTTAAGAGGTGTCCATCGCCAAGTGCACATAGCAGATAGGATATCTGAAAAGAAAAAAGAAGAATGGTAATAATTCACATAAAACACTTCGCATAGGAATCAAACAAAGCAAAGTATGTATGCAAATTCATCATCTATACAACTATAATGCAAACTCCCAAATGATTAAAACACCAATATGCGACATAAACTAGGTGGATTGCATAAGGTAATAATATTAATTATAACCGGTGGTCAAACTTGTTAGAGAGTCACTCTTCAATAGTACTTATGACCAATGATAACAAGAATGTGTACAAGTGAGAAAGATTTAGTGATTAAGCACAAGAGCAGACATACCCCTTCAAAAGTACAGAGAAGAACAGAACGAGGTATGATCTCTCCTCCCAAATGTTCCTTTGTGATGCGGTTCAGATCAGGAAGAGAGTAAATTTGAACACTTATATCTGTCCACATCCCAACAGCTGCTAGTTGGCTATAGTTAGGGTTTTCACCTATGGGGTTTATATCAAGGCATGAGATCTCAAAGTCCAAATGTACATACTTCTTTTCTGTCAAGACCCCGTCACCAATTTCTAAATAAACTAAATGCTTTCCTCCAGTTGCCAATAAAACCTGCCATACAAGACCATAAAGAAATAAACGGTTGAATGATCAACAATGGGTCAAGCTATGTAGATGCAGAGATCTCCCAAACAGAAATAGCACCATGCTAGGAAACAGAAACCAAACCTGGGTGGCATTAGCTGTTGCTACATTAATAGAATAGCCTGCCGGAGCATGCCACTCATTCTTCAGATCCCTAGATGTAGAACTCACTAGCCTTACTGAGCTTGAAGTGACCTGTGATGTCAATTCATCAGCCAGCATGCACTAGATACTCAACTTTTTTTATCTTTCATAAAATCGTTGCAGTCCAGATTATCCACATAATGCAATATTTCAGAAAAGAAAAACTGAATAGCATTTTTTTTTTTATAGTATACAAAACAAAATAGCTATTTCAACAGTCGATGAGTTAAGTCGAACAACAAAATCACATTGAACCAGTAATAAAATACTCATTAAATACATTGAACAGTATGCATCGGAAAACCTGCAACTACCCCTAAACTATTTTTCATTCTCACATACAGGTGATGGTTAATCCACTGGAGGAGTGGTGCTGGTGGCAGCCTCATAATGTCACTGCACGCTTAACATTAAGAATAAAACTATAATAGCACAATCAGTTTGACATTTTTCACAACTGGTTCAAGTCATGATTTTAACCAAGGCTTCAGACATGGAATTTTCATATATTTAATTTACATACAGACTTCGCATACTAACTAGAAAAGGCCAACTTTTGATAAGAATCTAAAAAAACCTACCTGCACAAGTTGATTGAAGACAGCATCATGGCAAAATAAAGTTTGCACTTCAGAAGAGAAGCCCTCTATCTCAGTTTCTTCCAGCTCATCCTCCATATTCATTGCCAAAATACGTGTCTCACTAATAAAGCTAACAACCAGGAAGAAGTCGTGCGGATCATCAGTGGAAGATCTTAATGACCACATTCCCTTGATACCTTGAAGCTCAACTGATGCCTGTTCCAAGTCACGAATAAAGCAACAGCGACTTGTATCAGCATGCAAGAATGCATGAAAATGGTTAAGTTAAACTTTCGGTACAAAGGAAATATCGAAAGAGTCATACCTGTTCATTGATTCCAATTCCATTTCGAACAACACGAAGAGAACCATCTTTGTAAGCACCAGAGCAAGTTACCACTTGACCTTGGCCTTGCCTCTCAAGATCAACCACACAGAAGTCAACTATGGGCCCCAAGTTGACATACCTTTCCAAAACTTCGACATATGAGCCTTTTGCATCCGGCTGAAGATTTAGCTTTACAAGCTGTATGTTTGCATTCACTTTGAAGTGTTAGTATTATATGATAAAATCATTATTGAAATAGACATCAAATGTAGAGCAAACAAAATCTCAGAGATGCACTCAGGTGCACCTAAAAGTTCATAAGCCGCAACAGGTATACGTGACTAATACCAAGACAGAAAATCAGTGACTGTTTTCAATTGGAAAAAAGGAGTTAACAGCACTTAAGAATATGATTGGAGTTAATGAATAAATTATGCACGTATGTATCACTAGAGTTGAACATTTTCCATGCTTGGACCCAGCAATCTAGGAGGAGAAACAAAAAAAGCACTCACATTCCCTCTTGAACGATATCAACCTATTCTCTTACTATCTCCTGTTTGCAATCTATCAAATACCTCCAATAATTTTAAATTTACTGCATCATCTCTTAGTTCACCTAATAAAATGACGTTTCTCTCTCTCTCTCTCTCTCTCTCTCTCTCTCTCACACACACACACACACAATATAAACAGTGTGCATTATGTGTATAAGACTGCTAATCCTGGAGCCTAGACTATTAGACGGATAACTTGGAAATGCCTGAACAAGGTAAGCACTGACAATTAAAGTTCTTATAACAATAATGATAAAACAGTACATTATGCTGCCAATTTTAAGTTACATATGTTCTTTCCTAAACATATAGTTATAGTTCCAACAAAACATTGGTGACTCTTTGCACATCTAAGTAGCTGAGCTGGTCACCTGTGAGTCCCCATAGCTTGATCCAATATAAACGAATGCATTATCAAGATAAGAGATTGTAGATGCAATCGATGTTTCACCCAAGAGCTCCATCTTGAGTCCAGTCACCCTACAACATATGAGGAGATTAAACCTTGAACAAACAAACGAAGTCCACAACTCTTAACTACATAACATTACAATCACAAACTGGAGATTTAAGACATGAATTTCAACTCACTTTTCTTTCTCATGAGTTATAACAAGTAGGTGAAGAAGCCCAGCATGATCACCAAGTAGATACCTAGAACCATCCGCATCCACTCTTCCATAGGCTCTTGTGATGGACTATAAAATGACAAAGCAACAACTTTTTACAAACTCGTAATCAGACGCTTAAATAAATCTGTATAATAACTATAACCTACCGGTCTTATGGGGATTGCTTTAAATGCATTGGCGCTGCAGTAAACAATTGTTTCCTCTCCGATAATAAGAACACCGCAAAGTGGTGGAGGAACTGGTATTAACAACTCAGCCCCATTGTCAAGGTTGTTCTGTGACCAAGGACCCTCAACAAAATCTTTATCCTTCAGAGCAACCTCATATGTTTTGACATGGCGAGCATCCTTATTATCCTGCAATTAGAGGACCATATTAAAGTAAATGATACCTTTGTCCTAAGCACTCCTATACTGTTCATCTTGACAAATTGTGCACAACAGATAGCCCACAGAACCACTAACAGCGAAAAGAACTATGATCACACAAGAAAACATCTCGAACCATCTACCTACCTACATGCTACGTACATGTCCACAGACTTACGAGTACACTAAGTTGAAACCACCAAGAGTTTATGAATATACCCCTAAAGACCTTTCACAGGTAATCTAGTAACACTAAAGTGGACTCGAAACTCAGGTCCAAAATTTTGTTAACTTGGAATCATAAGAAAATAAATATGGTTTATATACATATAGTAAATCCATGTCTTGTTTCTACTTTCTACCAAGATATCTGGTCTATGACTGCATGTACATTAATACATTCCTGCATATTATTGCCATAGTGCATACACAATCTTCAAGTCAATACATGAACAAAGGAAACATAATACTGTAGCGACGCATACCTGGTAAAGAACTACAATTGTGGGTTTTGAACAACCATAAAGAAACTTGATATCCAAAACTTGAAGTTCCTCAAGCCTGAAAAGTTACCATCAAAATATGTAGTTGACAACTAGACAGGAGCACCAATTCACAAGGATAGAAGGAAGAATATAGCATATCAATTACAATGCATATGTTGTACCATCACTTGCCAACTAAAGTATGGTCTAAATACATGTCATCACTAATTCAATCACAGAAAGATAATCAACTAGTATATTACTAGATGACAAACAAAAAATACCTAATGTTAAATGCTTCCTTCAGCTGCCCTTTGTTGTCAAAAGGAATAACCTGACAAAACAAACAAATGTTGAGGTTCCAGTCGACACTGTTACTGTACTATAAAAATACAGAACAGTTTTTTATAGTAAGAAAGAATTAGTTTAACACCACACACCTTAAACAAGCCATCATATAAATGAAGTCCAATTAATCTGCAATCTGGATCTATTATACCAATCTGCAGAGTCATAGGTAAAGCAGGTGTATGAGTTTTCGTGAATTGGCCAACTGAAACCAAAATATGGAAAACAACAGAAATGCTAAATAAATACGAATTTCAACGGAATTTATGACCATATAATAGATGTACCTGACCACTGTCTGTAGGACGACCTATACGATCCGAGACATCCCCCATTGCCCTACAAGATAGTGGCATATATTTGTTAAAGAAATGTGAAGAGGAAAAAGTACCACTTCTAGATTACAATTGACTACAATCCATATCTTACTTGGTAACAAGCTCCTGTGTTTCGACATCCCACTGAAGGACACAAAACTTGTATCTTTCTGTTGCAATAAACAGAAAATCCTGTGCTTCGCCCTGATGAAAACCAGCATATCAGAATGATGAATCAAACCAACACCAGTATGGAGAAAACGTATTAAATAACACTTACATGTGGCCGAAAGAGTTTAAGGGTTGCAATTCGTCCATATATCGGCACATCCAAGACAGGCTGCAAAAGAAAATATAGCTCAATTCCTGCCACTAGAACCTAGCCTAACCAGGGAATTTTTTATCTCAAACTTGTATGTTTGATAACTTAAAGTTAACGGCTTTAAAAGCTATCTGCCCTTCCAAAAAACAAAGACTTAGAAACTTGTATGTTTGATAATTTAAAGTTAATGGCAACAAAGACTTAGAAGGACGGAACTCACTAAGTAAGCAACTAAATGACTTCCTTTTCAGTAAAATAAATAAACGTACCTGCAAACCCAGAGGAGTAAGTAGAAGAATTTCGATCCGCGTGCATTTTCTGGACACAAAATCACACAAAAAGGATAAGAAGGCACACTCTTGACATGAAATCTTGCACAGAAAACAACAAAAAAAAACATAATAATTCGATGATTTTTGCTGAAACTATATGCATTATGCACTCCTACGCATGGTTTTCCGAACGAAAACGAGTTCCATGCCTCTAAATTTCATCACTTCCTAGGAAAACAGGAGCTTATACGGAATCGAAAACGACTATGCGGAGCATAACACAACAAGTAGAGCCTCGATTGCTACATTATCCACGAAACCTGAGCCTATAACACATTTGGACAACTCTCAAGTAACTTTCTTCACCAATTCCCAAACCTAACATCACCGAATCGAATACAAACCAACACAATAGTGCTAATCGCAATTTGCAAGCAGAATATAGCGAAAATGAAGACGGCGGTTAACGAAACCCTAGCGGAATCAGAGAATCGAAAGCGAATGAGAGAGAGAGAGAGAGAGAGAGAGAGAGAGAGAGAAGGAGGCTTACGCGATGATGAGATTGAGCTCCTGAGGGCCGGTGAAATTGCCGACGCAGGAATGGGTGACGTTGGTGGGCTTGTGGGCCGTGACGACGTAGTTCCAGACACTCATCTTCTTCTTCTTCTTCGACTCACTCAGACACTACTGGAGCCCTAGCTCTCTCTTTCTTCTCTATTACTACTTTCACTCTCTCACCGCCTCGCGCTTCTTCTGGAAATACGGTATTAAAATACAACCCGAATTTTTATTTTTTTTGGTCGGGAAATAAATCCACACAGTGAATCGAGTTTTTATGGCAAAAAAAATAAATCATAAGTGGCTGGGAAATAAGAAATACAGATATACGTATTGTGAACTGGGGAATACGTAGGTCGTATGTATGAGGAGCCATGTCGTTGGTGGCATTGATTCGTCGGGAACCACATTTGCGAGTTGCGACGGGTTTTTATTGAGGCCGATATCGATAGTCCGGAAATTAGAAATTTGGAAATTAGAAATTTTGAAGGATATATCAAAAATTTTCCATTTCAATAAAATTTTCATATTTACAAAGATACACAAGTTATAACAAATCCTAACACAGCAGGATTGGTTGGGACATGTGGGTTTTTCTACGTTGTCTAAAATGGATAAATCATAATATATCACGATATTATGATGGTTTGTAAATATAATATCGCCAGCTGAGAAAAATGAAATTTTCACCAATATTTTGGCGAAAATCTTGATTTTTCACTCCTTGCTGAGGCCTCAATAAACCATCTTTCATTTTGGAAATGGATGTCTCACTGGTGATTAATTGATTATTGATTTGAATGCTAATGAAGGTGGGTTTGGTCGATTGAAGATGCTTTAAGCCATTAATTAAAGAAGTGTAAAATATTTTTTCACTTCTTTTCATCAGTTACATGTACATATAGATATAGACGTATAGGAAACATAATTAGGCAACCTATAGGTTAGCTAAAAACACAGCATTGTTTTCTGTGTTTCAAGTTTGGGTTGAGGATGGGTCACATGACTAGCTGAGGAACTTATATGTGATGTAGTTATAGTGTTTAATGCAGTATTCCGTTTAAAACAGAAAACTCATCAGTAACACACATTTAAACCATTTCATTTCATTTTAAGTACCAATCTTTGGGTGACCTTATAAAAAAACAATATTTAGGTGACAGTTTCTCATTCATCCCATAGCCAATTCGAGCCGGTAAATGCATTATTTTGATATACTCTTGTAAGATAACACAAGCTCATGTTTGACTCTCACTAAACTATAGTGAGTCTCACTAAACTTAGATGTTTATTTACCGTTACTCATACGTATGGGCCACCATATATCTATATTATATAATTTAATCTTAATCATATGTATATATAGATACACGTCGTATACTAAAGAAGATGTTCTAGTTTTCTAACAAAAAAATATCTCAAATTATAAATTGTTGGTAATCTCATCTAGTCTGGTTTAGAAAACAGTCTAATTCCAGGTCCACAGACTCTCACAAAGTCTTTCACTTCGCCCTACCCAACTGGACCTGGCCTTCAATTATGAGTTTATAACTCACTAATTCTCAGCTCTAGTACTCTTGTGATTCATGATCCATTGACTAGTGTCACTCTTGTACTAAAACTGGGTGTAGGTCGGTAGGACTCTGTAAGATACCAAATCATCAAACGTGTGGTGTCCAATACCCCCGCCGTTTCTGATAATATGAAACTGCAATCATCATGGTCTGGGAAACCAGCCAAAACTAGAAAGATGATGGTGACTCACCTCTGTGGCACCCACTTCATTCATTTGTTGTTTTGCTCAAACACTTCACATTGGTCTCTTGCTAATCTCTCCCCTGTCGTTTTGCCGATGAATGTCGTAAGCCGTGACGCGTGCAATGAGTCCGACTCTTGCAGAATCTCTGCAACGCTCTCCAGGTTTCACTGTCAGCACATTTCAAAGGTGCCCTTTTTACCCTTCATTATATCTTGGTCAATCTATATATATATATATATATATATGCATGCTCTATTTGGATGCAACAGAGTGTTGGGTTTGGACTTTTTAACACTTTAAAACTCCTTAAAAGTCTTGAACTCTGGCTTCTGGGTTTATGTTTAGATTGGATTGCAGATGCATGTGAATGAAGCTTGGATCAAAATATATGGAACCCAATAGAAGAGTGGTAGTTTCATGAGTAAAGGTGTTTCCTTTTCTTATTGCGGTGGGAAACCAAGTGTTGAGATTGAGTGAGAAAAGAGCTGTGTCAAATTGGAAGTGGTTGAGTAATACCAGAGATGGGTTTTAAGGCAATAGATTGGTATTGTCAACCAGAAGCTAATGGGGTATGGGCCAAAGCAGTGAGTGCTTTTGGCTCATACACTCCTTGTGCAATGGACTCTATGGTCATATGTATTTCTCATTTAGTTCTTTTGGGATTGTGCTGCTATCGAGTTTGGATGATCAAGAAGAATTTGAAAGCCCGGAGGTTCAGGTTGAGGTCAAACTACTATAACTACTTGCTGGGATTGTTGGCTGGTTACTCCACTGCTGAGCCTCTACTGAGGTTGGTGATGGGTTTATCACTCTTTAACCCGTTTGGAAGAACTGGCTTTGCTCCTTTTGAGGTGCGTTTTCTTTTCTTTTCCTGTTTCTATTTTTTGGATGGAACATTTGCTTTTGACATGCCTTACTGATATTGTCTTTCAAATGTAAGCATACACACAAAATAGATGCTATTAACAAAACATGAAGGGAATTATTTGTACAAACTTCATCAGATAGCAACCCAATATGATTGTATACAACACGAAGCCTACAAGTAATGTCATTATATGTGTTCTGGCAGGTGACTTCCTCGTTCGTTGAAGCTCTTGCTTGGTGCTCTATGCTAATTTTAATTGGCTTGGAAACTAAGATTTACATTCGGGAATTCCGATGGTATGTAAGGTTTGGAGTCCTTTATGTCTTGGTAGGAGATGCTGTGGTGCTAAATCTAGTTCTTGGAGTGACAGATTCATACAGCAGGTTAGTTTTTCTTCCTTTCACTCACTCAATACTATATCACTTTTATTGAAATCCATTTGTTGGGCTTTTCCAGTGATGCATGAACGTCCATTCACGAGGAAGAACGCTAGAGCATAAGATAATATCTGTCTTACAGCCTAACAGCCTACGTCTTAGAAATAATAGTTAACTACACAATTATAACAAAATGCTGTTGTATATCTAGATTTAAACTTTACAGATACAAAATGAATTAACTGCTCTAGATAAGAAACGATTCATCACTATATCTTTGGCTTCAAACTGTGTAGGACAGTCTTACAATCTTTGTTTTGATTGAATTCTTGCAGATCTGCTCTGTATCTGTACATAAGCACCGTCTGTTGCCAGGTTTATACCAACTGCTCTTTTTTCTGCTTTTCTCTTAAATCCAGCTGGTTAGACTTGACTTCTTCTAAAAAAAAGTTGGTTATTCTTAAATTTGATGTCTGAGGATATAAGCACTGTCTTGTTATTTCTAAGCATTCATATGAAGCTGTTTATGTTTTGGTCTTTGGTTATTGTTCTCATGCAGGTGCTGTTTGGAATTCTTCTTCTCATCTATGTTCCGAATTTAGATCCTTATCCTGGCTACATTGTTCTGCAATCTGAGTCACTTGACAATGCTGAATATGAAGCACTACCAGGAGAAGATCAAATTTGCCCTGAGCGTCATGTTAATATATTTTCCAGTAAGAAGCCTTAAACTTCCCATAATTGATGCAGAGTTTTATAGTTTTATATTGGCTTCTGTTTTTCCTTGCTTAGCATATTTTTATGGGGATAAACTAGGAATGTTCTACTATTGGCTCATATAGATCAGGTGGGAGTTATGAGTTGAATGCAAAAGCATTTGTTTAACTTTTCTCTTTTATCTGTTGATAATCGATCATCTCTCTCTCTCTCTCTCTCTCTCTCATCCACCTATAAGTGATCATACTGAACTTTCATTACACCATTTATGCCCCTTCATGCATTCAACATTCTTAGGAAACTAGTAATGACATGGACAAAGAATATCCATCCACTAGGTCCTTCATGTTTGAGTTCCTATAGGGTGAGGTCATCTAGTAATGAGTGGAGAAGATTGATTGCTAGGTGCATATTTCATGGTAATCTAAATAGTTTTTTTTGTGTGCATCTATCTAGGAATATATTTTGGATGGATGACTCCACTCATGCAGCTAGGGTACAGAAAACCCATCACCGAAACAGATGTTTGGAAGTTGGACACATGGGATCAGACCGAGACTTTGATTAAAAGGTCCAACACCCAATGCCTCCTTTGCAGTTGTTTCTTCATGATTTTATCTCCCTTGTGCCACATGCATAATAATTTGAGGTTCGCAGGTTTCAGGAATGTTGGGTTGAAGAATCTAAAAGGTCCAAACCATGGCTTCTGAGAGCACTGAATTGTAGCCTTGGACGAAGGTACTGGTTGAAATAAAAATAGCTTGATTTTATCTTATTTACTTATTTAATCTTTGAAGTGTTGAATTCAATTTTGTTAGATATAACTGAACAAATGCAAATTTGCATTTCACTCTTATTTTCATTTATTTTGTTGATGTGTTTTTCATAGGTTCTGGTTGGGAGGCTTTTTCAAGGTACAGAGTTATTCCAGTTTTCTGGGGGTGCAAATTGTTAGAATCAGTGTGGATTTAAAGCTTGAGGGATTCTTAAGAAGTCTCTAATAACACTATCTATATTGTAGATCGGCAATGATCTCTCTCAGTTTTCGGGTCCCATTCTATTAAATCATCTCTTGCAGGTTAGTTTCTTTCTTGCCAAAGCATTATTAGTAGACTTATTTTTATCATGTATAAACCATAGCATCGCAAGCTGTTAATAAAGGTGGTATATGAGTCTGAAGTATTGATTCTTCCACCTCAGCTTGAAGTATCCAACTGTTATATACTGAAATTATTTAATTATTTCTTGGGAAGTATCTTCACTGATTCACCTTTAGCCTAATCATTATTATATCAAGTAGTATCTTCAGTCAATTACTCAAGTAGCCCAAGTATCATGTCCATTTTTTAATTAATTTTTTTAATCATCATTGAGAAATTGAATAAACCTAGTTTGTAAAGAACATTGCTTGTATTTCAAGAGTGTCTGTAATCGTCTTCTTATCCATGCAGTCAATGCAACGGGGTGATCCAGCTTGGATTGGTTATATATATGCCTTCTTAATTTTCATGGGTGTGGTATGGCTTCTATCTTGGACTTTTTTCATGTGCCATCGTGTTAACAATGTGCAAATTTCATTAGTGTGTGTTGACAAGTTTATTCATCTTTGTCCAGTCATTAGGTGTGCTCTCTGAATCTCAGTATTTCCAGAATGTTATGCGTGTCGGTTTTCGGTTGAGATCAACCTTGGTAACTTTCTGTATCTGTATTTACAAGCAAGTATAATTAGACCAAAGTTCAACTGTTCAACTTAGTTTCATGTTCTTTGATTCATTAAAGGTTTGTTGCTTGCTTAACTCTTTTGTAGGTTGCTGCTATATTCCGTAAATCTATAAGAATAACACATGAGGGCCGCAAGAATTTTCCAACTGGGAAGATTACGAATATGATGTCTACAGATGCTAATTCACTCCAGGTATGGTCAAGTAGATGTATCCTCATACATGAACAAATGCTATCAAAGTCTAGACGATTTAGATTCTACTGGAAACCTCTATACATAAAGGACCAATTTTTGGAACCTATGTTTGTTCATCTTACTATATCTCTCATTGGTGCTCAACATTTTTCTCAAGCAAGAAAGAAATGCTTATATTGTTGTTCGAATTGCAGTGTATTAAGACAATTTATGGAATTATAATCTTAAGGCTGATATAGTCTTTCTCATGATGTAGCAAATATGCCAACAACTTCATGGACTATGGTCCGCTCCTTTCCGTATCACTGTAGCTATGGTTCTTCTCTACCAACAATTAGGTGTTGCATCGCTTATTGGATCCTTCATGCTAGTTCTCATGATTCCCATACAGGTCAGCATATCATTATTCTTTTTTGGTTCTTCTGCTATCAAGAGTCTGTATTATCCTTTTATAGATTTTTCTCATAAGGTCAAGCTTATAAAACCTTAATATTGTCTGCTTTCATGTATTGGCATTTATTCCCTCTTGAAAGGTACTGCTGTCTGTTAGATTTTTGCTTCCAAGATTAGTGATTTTCACTTCCTCTTTGTTAGTCCATGTGCTTAGATTTCATTTACTCTGATAACGTCACTTGTGATGTTTGATTTTGGCTAAAAAAGGGTACTCTTCCTTTAATTTTATTGTGTATAAATTTATGATGATTGATTTTCTATAATTTCTTTTGTAAATAGACAACTATCATCAGCAAAATGCGGAAACTGACAAAGGATGGACTGCAACAGACTGACAAGAGAGTTGGCCTCATGAATGAAATTCTAGCTGCCATGGACACTGTGAAGTATGACTGCATTAGATTATTTTAGATATCCTACAATGATGGTTAGTAGTCTGACACTAATCTGAAATATTATGTTTCAGATGTTATGCCTGGGAGACAAGTTTCCAGCAGCGAGTTCAAAGTATAAGGAACGATGAGCTCTCAAGGTTCCGTAAAGCGCAATTATTATCTGCTGTAAGACTCAACACTTGATCCTTTCAATTATGTACTTCCTATATATTCAAGTAATCTTAAAGCACAATCATGTGGAAAATTTCAATTTCAAGCTTTCCCTTCATTTTTGACTATCAGTGCTCTAACCAGAGAAGTGATGATAGGTGATCTGATATTGCATGTGTATACTATCTGCCATAACAGCCCCTCAACCCTTTTCACTTGGCTCGAACTCATTAATTGCAGATGCAGCTATTTTGAGGCTGACAAAGTCATATCGTAGTAGTTCTATGCTTTTATACTAGTGTGGTATAGTGGTATACTGACTATACTCTATTGGTAAAACTTTTGATTTCTGTGTGACCACATTCAAGCATGGAATTAAGTATCAACCTAGATTAACATTATTAGGGATATGGTAAGAACGTACCGCTACAAATTCAAACAAAATGTTAAGGCACAGTTTCCAATTTATGATTTGTGCAGATGGTTGAGTACTTGAGTTTGTATATGGATATGTAACTGTTTACTCCTTGATAGATTCATAATATTTAATTCTGAGAGAACATTTCTAGGGACTATTTATTTGTCACCTCAATATTGGTTTATCTGACCAATTGTCTTGGTTTGCAGTTGAACAGTTTTATTCTCAACAGCATCCCAGTTGTTGTGACAGTAACTTCGTTTGGGGTATTCACTTTTCTTGGAGGTGAATTGACACCTGCGAGGGCGTTTACATCACTTTCTCTTTTTGCAGTGCTGCGCTTCCCTTTAAACATGCTGCCCAATTTATTAAGTCAGGTAACCTGGGTTTCCTATCTGATGATTCATCTGTCATCTGCATTTGATTTAGCATGTATATTTATGTTATCTCATTTGTCGATTATTTATTTTACATTCTCTGCGATCAGTTGTCTTTGTTGTTATGTCTCTGCATCTGCTGACTCAGTCTACCTTGACAGGTCGTAAATGCAAACGTATCCTTGCAGCGTTTGGAGGAACTATTTTTAACTGAGGAGAGAATTCTAGTACCTAACCCACCACTGGAACCAGGGCTTCCAGCCATCTCAATTCAGGATGGGCACTTTTCATGGAATTCAAAGGTGTTGTGTTTACAATTTTACAAAACACACACACATATTCTAATTGGAGAATTAACTCTGCACTTTTAATTAGAATTTATGTGTGGCCATGGTGCATATTTAGTTTCTATAACGGTATTTGTCCATTTCCAAGTCTTCATGCTTTGCAGCAATGTTCCAAGTAAAAGGTTCTCTTTGTACTAAGTTTCTTAAAAAAAGAAAGTTTCTAAAAGAGATGGCTAACTACTAAGTAAAGGTTCAGGAACTTAACTTCTATGAGACATCAACTGTAAGGAATTTGATTCTTTATCAAGCTTTGCCAATTAAATATAAGTGGAAAAGTCTACCAAGTTTACTGGAAAGCATTGATATCTTTTAATCCATTTCTTCCATCTTATTATTTTAATTTTTCATCGTAAATCATCTAGGTTACTTTATCTATATATGATTAGGTGCCATGTCAACCATTAGCTCTATGGTTGACTGTGCACTCTGTCATATCTTAGAAGTCGAGGAAACACTGAAAAGTGCATAAAACCATGAGTCTATTGAATTGACATTTGTAGTAATGGTTTTGACTATGGTACTAAAGCAATATCCTAACATAGCATAGCTTGTTGAAAGGGCATACTGTGCTATGTTATCTGACATTGTACAAAAAGAAAAAGAAAATTTCTCATGTTGCATGTTGACTCTCAATATCTCAGACATGCAAAAGCGACTTAATAACCTTATCTTCTCCTTCTTTCCTTTTGCAGGCAGAGAAACCCACATTATCAAACATCAACTTGGATATACGAGTTGGTAGCTTAGTTGCAGTTGTTGGCGGCACTGGAGAAGGAAAAACATCACTTGTATCAGCCATGCTTGGGGAGCTGCCTCCAATTGCAGATTCCAGTGTTGTAATAAGGGGGACTGTTGCTTATGTTCCCCAAGTTTCATGGATTTTCAATGCTACTGTGAGTCACAACTTCTCTGCTTTAAAAGCCTATAAAGCTCAATCTACTTTGGCTTTCCTGTCACTTTCAATGTCATCTCCTACCCCTACATGCACTTTGAGGTTGTTAAATATATTTTTCCAGGTACGTGAAAACATTTTATTTGGATCTGAATTTGAAGCTGCACGGTATTGGAAGGCAATTGATGTAACTGAGTTCCGTCATGACCTGGACTTACTTCCAGTAAGTGGACTATGAGGTTTTTCTTTGCCATTACGTCTCATTAACGTGTAAAGATTCCAGTATGTTAACTATTGTACCTGATTTGCCAGGGTCGAGATCTTACGGAGATAGGTGAAAGAGGGGTCAATATTAGTGGAGGTCAAAAGCAAAGGGTTTCAATGGCCAGAGCTGTATATTCTAATTCAGATGTTTATATATTTGATGACCCATTAAGTGCTCTAGATGCTCATGTTGCTAGAGAGGTAGTATTTCTAATCGATGTACTATCATCTCAGGGTTATTATTATAATTTGGCCATATATTCATATATAAGACAACCATTTGAATTCATCGAAGTCGTAACTCTTGATCCATTTTTTTTAATTTTTTTTATTTTTAAATGTTTATGTTTTTGAATTGAGATCATTGTACTTTCAACTGAACCAAGTTGTTTGCAGGTTTTCAACCACTGCATAAAGGAAGAGTTGCAGGGGAAAACTAGGGTGCTTGTCACAAATCAGCTACACTTTCTGCCTCAAGTGGATGAAATAATATTAGTCTCTGACGGTACAATTAAAGAGAAGGGAACCTTTAAGGATCTCTCTGAAAACAGTTTGCTGTTCCAGAAGCTTATGGAAAATGCCGGGAAAATGGAAGAACATGTAGACGAAAAGGAAGACAGCAAAACTAATTACCAGGAAATCTCACTTCCTGTGTCTAATGGGGTGGTGAATGACTTGCCAAAAGATGCAAGCTACACCAAGAAAGGGAAAGGGATGAGATCTGTACTCATTAAGCAAGAGGAACGGGAAACAGGTGTTGTAAGTTGGAAAATTTTGCAGAGGTAGGATACTGAATTCTCTTCACAGATTTAAGCTTCAACGGTCTTAAAAATAAGTTGGGGAAGGTAGATTAGTCATTCGGAACATAGATTGTATATGCTTTTCGGTACAGTTCATGCTGTGTTGGTTGGAATTAGTAAATAATCGTAGCAGTTCATGCTGTGTTGGTTGGTCAAGCAAAGGGGAATTAGCTGAGCTGTGAGCTGTATGAGTTGTCTTTTTTACATGAAAACTTCACGTATATGATCATAAGGAATTGATGAATATCTCTTCTTCATTGTTGGCAGGTATAAACATGCATTAGGAGGCCTATGGGTGGTCATGGTTCTATTTACATGTTATACACTGACAGAAGTTCTTCGAGTTTCAAGCAGCACATGGTTAAGTTTTTGGACAGACCAAAGCACGTCAAAGAGTTATGCACCTGGTTTCTACATTCTTATTTATGCAATTCTATCACTTGGTCAGGTATGTTGAGAGTCAATGCATGCATGTTAGATCATTCTTTGAATATGTTATTCTTTTATATTACTTTTCTACAGTTCTACCATTATTCTTAAGTTAGAGAATCTAGCAATCTATGCACAGAAAAGAGTCATATGAAACCTCAATGACAAAGTGTAATGTCGTTTATATTAGCCACGAGCAGAGAGTCATATGTCATATGCATTGTTACTGCATTCTGTTACGGAAGAAAATTATTACAGTCGTGAGTTGTGACTGTGACATGGTTTGAACGTCCTTAATCCAAATTTCTTGACTCAGGTAACGGTGACTCTGACGAACTCATTTTGGCTAATCACTTCAAGTCTTCATGCAGCCAGAAAATTGCATGATGCCCTGCTACAGGCTATACTAAAAGCTCCAATGGTCTTCTTTCACACTAACCCAACTGGAAGGATAATCAATAGGTTTGCAAAGGATCTGGGTGACATAGATCGCACTGTAGCCAATTTTATGAACATGTTTCTGGGTCAAGTGTGGCAGCTCATTTCGACTTTTGTGCTCATAGGTATAGTGAGCACAATATCCCTCTGGGCCATAATGCCACTTCTAATTTTGTTCTATGCAGCCTATCTATTCTATCAGGTAGGTTTATGTAGTTTCAGTTTTCTATTTACCTGACTATATAAAGGTGCATCAATTTTGTATAAACTTATATAATATGATAATGAATTTGTTTTTACAGAGCACATCCCGTGAAGTGAAACGCTTGGATTCCATTACCAGATCTCCTGTTTATGCACAGTTTGGAGAAGCATTAAATGGTTTGTCATCAATTCGTGCCTATAAAGCTTATGATCGGATGGCAAAGATCAGTGGAAGGTCTATGGATAATAACATCAGATTCACCCTTGTGAATATTAGTTCAAACCGCTGGCTTACGATAAGGTTGGAAACACTAGGAGGTATCATGATATGGGTGATAGCAACCTTTGCTGTCATGCAAAATGGAAGAGCAGAAAACCAAGTACAATTTGCATCCACAATGGGTCTACTTCTTACTTATACTTTGAATATCACAAGTCTGTTGAGTGGTGTTCTTAGACAAGCTAGTAGGGCTGAAAATAGTTTAAATGCTGTTGAGCGGGTTGGAACATATATTGAATTGCCTTCTGAGGCTCCAGCTGTTATTGAAAGCAACCGTCCCCCACACGGGTGGCCATCATCAGGATCAATCAAGTTTGAGGATGTTGTCCTCCGTTATAGGCCTGGACTTCCACCAGTACTGCACGGATTATCCTTCACAGTTTCTGCAAGTGAGAAGTTAGGAATAGTTGGAAGAACTGGTGCCGGCAAATCTAGCATGATTAATGCATTGTTTAGGATAGTAGAAATAGAAAAAGGAAGCATCTTGATTGATGGGTGTGATGTTGCTAAGTTTGGATTGGCAGATTTGCGAAAAGTTCTTAGCATCATACCCCAATCACCAGTTCTCTTTTCAGGTATTGCACTTGAGGTTTGAGCTGATGTGATTTTGGAACATAAAACTAAAAACTGAGCATGCTAGACTTATGAGATGCATGATTCTAATGGTCATTCTGTCTTGTGTAGGAACTGTACGGTTTAATCTTGATCCTTTCAGTGAGCATAATGATGCTGACCTCTGGGAAGCCCTAGAAAGGGCGCATCTAAAGGATGTCATTAGAAGGAATTCCTTCGGTCTCGATGCTGAGGTAAAATCTTATTTTATAGATAATCATAGTGTCTGATATCCCTAAGCTTACTGCAATAATCAGATGCAATGATGAAGCATATTTCCTAATTTTGACATTAATGAATCAAAGGTTTCGGAGGGTGGTGAGAATTTCAGTGTTGGACAGAGGCAGCTAATAAGTCTTGCTAGAGCATTGCTACGGAGATCAAAGATTCTTATTCTTGATGAAGCAACAGCAGCTGTGGATGTTAGAACGGATGCTCTCATCCAAAAAACCATACGTGAAGAATTCAAATCATGCACCATGCTCATTATTGCTCACAGACTGAACACCATTATTGACTGTGATCGAATCCTTGTTCTTGATGCTGGTCAGGTATGCCCTCACTGATGCAATTCCTGCATTTCTGCGTACAGGATATATTAAAAGACAAATATCCTTTGTTTTCAAAAGAAAGCTATCCACTCATAAGTTTTGACCTCCACTTTTAGGTCCTAGAACATGGTTCACCAGAAGAATTACTGCTAAATGAAGTGAGCGCATTCTCCAAGATGGTTAGGAGTACAGGACCTTCTAATGCTCAGTACTTACGCAGCCTGGTTTTCAAAGGCAAGCAGAATAAGGTGAATGGAGAGGAAACTGAGCAACTGGTTGGCCTGAGTCAGAGGAGATGGTTAGCCTCTTCGCGCTGGGCCGCTGCTGCCCAATTTGCATTGGCTTTAAGTCTCACATCCTCACAGAACGATCTCCAAAGGTTAGATATTGGAGACGAGGACAATATTCTCATGAAAACAAAGGATGCAGTTATAACATTACAGGGAGTTTTGGAAGGAAAGCATGATGAAGATATAGACATATCACTAAATCAGCACCATATTCCAAGAGAAGGGTGGTGGTCAGCTTTGTTCAGAATAGTTGAAGGTAAAAAGAATCATATACTCCTGCATATAATCCATCTCTTGGGACCTTTTTCATTATATCTGTATATTCAAATATATGTTATTTGTTTCAGGTTTGGCCGTGATGAGCAAGCTGGCTCAGAACAGACTTCACCCTTTAGAAGACGACGATTTTGAAGACAACCTATAGGTTGGAGTTGAACAAGGAACAACTGTTTATACTTTATACCAGCAATTCCTCTCAAATAGAGGCCAATGAAGAAGAGCAATGGATTCAAGATGTTGATTCGTATAGATAAATCTAGATGAAATCCAAATTGTAACAAGCAGAAGAGAGTTACATCCGCATAGAACACGAGAAACAACAATCATTCAGTTGTATAGGTATTATGGCATATAGGTATTATGGCATTTGAGAATAACCACATGAATCTATTGGCCTGACTCTTTGGCTATTATTGTATCCCTCGAGCTTTGGTTACTCTAAATTATATAACAAGTCAAACCACTACACTTAGTGGTATGAAACCATTACGAGTTCGGTTCACGAAGCTGTTAAGATCGTCAGTGATATGCTACAATGCACACCCAAGCACAACTGACAAAAATTACAACTCCTCCGAGTTTTTGGTCATTTGACATAACGGTGATCATTGCCCGGAACCTGTGATTGCCACGTCACAGGTGAGCCGCCGCCACTCAGAGTCCTGACAAAACTAGAAGCGTGATTGTGACTCACCTCTGTCACACTAACCACTTCCTCTGTTTGTTTTTGTTTTTATACATTTCTTCAAGGACTTTCGCTTTGGTCTTTTCCTAATCTTGTCGCTGTCGTTTTGCCAATGAAGCTGTTTATGTATGTTTCTTCAAAGACTTCACTTTGGTCAAATGAGTCTTGCTCTTTTGTTTTCAACACATTCCAAAGGTGCTCCCTTTTTCCCTCCTCTCTTTCTTGCCATTGTATCTTTTTGCTGTCTTCGGATGCAACAGTGTTGGGTTTGGACTTTTTATGCTTGAAATTCTCAAACTTTTGCTTCTGGGTTTATGTGGGTTCCTGTTTAAATTGGATTGCAAATGCATGTGAATGAAACTAGCATCAAAATTTATGGAACCAATAAAAGAGTGGCAATTTCATGAGTAAAGGTGTTTCCTTTTCTTATTGCGGTGGGAAACCAAGTGGCGGGATTCAGTGAGAAGAAAGCTGTGTCCAATTGGAAGTGGTGGTGTTAGTTTGTAGTGAATACCAGAGATGGGTTTTAAGGCAATAGACTGGTATTGTCAACCAGAAGCTAATGGGGTATGGGCCAAAGCAGTGAGTGTTTTTGGCTCATACACTCCTTGTGCAATGAACTCTATGGTCATCTGTATTTCTCATTTAGTTCTTTTGGGATTTTGCTGCTATCGAGTATGGATGATCAAGAAGAATTTGAAAGCCCGGAGGTTCAGGTTGAGGTCAAACTACTATAACTATTTGCTGGGATTGTTGGCTGGTTACTCCACTGCTGAGCCTCTACTGAGGTTGGTGATGGGTTTATCACTCTTTAACCCGTTTGGAAGAACTGGCTTTGCTCCTTTTGAGGTGCGTTTTCTTTTCTTGATATTGTTTGTTGAATAGAGCTATTGCTTTTTGACAATCTTTATTGATATCTGCAAGCATGCGTGCACACACAATTGTATGTGATTATCAAAACATGTAAGGGATAGTTTTAAATTGTTGATTGCTACTAAAATCTTCATCTGATAGCTGTAAATAGTAATCCTATGTGATTGTATACAACTATACAACATCAAGCTTACGTTGTAACTATTTGTGTTCTTGCAGATGAATTCTTCGATCATTGAAGCTCTTGCTTGGTGCTCCATGCTAATTTTGATTGGCTTGGAAACTAAGATATACATTCGGGAATTCCGATGGTATGTAAGATTTGGAGTTCTTTATGTTTTGGTAGGAAATGCTGTGGTGCTAAATCTGATTCTTGGAGTGACAGTGACAGATGCTGACAGCGGGTTAGTTTTTCTTCCTCTCACTTAATATTGTTTTCTCATTTATCAAATTCCATTTGTTGGGCTATCCAATGCTTTTTGAAGTTCCATTCACAGGGAAGAATCCTACAGTATAAGATAATTGATGTGTTGTCACGTCCTAACAGCCTAACCTCCCAGATTAAAATGTTTAATACACAAATTTAACAAAATGTTTTTGTATATTTTTGATTTAAAATTTACAGAAACAAAGATTATCAAAACATGTGGTACATTCTTAAAATCTTTGTTCTTATTGAATTCTTAACAAGAGGAAGATGAACAGTAAATGATTCACTATCTGTTATTGGTCTCATACAGTATGGGACATTCTTAAAATCTTTGTTCTTATTGAATTCTTGCAGATCTGCTCTGTGTCTGTATATAAGTACTGTCTGTTGCCAGGTTTGTCCCAAGTACTCCCAACTGTAGTTTTTTTATTTTCTTTTCTCTTGCATCTAGCTGGTTATACTCAAGTTTGAAGTCCGACGATATACACACTGTTTGATTATTTTTAAGTAACTCCATTATTGAGCTGTTTTCGTTTTGATCTTTGGTTATTGTTCTCATGCAGATGCTGTTTGGAATTCTTCTTCTCTTCTATGTTCCTAATTTAGATCCTTATCCTGGCTACATTGTTCTGCAATCTGAGTCACTTGACAATGCTGAATATGAAGCACTACCAGGAGAAGATCAAATTTTCCCTGAACGGCATGCTAATATATTTTCCAGTAAGGATCCTAAACTTCCCAGAAATTGATGCACATGTTTATATATTTTTAAACTGGGCTTCCATTTGTTCTTTTATGGGATTAGCCGAGAATGTTCTACTGTTAGCTGTATATTGATTAGGCAGAGTTATAAGTCAAATGCAAATGCATTGATCTTCTTTTCTCTTTTGTCTGTTGACCTGTTGACGATCGATAGACTCTCTCTCTCTCTCTCTCTCTCTCCACCTAATAGTGATATACTGTCTGGTTCTT
>NC_020496.1:38168964-38174503 GCF_000184155.1 Fragaria vesca subsp. vesca
GGGGGGGGTGGTGTTTGCGAACGATTAGAAACAGTGTGCATTTGTATCTCTCTTATAATATTATCCATGTTGTAGATTGGCTGGGATCTGTTTCAGTTTTTGAGTCCCATTCTCTTAAATCTTTTATTGCAGGTTAGTTTCTTTTTTGCCAAAGACTTCCAAGTAAAGACTTACTTTACCATGTATAAACTATCATATCAAAAGCTTTCTATAAAGGAGGTAAGAGAGTCAGAAGTATTGAAGCTTCAATCTCAAGTCATTTTCTTCCTTAAAAAAGAAAAATAAAAAAACTCAAGTCATTGTCCAACTATTTTTTAGGAGAAATAGCATCACTGTTAGCCTAGACATTATCATATCATGCAGTCAGTTACTCTAGTAGCTCAAGAATCTATTTTTTTTTTTTAATTTTTTATTATCATTCATTTGAGCAATTGAATGAACCTGCTTTGTTAAACATATTACTTGTATATCAATTTCGTCTGTAATCCTCTTTTTATTCCATGCAGTCAATGCAACGAGGTGATCCAGCTTGGATTGGTTACATATATGCCTTCTTAATTTTCATTGGTGTGGTATGGCTATTATCTTGGACTTTTCTCAAGTATCATCGTGTTTAGTATCAAGTGTTGATTAAAAAAAAAGTGAAATACATTGACAAGTTTATTTATTTTTGTCTAGTCATTTGGTGTGCTCCTTGCGTCTCAGTATTACCAGAATGTTCAGCATGTTGGCTTTTGGTTGAGATCAACTTTGGTAAATTCTTCATCCAGATCAACTCGTTTCATTTTGTATGATTCACTAAAAGTTTTTTTCTTTGTTTTACTCTTTGTAGGTGGCTGCTATATTCCGTAAATCTATAAGAATAACACACGAGGGCCGTAAGAAGTTCCCATCTGGGAAGATAACAAATATGATGTCTACAGATGCTGATGCGCTCCAGGTATGCTCGAGTAGACGTATTGTCATACCTGAAGAAATGCTATAAAACTCTAAACAATTTAGATTCTCCTGGAAACTTTTAAACATTTTGATCAAAGAACCAAATTTTGGATACTGATACTTGGTCATCTCTCTCTCTCTCTCTCTCTCTCTCTCTCTCTCTCTCCTTGTCATTTTACCTTCTAGAAAACTACTTATTGTTTCCTTTCGGTAGACGAAGTTATCTCGAGCAAGAAGGCAATGCATATCTAATACTTTGAACTGCTTTTTATTATGTCAATTTACTCAACTTCGAATTTATAACTGACAAGAATGATCTTTATCATGATTCAGCAAACAGCCCGAATCCTTCACGGACTATGGTCAGCTCCTTTTCGTATCATTGTAGCTATGGTTCTTCTTTACCAACAATTAGGTGGTGCATCTCTTATTGGATCCTTGATGCTAGTTCTCACAATCCCCATCCAGGTCAGCATGTCATTATTATTCAATTTTGGTTTTTCTTGGTATCAACAGTCTATTTATTGACTTACCTCACAAGTTCAAGCTTAGAGAACCTTTCTATTTCCCGCTTTAAAGTTACTGGTTGTATTGGTTGTCTGTTGGAATTTGTTTGCAGGATTGGTGAATTTCATTTTCTGTTAGTTACTCTGATACTGTCGCTTTTTCTGTTTGATTCTGTCGATAAAGAAATTTCTCTTCCTGTAATTTCGTTGTGCATAATGAGTCATTTTCTATAATTTCCTTTGTAAACAGACAACGTTGTTCAGCAAAATGCGGAAACTGACTAAGGATGGACTGCAACAGACTGACAAGCGAGTTGGCCTCATGAACGAAATTTTAGCTGCCATGGACACTGTGAAGTATGACTGAATTATATTATTATAGCTTATCGGTGATGTTTTCTATTCTAATGTGAAATATTGTGTTTCAGATGTTATTCATGGGAGACAAGTTTCCAGGAGCAAGTTCAAAATATACGAAATGATGAGCTTTCAAGGTTACGTAAAGCGCAATTACTATCTGCTGTATGACACAACACTTCATCTTTTAAATTATGTGGGAAGTTTCAATTTCAGGCTTTCCCTTCATGACTTTTTTTTTCTCTCGTTCTCTATTTCCCTTCATACTTACTATTGGTCCTCTTACCGGAGAAGTATCCATAGGTGATTTGTTATTTTATTTGTTGAAATTGAGTATGTAAACTAACAGCTATCACACCCCCTAAAGCCTTTTTACTTGGCTCAAACTCATTAATTGCAGATGTAGCTACATATATTAATGATGTTGGCAAGGTCTAATCATAGTTGTTTTACGCTTTTATACTAGTGTCGTGTACTCTAGAAATATTTAGCATTGGTAAAATAATTGATTTCTGTGTGACCACGTTCAATCATAGAATTAGGTATCAACCTAGATTAACATTATTAGTGACGTAATATACAGCTACAAATTCAAAGAAAATGTTTGAGCATTTTCCATTTATAAGTTGTGTAGATGGTTGAGTTTATACATGGATAAGTAACTGTTTCCTCCTTGATAGATTCATAATATTTTATTCTGATAGAACATTACTACGTACTATTTATTTGTCACCGCATAATTTATGTGACCAGTTGTTTGGTTTTTCAGTTGAACAATTTTATACTTAACAGCATCCCAGCTGTTGTGACAGTAACTTCATTTGGGGCGTTCACTTTCCTTGGAGGCGAATTGACACCTGCTAGGGCATTCACATCACTTTCTCTTTTTGCAGTGCTACGCTACCCTTTATTCATGCTACCCAACTTATTAAGTCAGGTAGCATGGGCTTTTTATCTGTTAACTCATCTGTCATCACCTACATTTATGTTATCTCATTTACAGTTGGAGATCTTGTACTTCACATTTCTTTTGTGCGTATGGGCGTGTCATCTAATTCTCCCAGTCTTTTTGACTTGGTGTTTGCTGACTCTGCTCTACCTTGACAGCTTGTAAATGCAAATGTGTCCTTACAGCGTTTGGAGGAACTGTTTCTAACTGAGGAGAGATTTCTAGTACCCAACCCTCCTCTTGAACCAGGGCTTCCAGCCATCTCAATTCAGGATGGGTACTTTTCATGGGATTCAAAGGTGTTGTCTGTTATCTTTAGAATTATATATTTTCTAAATCCAGAATTTACGTTAATTAGTTAGAATATGGGGTCATCTATGGTGCATAGTTGGTGTCTGTAACAGTATTTTTCTCCTCTGTTCATTGCCAAGTATACATGTCTTGCAGTAACGATCTATGAAAAAACATTCCTTGTAGTAAGTTTCTTTTCCTATCTGAAGGAGATGGCTAACAAGGTAATTAGGAACTCAACAACTTTGAGTCATCAACTGTAAATAACTTTTCAAGTGTCATGCTTTCACCGATGTTGATATAAGTGGAAAATTATACCAAGTCTACTTGATGCATTGATATCTTTTCATCTTAAACTTTTAATTTTGCATCGGAAACCGGTTGCTTTGCCACAATTTAATTTTCTGACATGTAAACCATTGAGTTCCATGGTTGACTGTTCTGTCATAGCTTAGAATACATGGAAACACTGTAAAGTGATACCATAAAGAGGTTTATAGAATTGTGTACTCTTCTCATTGAGAGGCAAATGATTATATACAGTGAATTATAGGATTATTATTACCGCCATTTAGATCTGTTGTCTAGTAAATTACAATCAAGGGTATCAATTACATAATGAAGAGGAAGCTAAGATCAAGCAACTATGATATACAGTAAACTGGACATATTTGACTTGGAAAGTATTAATTATGTGATTTAACAGAAACCAAGATGCTACTGAGTTGGCCTTCATAGTTCAAACTAATGGTTTGGACTATGATGCTAAATATCATTGCTTGTTAATATTAACAAGGTATGCTATCTGGAAATTTTACCAGAAAAGAGAGTAACATAGACAGTCCAAGAGAATTTCTCATGTACGTGATGATGCTAGTCAATTTCTTGAACATGCAAAGATGTCTTAATAACCCTTACTTCTCCTCTTTCCTATGCAGGCAGAGAAGCCCACATTATCAAACATCAACTTAGATATCCCAATTGGTAGCTTAGTTGCAGTTGTTGGTGGCACTGGAGAAGGAAAGACATCACTTATATCAGCCATGCTTGGGGAGCTTCCTCCCATAAAAGATGCAGGTGTTACAATTAGGGGGACTGTTGCTTATGTTCCCCAAGTTTCATGGATTTTCAATGCTACTGTGAGTCACAGTTTCTCTTCTTTAGAAGCCTATAAAGCTCAATCTACTTTGGATATTCTGTCAATTTTAAGTCATCTTGACCCCTACATGTGCTTACAAAGTGTTAAATATATTCTTCCAGGTACGTGAAAACATTTTATTTGGATCTGCATTTGAAGCTGCACGGTATTGGAAGGCTATTGATGTAACTGAGTTCCATCATGACCTAGACTTACTTCCAGTAAGTGGACTATGAGGTTTTTCTTTGCCATTACATCTCATTAACATGTAAAGATTCCAGTATGTTAACTACGGTACCTGATTTACCAGGGTCGAGATCTTACGGAGATAGGTGAAAGAGGGGTCAATATTAGTGGAGGTCAAAAGCAAAGGGTTTCAATGGCCAGAGCTGTATATTCTAATTCAGATGTTTATATATTTGACGACCCATTAAGTGCTCTAGATGCTCATGTTGCCAGAGAGGTACTATTTCTAATTGATGTACTATCATCATTCTCATAATCTTGCCATGCTCATCTATTAAAAAACGAGTTATAATTCATCAAGTACAAATTCAAAGTTTTTTTTGTTTTTTTTTCCTTGAGACTTCAGATCATTGTCTTTCAACTGAACCCAGTTTTTTTTGTAGATTTTCAACGGCTGTATCAAGGAGGAGTTGCAGGGGAAAACTAGGGTGCTTGTCACAAATCAGCTACACTTTTTGCCTCAAGTGGATGAAATTATATTAGTCTCTGACGGTACGATTAAGGAGTTTGGAACCTTTAAGGATCTCTCTGAAAACAGTTTGCTGTTCCAGAAGCTTATGGAAAATGCTGGGAAAATGGATGAACATGTAGAAGAAAAGGAACACAGGAAAACTGATTACCAAGAAACCTCACTTCTTGTGTCTAATGGGGTGGTGGACGACGTGCCAAAAGATGCAAGCTACACCAAGAAACAGAAAGGGATGAAATCTGTACTGATTAACCAAGAGGAACGGGAAACAGGTGTTGTAAGTTGGAAAGTTTTACACAGGTAAGAGACTGAATTGTTCTTCAAAAATTCAAGCTTAAACATGGTCTTAAAATTAAGACGGAGGAAGTAGATTGCTAATAGGAAAATATAGATTGTTGAAATGTTTTTGGATTAATGGGAAAAACAAGGATATGTTTGACGATCATAAAGATATATATACAGGCCGGATGTGGAGCGCACGTGCGCACTGGCTTAAAGTGCGCACGTCCCTCCATTCGCCACCGTCCGGCGCCGACGACGGCGCGCCTCCACCCCAGCGGACTCCAGCAGCGTCCCCGATCACTTTCCCTCCCCGGCGAGTCCGCCGAATTCCAGTTTCCTGCGAGATTGACTTTATTTAAAGT
>NC_020496.1:38175418-38181308 GCF_000184155.1 Fragaria vesca subsp. vesca
ACGGACTGTATATATATATACAGACGTTATCAGGTGCGGATGTCCCTCCTTTCGGCACCGGCGAGGGCGAGCCTCCATCCTAGCGGACTCCAGCAGCTTCCACGACCACTTTCCATCCCCGCCGAATTCCAGTTTTCCGGCCAGATCACCCAAAACTTCAAACAAAGTCAATCTGGTCGGAAAACTAGAATTCGGCGGACTCGCCGGGGATGGAAAGAGGTCGGGTAAGCTGCTGGAGTCCGCTGGGGTGGAGGCGCGCCCTCGCCTGCACCGTACGGTGGTGAACGGAGGGAAATCCACACCGTAAGGCGGTGCGGACGTCCGTATCTGCAACAGACTGTGTATATATATATATACACATATACGGAGCCGTTCGAGAGTGGACGTCCACACGGCTCTAAAGTGCGGACGTCCCTCCGTACGGCACCGGCGAGGGCGCGCCTCCACCCCAGCAGACTCTAGCAGCGTCCCGGACCACTTTCCCTCTCGACAAGTCTGCCGAATTCCAGTTTTCTGGCCAGATCGACTGTGTTTGAAGTTTTGGGTGATCTGGCCGGAAAACTGGAATTCGGCAGACTCGCCGGGGAGGGAAAGTGGTCGGGGACGCTGCTGGGGTGGAGGCGCGCCCTCGTCGGTGGCGAACGGAGGGACGTCCGCACTTTAAGGCCGGTGCGGACGTTCGCCTCTGATCCTGCCTATATATATATATATACAGTCCGTCTCTGCTATGGTACGGATTTTCGTCCGTTCGCCACCGTACGGAAAGTGGAATTCGGCGGACTCGCCGGGGATGGAAAGTGGTCGGGGAAGTTGCTGGAGTCGGCTGGGGTGGAGGCGCGCCCTCGCCGGCCCCGTTTGGTGGCGAATGGACGAAAATCCGCACCGTAAAACGGTGCGGACGTCCGCACCTGAGAAAAGTTCTATATATATATATATGCTTGTCGGTACAGATTATATTGCTTTGCTTGGAGTTAGTAAATAATCGAAGTGTTGTTATTTTTGGTCAAGCAAAGCGGAATTAGCTGAACATTGAGCAGTACGAGTTCGGTGTTCTATATGGGAACTTTACTTATATGATCATAATGAATTGATGAAAATCTGTTTCATTATTGTTGGCAGGTATAAACATGCATTAGGAGGCCTATGGGTGGTCATGGTTCTATTTACTTGTTATACTCTTACTGAAGTTCTTCGAGTTTCAAGCAGCACATGGTTAAGTTTTTGGACAGATCAAAGCACATCAAAGAGTTATACACCTGGATTCTACATTCTTATATATGCAATTCTCTCAGTTGGTCAGGTATGTCAGGAGGTAGTACATTTTGAAATATGTATCCTATTATACTGATTTACTACGGTTCTTTATCATTAAGTAGTAGAATCTAGAAATCTATGCACGGAAAATAGTCATATGAAACCTCAATACGAAAATGTAGGGTGGTTTACATTGGTCGCAAATATAAGAGAAGTGTATTCTCTAATGTGAAGTCATATCCACATTATAGAAGAGAAGTGTATTATCCAGCTCCATGCAAAGAGTCCTATGCATTTTCCTGCTCTCAATTATAGAAGAAAATTATTGTTGTGACTGGCATGGTTTGAAGGTGCTTAATCCCCAATTTCTTGACTCAGGTAACGCTGACTCTGACGAACACTTTTTGGCTGATCACTTCAAGTCTTCGTGCAGCCCGACATTTGCATGATTTCCTTCTACATGCTATATTAAAAACTCCAATGATGTTCTTTCACACTAACCCAACTGGAAGGATAATCAATAGGTTTGCAAAGGATCTCGGTGATATAGATTGCAATGTAGCGAATTTTATGAACATGTTTCTGGGTCAAGTGTGGCAGCTCCTTTCAACTTTTGTGCTCATAGGAATTGTGAGCACAATATCCCTCTGGGCCATAATGCCTCTTCTAATTTTATTCTATGCAGCCTATATATTCTATCAGGTAGGTTTTTTGTGGTATATATCAGTTTTTATTTACCTGACTCTATTAAGCAGTCAGTAATTAGTCTGGAGAGACTTAAATGCTTAGTCTAAGAGTTCTCCTAGAGCCCAGAGTCTTATTAAATGTTTTATTGTCTTTATCGTTTTATCTGTCATTATTCTAGTGTTTCGTGTAGTCTTTAGCTAGAGGGTTCTAGAGTCTTATGCATTTATTACGAGTAGTTAAGTAAGTAGTTGTGTCAGGGTTATGTATGTCTTCAGTTCTGGAAATTCAAAAACATCAGTTTATTTACCAAAAACCTAGTCTTTCTAGCTCTAAGGGTTCAGTGTTCAACCCTTTAGCTATTCCTAGTTACTTCTAGGCCTCATTTGGTTCACAGATTGTAGAGGTTAGGAAGGGAAAGTTGTTTTTTTCCTTTGTTTGGTACACCTAAGGAAAGGAAAGACTATACTGCAATATGGGAAAAAAGATGGGAAATTGGATCCTCCCACATACCATGAGATTCAATCTCCCTCGTACTTTCCTAACATTAATTGCATATTAATTGCATCTTTCAAATATTATTTTAATGCATGTTATTACCAAATTATCCCTAAAATTTTTGAATCTTGAATATTTTATATTTTAATACTAAGGATATAATTAGTAAATTAATGTTACTTGTTTTCCTATCCATGCATAAACCAAACATTGAAAAGGAATGTAAAATACATTTTTTAGTTACTTTCCCGACGTTCCCAAACACCTTGTGGGGAAACTAGTGGGAAATTTACTTTCCTTTATACATAGGAATGACCAAGGAACCAATTTCCTTTCCATCAACCAAACGAGGCCCTAGTTCAGATCATTCTAAAGGGCCTGCATCAGTTAATGTGCATTAATTTTGTGAAACCTTATACATATCTGATTTTTTGTACAGAGCACGTCCCGTGAAGTGAAACGCTTGGATTCCATTACGAGATCTCCTGTTTATGCACAATTTGGAGAAGCATTAAATGGTTTGTCATCAATTCGTGCCTATCAAGCTTATGATCGGATGGCGAATATTATTGGAAGGTCTATGGATAATAATATCAGATTCGGTCTTGTAAAATGTAGTTCAAGCCACTGGCTTTGATATAAGGTTGGAAACACTTGGAGGTATCATGATTTGGGTGATAGCAACCTTTGCTGTCATGCAGAATGGAAGAGCAGAAAACCAAGTACAATTTGCATCCACAATGGGTCTACTTCTTACTTATACTTTGAATATCACAAGTCTGTTGAGTGGTGTTCTTAGACAAGCTAGTAGGGCTGAAAATAGTTTAAATTCTGTTGAGCGGGTTGGAACATATATTGAATTGCCTTCTGAGGCTCCAGCTGTTATTGAAAGCAACCGTCCCCCACACGGGTGGCCATCATCAGGATCCATCAAGTTTGAGGATGTTGTCCTCCGTTATAGGCCTGGACTTCCACTAGTACTGCACGGATTATCGTTCGCAGTTTCTGCAAGTGAGAAGCTTGGAATAGTTGGTAGAACTGGTGCTGGAAAATCTAGCGTGATAAATGCATTGTTTAGGATAGTAGAAATAGTAAAAGGAAGCATCTTGATTGATGGTTGTGATGTTGCTAAGTTTGGACTGGCAGATTTGCGAAAAGTTCTTAGCATCATACCCCAATCACCGGTTCTCTTTTCAGGTATGGACTTGGAGTGAGCTAATGTGATTTTACAACGTAAAACTAAAAACTGATAAGCATGCTAGCTAGACTTATGAAATGCATGATTCTAATGGTCATTCTATCTTGAGTAGGAACTGTACGGTTTAACCTTGATCCTTTCAGTGAGCATAATGATGCTGACCTCTGGGAAGCTCTAGAAAAAGCACATCTAAAGGATGTGATTGGGAGGAAATCCTTTGGTCTCAATGCTGAGGTGAAACCTAATTTTCTTTTGGTTATGTTTAGGGTCTGATTATGCTTAGGGAACTGCAAATCCTATTTACTTGGATGCATAAAATAGCAGATAATCTGGTGATTGTTGAAACGAATAAAATGATGGTATGGACTGTATGATGTAATTATATATAAAAGGAGAAATTTATGTATGATTCCTAATTTTTTTCATTAATGAATCAAGGTTTCTGAGGGTGGTGAGAATTTCAGTGTTGGACAGAGGCAGCTAATTAGTCTTGCTAGAGCATTACTACGGAGATCAAAAATTATTGTTCTTGATGAAGCAACTGCAGCTGTGGATGTTAGAACTGATTCTCTTATCCAAGAAACCATTCGTGAAGAATTCAAATCATGCACCATGCTTGTTATTGCCCACAGATTGAACACCATTATCGACTGTGATCGAATTCTTCTTCTTGATGCTGGTCAGGTATGCCCTCACTTTAATGCAATTCCTGCATTTTCTGCTTACAGGATATATTGTTTATGGAAGTCAGTGGAAAGTAGACACCGTAGTATAATAGTTTATTCTCTAACGTTCGGTTTCAAGAGAAAGCTATCAATTCATAAATTTAAACATCCCCTTTTAGGTCATAGAACATGGTTCCCCACAAGAACTACTGCTAGATGAACAGAGCGCATTCTCAAAGATGGTTAGGAGTACAGGACCTTCTAATGCTCAGTACTTGCACAGCCTGGTGTTTGAAGATGAGAAGAATAAGATGAATAGAAACGAAATCAAGCAACTGGTTGGCTAGAGCCAGAGGAGATGGTTAGCCTCTTCGTGCTGGGCCGCTGCCGCCTCCTTGGCTGTTAGTCTCACATCCTCACAGAACGATCTCCAAAGGTTAGATATAGGAGACAAGGACAATATCCTCATGAAAACAAAGGATGCAGTGATAACACTACAGGGAGTTTTGGAAGGAAAGCATGATGAAGTTATAGACACTAGCCTTTGTACACGCGCGTGCGGGAGTGTGGTTTTATGCATCATTTTGAAAGAAAGATGAATAAAAATCAATAACCAAGAATTGTAGAATTACAAATATATAAAGAGCACTCATCAATACATGTCCTAAGTTGAATATCAGACAATATAAAAGTTAAGAAAGATAAGAACGTGACATTGTTTTTAGATATGTAAGTTGAATCCATAAATTTGCTCAAAAGGGAATTTATTGTGAACATTTACATGTTCAACATCAATTACTCTAAGTGAATGAAGTCATAATATCATCTTTATGCCATCAACCTCATCAATATCAAAAGATTCTTTTTAAAACGCAATTGACACTGATCAATATAAAAATATTTAATTTTCTCTTATTAATATTATTATCATTATTATTGTTGTTGTTTTTTTGTTTTAGAATGCAATTTTCTCTTTTGCAAAATGTATAGCATTGCCCAGTATTATTTGGTATAATGACATAAGTCTCTCCTTATAAGTGAGAAATCGTGAGTTCGACTCACAATAGTATAACACATTAATTGCGTATTTGATAAAAAAAATGTATACCATTAACAAAAAAAACTGAGTAGGAAAACAGAAAGAAAGCCAAAAAATAAAATAAAAAGAAAAATGGAGGGGCAAATCTCAAATAGAAAACTGAGGTTTGAAAAATAAAAGAAAAATGGAGAGACAGAACTCAAATAAAAAAAAATACATATGCCAAGAGAGGGGTGGTGGTCAGCTATCTTCAGAATAGTTGAATGTAAAAAATCATAAACTCCTGCATAATTAAACGTTGGTTGTTTGTTTCAGGTCTGACCGTAATGGGTAGGCTGGCTCAGAAGTCAGAACAGACAACCCTATAAAAGATGACTATTTTGAAGACCGATCTATAGGTTATTGAGCCCAGTCCTGGCTTCTCCTATGGGAAACATGAATGGGATATTGACCATTTTCTTTTTAGGCAAATCAGTACTATCTTCGTAGAGCTGCACCTATTTTACGTAATAAACTAGGTAGTTTTACCTGCGCTCCGCTGCGAGAGAGAGA
>NC_020496.1:38181457-38190717 GCF_000184155.1 Fragaria vesca subsp. vesca
AAAACAGGGGGCAAAATTGTAATTCATAGGGTGATGGCATGACTATAATTATGTAGTAAGTGAGGGCACAATCGTCATTTCTTGAAATGGGGGCAAAATTGTAATTCAGAAGATGACGGTAGGGCTGTAATTATGGTATAAAGGCTGCTTATGAACTGTAAAGGTTGCACCTCCTTTACTATATAGGGAAATAAGCAACTGATCGAAATAGCTCATGGAGTTGTGAATTCGACAAATTGTTTCGTGTGGGTTGTTGGGAAAGTGTTTAAGTTTGAGAATGATGATCAGAGTCATGAAGATGAGGAGAACTGGCTGGTGGATTTTGAGAAGAGAATGAGGGAGAGTGGGAGAGGGGTTGTTATAAGGGGATGGGCGCCTCAGATTCGGATGCTGGAGCATAAGGCTGTTGGTGGGTTTGTGAGTCATTGTGGGTGGAACTCGACATTGGAGAGTGTCTGTGCCGGCGTGCCGATGATCATGTGGTCGCTCTCAGCGAAGCAGTTTTCGAATGAGAAGCTGATTACTGATGTGTTGGGGATTGGTGTTCAGGTTGGGAGCAAAGAGTGGGCGTCGTGGAATATGGAGAGGAAGGAAGTGATTGGGAGAGAGAAGGTTGAGGCTGCGGTGAGGAAGGTGGTAGGTGGTGGTGAGGAGGAGGTGGAGATGAGGAAGAGGGCCAGAGATCTTGCGGAGAAGGCAAAGAAAGCTATTGAAGAAGGTGGGTCATCATATGCAGAAGTGGATGCTTTGATTTCAGAGCTCAGGTCACTGAAGAAGAACTGATCGTCATGGAATCTGGGATTTACAAGATGTAGTCTATTGGTTTAGATCATATTGAATTTATTTTTAATGGTTGAAATTTGAGATTCATGGACTACCATACAAGAATGGCCCATGTCTATAAACAAGCTCAAGTAACCTGTTGCTACTAGGAGAGCTCCGAAACAGCGCAAGGACTAATGCAGAGGAGGGTGTTTGGTTGTAGCTTGAAGCGAAATTGTGCCAATCGTACCCGCAAGCATTTCCAGAGAAGGTATACTGAAAGTTCAATGTTATCTCGAGTTCTTGACTCTTTCAAATCGATAAAGACAAGCAGCAAGAATGCGTAATGATATTTCCTACGCGAGTCTATTCAGCGCACCCGGATGCCAAAGAGTGCGTGCAAACAACTCGATGTGAAGTCGGCTGGTCCTCGTTTTAAGTCGTTTCTCTCTCTCTCTCTCTCTCTCTCTCTCATGAATCATGATCTCATCTTCCTCTCTCTCGTCTTCCTTGTGGCTGAGACCTCATTCTGAATCCATAAACAAGTTCAAAATCAGGACATGAAGGAGAGGTTGTGCTTGGAGGTGGAGCGGCTGGGGCTCAAGATGGTGAGGCTTGGAAGCCATGGCGGTGGTGCCCAATTCATGGGTCGGCCAATTCTGTTGCTCCTCCGGTTTCCTACACCATAACAAGTCCCTCAAATTCAACCCCAACACTCTAAGCTTTCTTCTTCGGGCTGCGGCGAGAGTAAGTGTTAACTGCGCTGGGTCCTCTTTGAGATTGAACAAGCCGAGAGCTTCGCCTCCGTCCAATAATGCCCAAGTTTCGGTTTTAAATGTAAATCTGTTATCAGTTGGTTTGACTTGATGCTGTGGTTTTCTTAGTTTCAACTGGAGGATGCAATTGACAAGGAAGAATATGGTATCTCAGATCATTTGATTTTGATAAGCATTTGCATAGCTTTAACCCGGGAGCCGGGGCCTGCTTATAAGAATTTGTTTATTAACAATGGGGTGTTCAGGTGTTGTATGTTGCCAGAGATTTGGATAATGAGTATATTGTTATTGGAGTCGAAACTAATGTATGGTGTCAAGTTTGATGTTGATATTGTGGAAGGAGAATTCTTGAATGGACCACGAGGGGAACTGTTATATTTCACGGGTCATATATTCTCCCGTAGTCATATCATATTTCACAAGACTTTCGATAATTTTGTTTTTGATCATTAGAATTAAATGTGTCTACTAATGTGCTATAACTTGTTTAGTAGGTTATTAGCAAGTGTACATCATTATGAACCAACTATACGGAGGAAGCAATATTTTCAAAAATCTTGTGAAATAAGATGTGATCTGTATGGTGAAATACATGTATGGTTGAAAAATCACATATTTCCGGTAACGTTTGGTCCCCAATAGAAGCGATCAACCCTATTTACGCTTATGCTTCCATATGGAGAGCCTTATCGTCGAGAGGTGAACGTCTCTAAATTTTTATATGGGTGGTTACATATCATCAATGTGAGAGTTTTGTGTGTTAAAGAA
Organism: Fragaria vesca subsp. vesca; assembly: GCF_000184155.1. NCBI lineage: Eukaryota > Viridiplantae > Streptophyta > Magnoliopsida > Rosales > Rosaceae > Fragaria > Fragaria vesca. Next base: position 38,183,764 of record NC_020496.1, read on the forward strand.
TCAACCAGACTAGGTTATATAGGGGTACGTAAGAGCGTTTTTGTGTAATAAATGACCTCGGTTTAAGGTTGACCGCGTCGATCGAGAGCCAAACATTATCGAAAACAGGTAAATTTTTTCACGTAGCCATATTTAAGTACGTTGATCATATCGGACAGTTGAATTTTTATTTTGTGAAATTTAGCCATTGGAACCACAACGTGGTATAACTTGTTTAATAAATTATATGTGTACATATTTGTGAACCAACTATTCGGAGGAAGCAATATTTTCAAAAATCTTGTGAAATAGGATATGATCTGTATGGTGAAATACAACTATGGTTGAGAAATCACATATTTTCGGTAACGTTTGGTCCCCGATAGAAGAAGTCAACCCTATTTACGCTTATGCTTTCATATGGAGAGCCCTATCGTCGGGAGGTGAACGTCTCTAAATTTTTACATGGGTGGTTACATATCATCAATGTGAGAGTTTTGTGTGTTGAAGAATCAACCAGACTAGGTCATATAGAGGTACGTAAGAGCGTTTTCGTGTAATAAATGACGTCGGTTTAAGATTGACCGCGTCGATCGAGAGCCAAGCGTTATCGAAAACAGGTGAATTTTTTCACGTAACCGTATTTAAGTACGTTGATCATATCAGACGGTTGAATTTTCATTTTGTGAAATTTAGCCATTGGAACCGCAACGTGGCTACTAATGTGGTATAACTTGTTTAATAAATTATATATAAGTGTACATATTTGTGAACCAACTATACGAAGGAAGTAATATTTTCAAAAATCTTATGAAATAGGATGTGATCTCTATGGTGAAATACATCTATAGTTGAGAAATCACATATTTTCGGTAACGTTTGGTCCCCGAGAGAAGCGGTCAACCCTATTTATGTTTATGCTTCCCTATGGAAAGCTCTATCGTCGGGAGGTGAACGTCTCTAAATTTTTACATGGGTGGTTACATATCATCAATATGAGAGTTTTGTGTGTTGAAGAATCAACCAGACTAGGTCATAGAGGGGTACGTAAGAGCGTTTTCGTGTAATAAATAACGTCGGTTTAAGGTTGACCGTGTTGATCGAGAGCCAAATGTTATCGAAAACAGATGAATTTTTTTTACGTGGCCATATTTAAGTACGTTGATCATATCAGAACGTTGAATTTTCATTTTGTGAAATTTAGCCATTGGAACCACAACGTGCCTACTAATGTGGTATAACTTGTTTAATATTATATATAAGTGTACATATTTGTGAACCAACTATACAGAGGAAGCAATATTTTCAAAAATCTTGTGAAATAGGATGTGATCAATATGGTGAAATACGGCTATGGTTGAAAAATCACATATTTCCGATAATATTTGGTCCCCGATAGAAGCGGTCAACCCTTATGGAAAACCCTATTATCGGGAGGTGAACGTCCCTAAATTTTACATAGGTGGTTACAACTCATCAATGTGAGAGTTTTGTGTGCGTAAGAATCAACCAAACTAGGTTATATAGGGTTACGTAAGAGCGTTTTCGTTAATAAGTGACGTTGGTTTAAAGTTGACCGCGTCGATCGAGAGTCAAATGTTATCAAAAACAAGTGAATTTTTTTTCATAGCCGTATTTAAGTACGCTGATCATATCAGACGGTTGAATTTTCATTTTGTGAAATTTAGTCATTGGAACCACAACGTGCCTACTAAAGTGGTATAACTTGTTTAGTAGGTTATATGTAATTGTACATATTTGTGAACCAACTATATCTTGTAAATACAATTTTAAAAAAATCGTCCGTAGGATCTAATATGTATAGTGAAATACGAGTATGGTAGAAAATTTACATATATTCGATAATGTTTGGACCCCGATCAAGGCGGTTAACTCTACTAACGCTTATTATTCCCTATGAGGAACCTTGTCATCGTGAGGTAAAATTTCACAAATTTTTACATGGGCAGTTGCATCTCATCTACGCGAGAGTGTGTGTGTGGAAGAATCGGTCAAAATAAATTAAGAAAGAGCGTTTTCATGTAACAAGTGACGTTGGTTTAAGGTTGAACGCGTGGATCGAGACCTAAACGTTATCGAAAATAGATGAATTTTTTTCCATAACCATATTTGAATACACTGATCATATAAACGGTCAAATTTGAAGTTTTTTAATTTATCATTAGAACCACATCATGTCTACTAAAGTTATATAACTTGTTTAATGTTCTCTCATTGGTAAATCTCAGGAAAGGTGGACTTGCTATCACCTCCAAAAATTGTTCAACCCTCCCTTATTCTTTTTATAGTAATAATTAGTTATTGCATGTACAATAATTATGGGAGATATGACACTTCTTTTTAGGAAGAAAAAAAAAAGTTCACAATTAAACTACTAACATGGATTATTAAATTACCAAAAAGTGCATGAACACACGCGGCAGGTGTTTAAATGGTGAGGAACTATAATACTGTCTCATGTAATGAGCGTTGCTAACCAAAAAATAAAAACTTTGTGCCCCAAAAATTTTTGGGCCTGAGGCGGTGGCCCGGGCCTGTTTGTTGGCTCCCTCCACAATCAACTTTCTAGTTCCGCCACTAGCTGGATTGGATACAGAATTGGAGTTTGCATCGTTGTCCCTCATGCTATCAATTTCATAAGAATTTGTTTCGCAAAATGAGGATGACACTTCTTCCTGTTTCATGATGGGATTTATAACTTTGTCATACCATTTACAGGAATCCAAATTCAATATAGCAAATTAAGTGCCACTTAATTTCCATATGTGTGTGTGTGAAGAAGGCAATTAAATAGTGAAACATAACCATAACAAATTGTATGACCAAATTCAACACCAACCATGACGGCAGAATGAGAAAGATTCTGAGACTCCACTTCTTTCCTAGTTAAGAAAGGATGCTGCATGCAATTTATAGAGAAGATGTGTGAATAATATAAGAAGTTGAAAAGAATTAGAGTATTAGACATACTAGAAAACAAAGCTACACACAGCAATTAGCAATAGAATTAGATTGAGTGATTGCACATCACAAGATTTTCATTACAGAAAAGGAAAACTGTAACAGATTTAGTAATTATTTACCTTAGGCAACTCAGATGCGGATGGCCTTACAGTTGGTTCTCTACCATTAGACAACAGAAAATATAAATCCAAATAAACTAGTTGGAACATGAAAATCTACATCATCATATTATAACCAAGATAAGAAATGCTCAACACAATATATATATACATCTAGGATATGTGTTCAATCTAAAACGATTACAATTTACAAGATTGGCAATAACATTAGCATTAGCATACTTTTGCAGAAAATCTTTTGCTGCAGTAGAAAGATGCTCAGGGATTGGTGGATGAGAATTGCTTGTCCCTACACAGTAAAAGAAAGCTACAATCTGAAGGAACATGCCATTAGTGCAGCAATTGTGACAGATAGAAGTTCTTACATTACTATGAAGATATCAGTACAGAGAATGATTTACCGTTTAAAACTGTTGGTTCCAAGGAGGATTTCCAGTTGCCATCTCAATCACAGTGCATCCAACGCTCCATATATCCGCTGAGCTACCAAATTACATGTTTTCATATATCAATCTTACTAGTTATCCCATAAAAAATTGTAAAATATACATTAATAATTTATATATATATATTTATATATATACAGTCTGTTTCAGATACGGACGTCCGCACCGCCTTACGGTGCGGATTTCCCTCCGTTCGCCACCGGCGAGGGCGCACTTCTACCCTAGAGGACTCCAGCAGCTTTCCCGACCTCTTTCCATCCCCGGCGAGTCTGCCGAATTCCAGTTTTTCGGCCAAATTGACTTTGTTTGAAATTTTGGGTGATCTGGCCGGAAAACTGGAATTCGGCGGACTCGCCGGAGATGGAAAGAGGTCGGGGAAGCTGTTGGAGTTCGCTAGGGTGGAGGCGCGCCCTCGCCGGTGCCGTACGGTGGCGAAAGGAGGGACATCCGCACCTGATAACGTCTATATATATACGGATTTTCTCAACTGCGGAAGTCCGCACCAATTTTTTGGTGCAGATTTCCATTTTTGCACCACTTTTCGATCGAATTTCCTCATCTCCACCGTCTAGTATCTAGATAATATTGTGTAGATCATCTCTGTAAAATTTCAGCCAATTTGGTGATCGTTAAGGCCCTCAAACTTGCGTTTTTCTGTTATATACCTGAACCGGACAGAATTCAGTCTGTCAGATTTGTTTTTCGATTTTGAGGGCCTTAACGATCACCAAATTAGCTGAAATTTTGCAGAGATGATCTACACAAGATGATCTAGATATATCTAGAAGGAAGTTTGAGGAAATTTGATCGGGAAGTGGTGCAAAAATGGAAATCCGCACCAAAACTTTGGTGTATATCCTTAAATAATTACATAGAAAGAACCTTCTGTAGTTAGTATGAGAGAAGGACAAGCTGAAAATCATGATTCTCCAAACTATTTTCCTACAGAGCAGTCATTAGCAAGATTATATCTCCAAATTAGAGTTATAAAAACTTATTTCTCTGCTTCTGGCACACTTATATTATCACATTTTATTTTTCACATTCACTGTTCTTGGAGAATATACATCTCTTACTTCTATTCCTCTTTACCTTAATTATTTGTAAATTTCTCACTATATCAAGAAACTCTCTCTATGTTTCCCAAAATCAAATTAACATAATAAACCTACATCTCATTGTATCATCAGAAAGCATGCCTAGCACATAGTCACTCTTATGAGGGTAAAATAATGCCTACAAGTCATGACCAGTCCCACAAATGACTTCAGGAGCCATCCAGTATGGTGTACCCCTCGTAGGCTTTGCACCTGAAATGGCTGCCTGCAATAATGCACCTCATAATTAGATGGGGTGTACATAATGAACACTACACTAGCTTATACAATCAAAATGTAAGGCAATGTATAAACCAACTCGTATGCGCCTGTTTGGATGTACCAAAATCTGCTAGTTTAATGCGCCCTTTACTACCAACAAGGATATTTGCTCCCTGAAAACTTATAAACAGTACATATTATACATGATTACACAGGAGAAGGATTTCAGACATTATACTTTATACATGCTTTACATCACTACCAGGTAAGGCAGAGAGTACCTTGATATCCCCATAAATGATTCCTTTTATGTGTAGATATTCTAGATCCAGCAACAACTGCTTGGTGAATCTTTTTATTACTTGCTCAACAATTCAGATCCGAAATGCACTAAGAACATAACCAACACAGAACAAGGGACTACCAGACCATATCTGATTTTTCTATAACTTTTGCATTCAGAACACACATACGCTACCATGATTTAGTAGACAAAAAGCTTACAGGAAGAGAGAAAGATCTAAATTTCTCCAATAGTGATTGTATGGATCCACCAGGTACATATTCCAACAACATAGTCAAAGTTTCATCCTCCCTCTCGGTTCCTAAACGTCTCTAAGAAACCAAAACCAACCAAGTACAGGGTCAGAAATGTGGAACACTTCAAGTCATTGAAATTAGAATAGATGCAAGAAATTCCCACTCACAACAATTTTCGGATGAGAAAGGTTTTCTAAAAGGCTCACTTCTTCTTGAAGCACCTTTGTATGAGCCTACATGGCATCAAAACCGCAAATTAGTAAGTCGAAACCATATACGTCAAAGAATTGATATGACAAACTGCAGAACCAAAACTTTCATGACTGAAAAGTCTGACATTAGTTGGCAAAAAACTCCAACACCAACAAAGTAAAAGCTCTGCTAAATTTCATTCTTGATTTCTGGGCTCCTTCCAATTTAATCGAACAACATTTCTTTGCAAATAACTGGACCCTTATGGAAAACTATTCCTTGTAAACAGGGAGGCTTTAGCTTCAGCTTTAATGGATGAAATGATAAAATTTGAACCAGGATCCATCATCAGTTCCCACTCAATATTCAAAGCAAACTCCAAATGTAGAGAAATGAAGTGTACATGAAATAGCATCCCTACATTTAAAGAGCAGTAAAAATAATCTTAAAGCAAATCAAACGAATGAGAAGTTAATTAGTAGTCGAAGAAAGCATGCTGACCCTTAATTTCATCACAGCCTGATCCTAACCCTTTCAGACGCCGATCTCCTCACGTTCAGGATTCGGTCCTTGAGATTCCAGTCGAAGGCTACAGAGTCATCTCTTCGTCTTCCGTCTTCTGGACTCTAAGCATGACGAGATAAGGGGTTGTGATCGCTTCCGTCGTCGATGATGGGCGAAACCATAAAGTTGAGTTTTTGAGGAGCGGATCCACATCCACTTACTTACCCTAGCCCCATCACTCGCCCACCTAACAGACCGCAAACGCCCAACTGACGTGCTCAAACGGACGGTGAAGATGTCGGGTGCGCTGTATAATTTTCGATTTCGTACCTAAAACCATATGATACAAATTAAGAGAGGACTATCACACTAGTAAGAAAAGACGTAGAGACCTAAAACTGCTGCCTTGGGATGTCTATATGTACGGCTCTCAAGTCTCAAGTCCTTGATTATCCCAACTCATTTTCAGTTCTTCTTCACCAAGATTGTCATTATCTGGGAGCCTGTGCTGGCTGCATTGCAGCCCTATGGCCATGGAAACCAAATCATGCCAACAGCTTCATATCTTCTTTCTTCCATACATGGCTCGCGGCCGCGGCCACAGCATACCCCTTACAGACATAGCTAAACTATTTTCTTCTCATGGGGCAAGATGCACCATAGTAACCACTCCCCTCAATGCACCACTCTTCTCCAAAGCAACCCAAAGAGGTGAAATTGAACTTGTTCTCATTAAGTTCCCATCTGCTGAAGCAGGGTTGCCTCAAGATTGCGAAAGCGCCAACTTGGTTACTACACAAGACATGGTGGGAAAATTTATCAAAGCCGCCTTTCTACTTGAACCACAGTTTGAGAAGATTTTAGATGAAC
>NC_020496.1:38191195-38193695 GCF_000184155.1 Fragaria vesca subsp. vesca
CAAAACCATTTAAATCTGCACGAAGTCAGACTCAGATATTAGGATAGATACAACACGGGTATCCACCAAATCTGGATGGCAAGCAGAGCTGCCATCCTGAATGAATGTGATGCACATGCATGAACTACCTGATGTATATGAGATAAAAACAAATAGCCAGCTAATATATTAGTTTGTGTATCACAAACCTAGCTGGAGCCTCTAAGCTCTAGTCATGTGGTCACGGGTTGGAAACACTACACAACCCTAGATTGACTTGAAGCACCAAGGCAACGACAAATGTTTTGCTAAAGGGGATTTGAATTCAAACAGGGGAATTCAAACTAATGATACACAAATAGCAAAAGCATTTAGACATGCATACATATAGACCCAATACATTAGGACAGATACACCAGGAGGTATCATCCGATCTAGGATGACAAGCAAAGCTGCCATTCTCAGTGAAAAACATGAGATGCATATGCATGAACTACCTGATGCACATGAGATCTTGGCAGGTCTTCATTCTTCACTTGTGATATCCTTACCATCAGGATATGTAGAATTCTCAGTGAAAAGCATCAGATGCATATGCACCAGTTACCTAGGCACATGTGATCTTGTCAAGTCTTCATTCTTCACTTGTGATATCCTTACCATCAGGATATATAAAATAGCTTGTGTCTTGTGTTTTGATCATAAAAGGGATAGCCAATAATCTTTATACCAACACTTGGGCTACAGATGTTGCTGCCAAGTTTCGAATTCCAAGGCTGTATTTCCATGGAACCGGTTTCTTCCCATTGTGTGCTTTACTGAGTGTGATGATGTATCAACCTCATTGTAACTTGTCATCTGATTCAGAATCTTTTTGTCATTCCTAATCTCCCCGATGAAATCAAGATGACTAGAAGCCAACTACCTGTGTTTCCTGATGGGTCAGAATTTATGAAGATGCTCAAAGCATCTATAGAGATTGAAGAAAGGAGCTATGGGGTTATTGTTATCAGCTTTTATGAACTAGAACCAGCTTATGCAAATCATTACAGGAAGGTCTTTGGGCGGAAGGCATGGCATATCGGCCCTGTTTCATTATGCAATAAGGCAATAGAGGATAAAGCAGAGAGGGGATCAATAAAAAGCTCGACTGCTGAGAAACATGAGTGTTTGAAATGGCTTGATTCAAAGAAACCCCGTTCGGTTGTTTATGTATCATTCGAAAGCATGGTCCGTTTTGCTGATTCTCAGCTACTAGAAATCGCAACAGGCATTGAGGCATCTGGACAAGACTTCATTTGGGTTGTAAAGAAAGAAAAGAAAGAAGTAGAAGAGTGGTTGCCTGAAGGATTTGAGAAGAGAATGGAAGGTAAGGGACTGATCATAAGAGATTGGGCTCCTCAAGTGCTGATTCTTGAGCATGAAGCAATAGGAGCATTTGTGACTCACTGTGGGTGGAACTCTATCCTAGAAGCAGTGTCTGCCGGAGTTCCAATGATCACGTGGCCGGTGTTCGCGGAGCAGTTTTACAATGAGAAGTTGGTGACTGAGACACTTAGGATTGGGGTTCCTGTTAGTTCTGAAAAATGGGCTTTCTCATTTGTGGATGTAAATGCAGAGACAGAAGGGAGGGTGAGGAGGGAGGCCATAGAGGAGGCTGTGACTAGAATCATGGTGGGTGATGAAGCCGTGGAAATGAGAAGCAAAGTGAAAGAGCTTGGGGAGAATGCAAGGAGGGCTGTTGAAGATGGTGGATCATCTTTCTTGGATTTGTCTACCCTAGTCGGAGAGTTGAACGACCTAGCTTTTGGAGGCTTAGTTGAATGACTTGAATTCCAACACCAGTACACTATTTGAGTTGCAGTAATCTTAAATTTCACTTGAACTCTTTTGCCTTCTTGTTGTCCCAAGTTTTCTAGGAATTTGTAGGTAACATAAATTTGCTAGCTGCGGTACTGAACTATGAGTCTATCTTGTGCTTAATGTGATATTGAGCTCTTACTAATTAAGCTTAAATCAGATCAAAGCTAGGCTATATATGATTTCCCGAAAATTGATACGTAAACTAATTTCAAAAGTGTCCAGAATATTTCCGTGCCGAAAATGACCTCCTTTGAAAACATTCGTCGTCCACACTCCACAGTCCACACAAGTCTTTTTTCTTTTTTTTTTATTTGGTCAATTGGAAATTTCATTAATTTATAAAAATTATAATAAAAAACCTAATAAGTTATATGCAAATAGTCATTTTCTCTTAGAATAAATAGGAACAAGCTTTCAACTTTTTTATATCTGAAAAAGTCGAAAGCCCACACTCCACACAAGTCTTACTGCTCCTTGCCACATGCATTCACCCAGTCCTCTAACGCAAGCCGTGATGTCACACTGATCTTTCATCCCCTAACGTGCGCGCTACGGTTGACCAGACTTCTCCGACTCCTGAGTCCTTATTGGACCCGGTGATTCCATTTGTTTGACTACTGTCCACAGAACATAAGAGCTTTTCTGTATTTTTTTTCTT
>NC_020496.1:38194798-38211857 GCF_000184155.1 Fragaria vesca subsp. vesca
CTAGTTTTTATGCTATTGTACTTATACTAGTTTCTTAACTTTGAAAAAATTATGTATGTTCAATATTTTTTCTTCAAATTCTAGCCGATTGATGTCATATTGGAGATTTGGAGTTTAAATATAATATTACTCTTTTTTATCATAAATTGAAAAATATCAAGAAAAAATTTCTAACCCGATTAAAAAAAATCTAACAGAAAATAAAAGAGAATACGTAAAGAGAGTTGTGAAATAGTAAATATATAATAATTATATTAAATAACAGATTATTATTAGTTTTAGATATTGATGGTATTTTAGGCAGTTTGGGATGTGTATTTAGTATAATATTAAAATGAAAAACTAGATTGGTAGTGTATTAAGTAAGGGATGTGTATTAAAAGATTAAGGATGTGTATTTAAAATTACTCTTAGAATCTCACATCAAAAATATGAAAGAGTCATCATTAGGTTATAAAAAATTGTACCATACACACTAATACCGAGACATTTTATGCCCGTTTCTCTACCGGGTGGCCAATAATAGACGATTTGCTACATCATTCCTCATTTCTTTGTATTAGGTAATTGTTTTCTTAGAAGACTAATTCCCAATTAGGTTACCTAGTTAACTTTTCCTGAATTTTACTATAAATTACTATAAAATCCCATAATGAAGAGAATTCTTATGCGTAATGACTAATGACAAGGATGCTTTCTCTATTCAATGTTTTCTAGCGTGGAAGAAGAACCCAAATTTTATTCTGTATAATGAATGGCTCATATCCATGTCTGTCTGTTTCTGTATATAGTAAACTAGTGAGGACTGAAAGAACGATCCCATTTCTTCTGGTTTTCTTTTTACCAAGGACTACTATTTCCTATATAAAGGTTAACACGTTCTCCGCCAGAGAAGCATAATCACAAACACTGAAACACATCTTACCCCCTTAACCTATTGCTTCTTCATCTTCGTTCTGAGTTCTGAAATCCAAACATGGGTAGCGAAAGCCATGACTCTGTTCACATATTCTTGTTCCCTTTCATGGCTCACGGCCACATGATCCCAGTCTCCGACATGGCCAAGCTCTTTGCTTCACACGGCGTCAAGATCACCATAGTCACCACCCCTCTAAACGCCATCAGATTCGCCCAAACGACCCAGTCGAGCAAATTCAACATCCAAATCAAGGCCATCGAGTTCCCAAGCGAAGAGGCTGGTTTGCCAAAAGGTTGTGAGAACGTCGACACGTTGCCCTCGCCTAATTTAGTCAACCCTTTCTTCAAAGCCACACGCTTGCTTCAACCACAGTTCGAGGAGCTTCTCAAGGAGGTCAAGCCGACTTGCATAGTAGCTGACATGTTCTTTCCTTGGGCTACTGAAGCTGCTGCCAAGTTCGGTATTCCGAGGTTGGTTTTTCATGGGACTAGCTTCTTTGCTATGTGTGCTTCGGACTGTGTCAAGGTCTATGAGCCTTACAATAAGATTTCAAGTGACACGGAGCCTTTTGTGATCCCCTATTTGCCGGGTGAGATTGAATTGACAAGAGCTCAACTGCCTGATTTTATCAAAAACAATGTTTTGAATGATGTGACCCAGTTGCTGAAAGAGGCTAGAGAAGCCGAGTTGAAGAGCTTTGGAATCATTATGAACAGCTTCTATGAGCTCGAACCGGTTTATGCAGATTTTTACAGAAATGAGTTGGGGAGAAAGGCATGGCATATAGGCCCTGTTTCTCTATGCAACAGAGAAACTGAGGAGAAAGTACAGAGAGGAAAAGAAGCCACAATTGATGAGCATGAGTGTTTGAAATGGCTTGATTCAAAGAAACCAGATTCTGTTGTGTATGTCTGTTTTGGGAGTGTGGCCGATTTCAATTCCACTCAGCTCAAGGAGATTGCTATGGCTCTAGAAGCTGCTGGGCAGGACTTCATTTGGGTGGTGAGGAAAGGCAAAGATGAGATGGATGAGTGGTTGCCTGAAGGATTTGAAGAGAGGATGGAAGGCAAGGGATTGATCATCAGAGGTTGGGCTCCTCAGGTTTTGATTCTTGACCATCCAAGTGTTGGTGGGTTTGTGACACATTGTGGGTGGAATTCCACATTGGAAGGCATTTCTGCAGGGCTTCCTATGGTGACATGGCCTGTGTCTGCTGAGCAATTTTACAATGAGAAATTGGTGACCCAGGTGCTTAAGATTGGAGTTGGTGTTGGAACTCAGAAATGGGTCAGGCTTTTTGGGGATAGTGTGAAGAAGGAAGCTGTTGTGAAAGCTGTGAGTCAGATCATGGTGGGAGAAGAGGCAGAAGAAAGGAGAAGCAGAGCCAGGGAGCTTGGAAAGCAAGCAAGGAGGGCTGTTGAAGAGGGAGGATCATCATACCAGGATTTTAATAAGCTAATTCAAGAGTTGAAATCCCAACAACTAGGATAAAGAAGTCCAAGGAATTTTGCAGCAATGTTCCAGTTTAGACACAATCTAGTATACATTTTGTTTGGTTTATACTTTGTAATATGGTATGATGCAAACCATTGGAAAATGAGATCATCATCTTTTCATTAAAGAACGAAGTGCAAGTCCACTGAAAGGAGTGATACATGTTTGCATTCCGGATTCCATTTGTGACACAAAATACTTGGTTAGAGAATAGGTCCTCTTTCTTTTGCTCAACTCTACTTATGAAACGAAAATGAAACTTGCATCGGTACACAGGCATCGTTTTGATATAATTGTTATCGGTGGAGGTAAAAGATTTTAGGGTAAAAACTATAGCCAATGTATGTTTTAGTCGGTAAACATTTTCACTCTTAGAAATATTAAGCATATTCGGCGATCATTAAGACAACAAGAAAAGAACATAATCTTGCCTTGTGCAGTGAACTTGTCGAGGATGAAGTTCTCAATGATGGAAAAACCTTGCTCAGCATATTAGGTTCCAATGTGTACATGTCAGATGGAGTCAAAGTAATGTCTTTTCACTCTTTTGTGTGTCTTGTGTTCGTCTATTACTAGAGTTGATACCCGCGCCTTGGTGCGGTGTAATATCCACATTATATATTCCACATATTTATAAAAACTATCACAAAAACAACTTTTATATAACAAAATATCTAGCTAGTCTTGTGTTCTACCCAAAATATAAATGCTCTAATTTTTTTGATTTGTACGTATACAAAGCAGAAGAGAAAGTGACAGAAATAGTTTCGTGAAACAACGGGGTAATAAATTATCACTGTAATTTATTAATATCTTTAGACTTTTCTGTTTTGTGAGAAATATTGTTGGAGCTATTTCGAGAAAAGTCTAGAGAGTGTGAGAAAAATGGAGAAATGTTGGGCGAGAGAGAGAGCGCGAGAAGCGGCGGAAAAAAAAAAATTATACCTAGAGTTACCCAAAATATAAATATTCCAATTGTTTTGATTTGTACATATACAAAACAGAAGAGAAAATGACAGAAATAGTTCCATGAAACAACGGGGTAATAAATTATCACGGTAATATATTAATATCTCTAGACTCTTCTGTTTTGTGAGAAATGTTGGAGCTATTTCGAGAAGAGTCTAGAGAGTGTGAGAAAGATGAAGAAATGTTGGGCGAGAGAGAGAACGAGAAGTGGCGGAAAAAAATAAAAAATTATACCTAGAGTTGAAATGAATGGTAAATATGGAATTACACAGCCTATCAGCAGGGTAAAAAGGTTCGGAGACTGTTCACAGTGCTTATGAACAGTTAACCAAGCAATAATATATAGGCACAAAACGGAACAATAGTGAAAGAGATGAAACGAAGCGGTGATATTCTCTGAGATGCAAAAACAGAGAGATGGGAGAAATAAAAATAAAAGAGGTCTGAAGAGGCAAGATCGATCAGAAAGATTCAGGAGGCAGAAGAAAAGTCAAAAATGAAGAGCAAAAAATTCATTGCCTATCTAGAAAAATCTAAATTACCAATTTCAAAAAAAAAAAAGGTTCACTGTTCACATGCTTGTGAACAGTCGACTATGCTATAGTATATAGTTAAACTAGAGTTGATACCTGCGTCTTGGCACGGTGTAATATCCACATTATGCATATTCCACATATGTATAAGAGTTATCACAAAAACAACCTTTATACAACAAAATATCTAGCTAGTCTTGTGTTCTACCTAAAATATAAATGTTTTAATTGTTTTGATTTGTCGTGTACAAAGTAGAAGAGAAAATGACAAAAATAGTTCTGTGAAACAACGGGGTAATAAATCATCACGGTAATATTTTAATATCTCTAGACTCGATCTTCTGTTTTATGAGAAATGTTGGAGCTATTTCGAGAAGAGTCTAGAGAGTGTGAGAAAGATGGAGAAATGTTGGGCGAGAGAGAGAGCGAGAAGCGGTAGAAAAAAATAAAAAATTATACCTAGAGTTGAAACAGAGGGTAAATACGGAATTACATAACCCATCAGCATGGTAAAAAGGTCTGCACACTGTTCACAGTGCTTATGAACAGTTAATAAAGCAATAGTATATAGGCACAAAACGGAACAATCTTGAAAGAGATGAAACGAAGTGACGATATTCTCTAAGATGCAAAGACAGAGAGATGGGAGAAATAAAAATAAGGATTAAATTCAGTGTACTACCCTGAACTTTGGGTCACTCATCAGTTGTGCCCCTCTTCTTCTTTTTTCGTCACATGTACCCTTAAACTCTTAAAATTCATCAAGCTGAGAAAAAATTTAAATTTCATCTGATCATGACATCAACGTCCGACGTGGAGGAGACAAAAATGGCCCACATTTCAGTCCTCAACCATAACCAAAGGGCAGATAAGTCATTACACCTTAAAAAAAAAAAATTAAAACCAAATGTAAGATCAAAAACATCAAATCTACTACTCATTATCTTAAACACCAAGAATTTCCAGAAAAGTTCAAACATGGGAAAAAAGACAAAAATGAGAAGAAAAAAAAATCCAAAAAAAAGACATTCATTATAACAACCAAATAGATGCATCATGTTTGGTTTACATCCAAGCCAACAATAACCATCATAGTCAACATCAGAACCAACATCAAGTTGCATAATCTCTAGCCTTAATCATGAAAATACAGCAAAAGATTAAGATGAGCAACCATGTTTAACACAAAACATGGTTGCGCAAAAAGTTGCAACTTTGCATCTTCAAATCCTGAATATGGTTGTTATCATCCTTACATACCCTATTTTTCAGCATTTTTAGCCCTAAGCCTCACTGATGCTCTTGATGAAGCTTGAGAACTTTGTGACAAGGTAGAAGAATCATTTGGTGGTTTTGGTGGTCTGCCTTTCTTTGAAGCTACCCTTGCTGCTCCCCTTGATGTTGCATTTGCTGCAGCTTTCTGTGCAGCTCTTTTTTCTTACAATAGATGTAACAAATTATAAATGTCTAATAATCCATAATTAAACACACAACCATCTAACAAATTAAACACACTTAACAAATCATTACTTTACCTTCATATCCTTAGCTTTAACAGCCGCCTTCTTTCTTAGATCATTCTTTGACTTTGAGGAGGGGGGGGGGGGGGGGGGGGTTTGGGTCCCCTTAGCCTTAGTAGAGGAGGCCTCTCCGGTATTCAGCTTCTTCTTTTGAGCATTAGTGACTATACTGACTGGTGTTTTTGGAGGAAGATGCCTATGACATGTTTTTGAATTATGGCCCAATCTGCGACAAGTTCCACACTTTAAGGACCTTTGACGCCTCCCAAGCTTAGGACCATCATTCTCCTTTTCAGCTGCATTTTTATTTCTCTTGGTTTTTGGCCTCCCAAGCTGCCTAGTGTATTGAGGTGGAAGGATGGCAAGTTCATCAGAAGGCATCCACAAATCCATCCCATTGACTGGTTGAATTGTGTGGGAATAAGTTGCAAGGAATGTCTTTTTGAGGTAGCATGCATCCATATAATCCTCAGGCTTCTCCCTCATGAAATGAATGGCCGAAATTGCATGTTTACAAGGTATCCCTGTGAGGTTCCATCTCCTACAAGCACAAGTCCTCCTTTGTAGATCAACAACATATTTGCTTCCTCCAATGCTTTCCACCTCTATTTTAGTGCTTCCAGTGGTACTAGGGTTGCAATATGTGCTTGCTCTCACATTATTCTTCTCTAAAATTTCCCTAGGCTTAGGACAGATGGTATCCACCACTTTGCTCATCTTCTCTTTCCTAACAGCAATCCTCTTCATCAACTTAACTCTGATTTCTTCAAAGCATGAAATAACAGGTTTAGACCTAGCTGGAAGTATGAAGGCGTTGAAACTCTCACACAAGTTATTTAGAAGCACATCACATTTCATAATGCCATTGAAATGTGATCTACACCAATGCTTAGGACTTCTTGTAGGTTCATTAAGGTCTGTAAAAATAGAGTACAATCAAAACAAAAACAAAACAGAAATTAAAGTTTATAAAACATTGATACCAAAGCATATGAATCACACAGCCAATCTTAGTATGAATAAAATGAAACCTATAAAGAAAAAGTAATAGAAGTGGCATTTAGGTATACCTTAATTATAAATAGATTCTCTTCTAGAAAAAAAAAAAGGAAAAAAGTAAAAGAACTATAGATTGAATCTGATCTTTATCGTACTACAAATGGGACATATAGCAAAGAAAAAGATTTTGGAAATCAATACAAGTTAGAAAAGTTGGTAAAGTTAGAAAACTAAACTGAAACCACAAATGAACCAGAAATCACACATGAATTTAAATGACACATTTGAACAGTCTTACTAGTTAACCATTCATGAGCTTCTGTGCTCATCTGATTCAATAGAGTCATCTCTTTCCAGTAATAGGGCATTGTTGTCGATTTGGCGATTGCCCAAAGCTGATCCTTCAATTCTTTCCTTGGAAACTTCTTGTTGAAATTGGTCCACAAGTGCCTCACACGAAACCTGTGCTCAGCTAGTGGGAGGACAAGTTCACATGCTGGAAGCTACCCCTTCTGCTTATCAGATATGAAAGTGAAGCCATTTCCTTCTCCAGTTATCTTTAGGTACTTCTCCAAAAGCCTCAGAAACCAAATCCATGAATTTGCTCTCCATTTCAACCATTGCGTAAGCAACAACATAGGTAGTGTTGTTTGCATCCAACCTTACTGCACACAACAATTGACCTCCATAGGGACTCTTCAAACGGCAGCCATCAAGTCCTAAACCCTATTTCAAAGCTCCCAAGCATATATACATCCTTTCAAACACAGGTTGCTTCTCAAGGTTGTTGAAATCACACTTCATATCGACCGTGGTGTTAGGTTCCACCCTTCTCAGTTCTTGAGCATAATCTTGCACCTTTGCATATTGCTCCTTCATGTTCCTTTCCAGTTGATTCAACGCGTCTACCTTTGTCCTAGAAGCTTGTTGATATGACACTTTTGCCTTAATCCCAGATGACATCTGATTCATTAATGCCTCTGTCATATAAAACAAAGAAAATGATATGAAGGCATCAACACATAAACAATTGCATATGAAGTTTAAAAAGTTTGCAATTTAAATGATATGAAGACATCTATTACCTATAGCAATATTTGGTTTCATCTGAATGAATTTAGAACACTTCCTCACAAGGTATGGTACCCTCACAACACAATTCTCTTGCACCCTTGCATAGTTATGGTTTCCTTGATATGTTTTGATCTGAAATGTGTTAGAATGTTGCATCCTCGACGCCAAGAGTTCAAACTCGCAGTCTTCAACTTTGCAGATAACCCTAAACCTGCTGCTATCACTTTTGTCATAAAGTGGTTCCTAACCCTTCTGGATTGCCCTCTCTGTTATAGCTGCTCTAAGTATTTCAGGGGTTGCAAACAACATACCCTTACAAAACGAGAGATTCTCCATGTCCACTTTAGGGTTAAACTCTGGATATTTAACTTCATCCCCATCAGAATTATATTCTTCTCCTATTGCTTCTTCATCAGAATCCACAACCCCAAACATAGCTTCATCATCTTCATCACCCTTACTTCCTTCCTCAATAGCAGGTAAAATTATAGTTTCTGGTTCCATCTCAATGCCCTCAGTAGGCTCAGCTTCAATTAACCAATCGAATAGGTAATCATCATCAATCTTATACTCTGCAACATCATCATCATTCTTAGCGGGGTTATAATCTTCATCATTACTCTCATCATCTTCATCATCACTGCCCTTCTCATACAAACCATGTTCACTAATTTCAGTTGACAAACCACCTTCAAACTCATCAGGCCCATACACATCTTCACTGTCGCTGTCACCAGTTTGCTCTTCCATCTCTGTTTTCCTCTTACCCTTCCTCTTATCCATCACCACAGGTGCTTTGCTAGCTTGAGTTGGCACTTCGAATTCATCTCGGGGCTCAACAAACTTCACACCAAGAAGAGCCTTCTTGTTTGCACAAACTTGGTACCTTTTACCCTTTGCTGCATTGTTAACCTCAGAGTTCTTTTTAGGAGAATCAGGCTCTTTTATTACCACATTGCTTGATGAGCTTGACTCCGGATCCAACCAGGTATTTGGTCTTCATACATGAACATGTCATCAAGGTCTTCATAATCAGAGTTCACTGAAGGTTAAAAAAAAACAAATTTGTTAGTGTATGCATATTGATTACTCATTAACACAAATTGGATAGAACCGTCTGACCTAAAAACATATTAGAGAAGACCCTCAACTATAGTCTCAGATCTATATTCAATGAAAAGGCTAAAGCAAGAGAAGCAATGCAAGAGAAGAAACCGCGATTCTCTCACAAGAAATAATTCGTAAGCTCGTACATATGAGAAACTAAAACAGTGTCATCTACATACGTATATATATACACACCAAATCATCTGATTCGTAAACCAAACCATGCCTCTCATAAACTGCAATTGCTACGACTTCACATTATCCCTCAACTCTAAAAGGGAAAAATAACAATCATAGCAATGGTCATATTCTGTGGTGTTTTATTTGGGATCGTTTTATTTGTATCTTTCTTTTGAAATAAATATCACAGTACAATGAAAATGACAGTTTGATTCCTCTATAGTTCAAACAAGTTTAATCTACATGACAACCTCACAGGAACCTTAAACCCTTACTTGCAGGCTGTCAAGTAACACTAAAGGTGGAAAGCGCTCAAACAATTATATACACCAGAGTGACCAGATCTTATATGCAAGCTTTGTATTATAGGACCACTAACCATTCTTAAATGCCTTTGTTCACAGCCCGACAACAAACACATGGTCTCAGCTAACATATTCAATTCAACCCCAGTAACCCTCTTATAAAAACCTATAAAAATCTTAACATCTGAAGCTTCCAAACCTAAATCAAAACCCTAAATTCCAAACCCCCATATCAGAATCTTCCAAACCCCAAAAAATTGAAACCTACCTCCCATAAACCCTAAAATCAAAATTTCAAACAGTCCAAGATAATAAACCCCAAAATCAAAACCAATAACCTTTGCACAAAGTTGAAACACAAGCCCTAATGTTCATATCGAAATTAAACACTCACCATAGTTAGGGATTTTTTCGGCTTCCTCCAACAACCCTTGTTCGCCATTTGTTAATCTCGGTATCCACGCATCAGGCTCAACCATCTCTTCAATCAGGGTCTTCAATCTTGTTCGATATGGGTTTCGGCTGTTGATCAATCTGGGCGTTTCTGGGTCGGGAACGAAGTGAGAGAGAGAATTGATGCGTGTTTTTTTTTTGGGTTTGGTCTATATTGAGGTTAAGAGATCGATAGCAAACAGGAACAAGGGCTTTCGACCAAAAAAAAAGAAGGAACAAGGGCTAGTTATGTCTTTTCTCCAAAATTGGGGTTGAGGACTGAAATGTGGGCCATTTTTGTCTCCTCCACGTTAGACGCTCATGTCATGATCGGATGGAATTTGAATTTTTGTCTTAGCTTGATGAATTTTAAGAGTTTAAAGGTACACGTGATGAAAAAATAAAAAAGAGGGGCACAACTGATGAGTGACTCAAAGTTCAGGGTAGTACACTGAATTTAATCCTAAAAATAAATGAGGTCTGAAGAGGCAAGATCTAACCGAAAGATTCAGGAGGCCGAAGAAAAGTCAAAAATGGAGGGCAAAAAATTTTTTGCCGAGAGAGAGCTTATTTAGAAAAATCTAAATTACCTGTTTCAGAACAAAAATAAAAATAAAAAAGTTCATTGTTGTTAATGAACAGTAATTTCACATTGTTCACATTCTTATGAACAGGCGACAACCAAATGTACATAGTTAAATAGGCACAAAACAGAATAATAGTGAAAGAGATGAATCGAAACAGCGATATTCTCTGAGATGCAAAGACAGAGAGACGGGAGAAATAAAAATAAAAGAGGTCTGAAAAGACAAGATCGATCCAGAAGATTCAGGAGACAGAAGAAAAATAAAAAATGAAGGGCAACAATTTCTTTGCCGAGAGAGAGCCTATCTAGAAAAATCTAAATTACTTGTTTCAGAACCAAAAAAAAAAATTGTGAACAGTCGACCATGCTATAGCATAAAGTTAAACTATAGTTGATACCCGCGCCTTGGCGCGGTATAATATCCACATTATACATATTTCATATATGTATAAAAGTTTTCACAAAAACAACATTTATATAACAAAACATCTAGTCTTGTATTATACACTTCTACCAAAACTATAAATGCTCCAATTGTTTTGATTTGTACATATATAAATCAGAAGAGAAAATGACAGAAATAGTTCCGTGAAACAGCAGGGTAATAAATTAAAGGGTATTGTTATTAATCCATCTATTTTCCTATTCACACAATTTTATTTTATTTACAAACTTGTCACTTGAATTTAATTGATGATTGGTTCTCACTATATATAGGGTGTGTTAAAAGCAAAAATGAGTGTGTTAATAGCATCACACATAAATTATCGCGGTAATATATTAATATCTCTAGAGTCTTCTGCTTTGTGAGAAATGTTGAAGCTATTTCGAGAAGAGTCTAGAGAGTGAGAAAGATGGAGAAATGTTGGGCGAGAGAGGGCGAGAAACGGCGAAAAAGATAAAATTTATACCTAGAGTTGAAACAAAGGGTAAATACATAATTACACAGCCCATCAGCAGGGTAAAAGGCTCCGCACATTGTTCACGATGCCAACATCAGTGCCCAAATCGTTCTCGATCCTTCACGATGAAAATCGTACTGATTATATATATATATATTTATATACATATTTTCTCAGGTGCGGATGTCTGCATTTATTCTTACAGTGCAGATTTCTACTTTACACTCACTTTTCAATCGAATTTTCACATCTCCACCGTCTAGTCTTTAGATACTAATGTATAGATTAACTCTGCAAAATTTCAGCCAATTTAGTTATCATTAAAGCACTCAAACTCGATTAAACCAATGGATGAACATAATTCTGTCGAACTTGAACCGTTCATGTTTATAACAGAAAAACGCAGTTTTGAGTGCCTTAATGATAACCAAATTGGCTGAAATTTTGCTGAAATGATCTATATATTAGTATCTAAATATTAGATGGTGAAGATGTGACAATTCGATTGAAAAGTGAGTGTAAAGTGGAAATCCGCACCGTAAGAATAAATGCGGACGTCCGCAGCTGAGAAGTTTTGTGTGTGTGTGTGTATCTAGTGTTAATGGCAGTATTGTGGTTTTCTAAAAATAATAGGGGCAAAATAGTATATAGGTAAATTGGCTGCAACACCCCTCACCACCAGTACCTACATTACCGTACCCTTTAACAATTATACATAACATTTCATAGCTCCAAGAATCCTATGCTTCCACTTGAAAATTAACTATACAACATGCATGTAGTTGCAGAAATACTGAGGGATGGATGTATTAGAACTTAGAAGAACAGAATTTATTGTTTTGGCCACGATCCTCAGCAAGGGCAGAGAGGTAACTTAGCGATACCAAAAGTAAAAATGAGGGTTGCGGGCGTGCCACCGCGCTGATGCGGAATGTAAATTGCGCGCATGCTTGGCTTCTAATCAAGCGAAAAGGGCTCCGGTGCCACCTCACGGACGAGGGATTACGAGTAGCTCACTTATTCACTTGCAATCAATACTCACTGTAGGAAGCGAGTAGAGCAATCTAATGGAAAAGTAACCGAGGGCGAGACCGAAATGGCTCTGAAGACTAAGGCGAGATGTGCTTAGAATTAGGGTTTCAAGAAGCTCGAAGATTTGTTGAGTTGTATATGATTTGATTGTGTGTTTGACTGATCTTCGAACCCTCCTTATATAGCGACTCGCACCTAGTTCGTAGAGATGCAACCCCAATCCAATTCGGACTCAAGAGTTAGAATGTCATAAGGATACGTCTCACTCGCGAACTGAACGTACAACTAAACGACATGTGTCCCGTCACATAGCCAGACTCCGCCTAAGTCACAAGCACTGCCTCCGCGTTATCCAAGACACTGTAGACCCCTATGCGAACTCAAATACAAGCGTCCTTATCCCGTGATGCGCTACAGTCTTTGTAGGAAACCATCTCGCGTGCCTCCGTAGCTTGCATTCCCTTACGAGCTTTATTTAAAAAGGGCCACATGTATTGACCCAAATGTTATCCAAGACTTATTATATAGTCTTGGACTGAAATATCAACTAGGCTCAAACATTTATACAACTTAATTTCGTTGAAGAAGGAAAGTGTATGGCATGAGCATAAAAAACACATTAAAAAAACAGATTACAAAATATGATCCAAAAGTTAAAACTATGCACAACATAGCAATTAACTTGCTCGAGGAGCAGAGTCATCAACTAAATTGCATTTTCCCTTAAAGCATATATATCTTAAGGACTAACAGTACATAATAATCAGCCAGCAAGGGGATTGAGCACATGCCCCAAGAACAGCACCGTTCCACGACCTTCTGTGATGAGAAACATGAAGGAGCTGCATGTTGTGCCTTTTTCATCAACTTCAATCAAGGCTTCATGTATCATTACCATGCCATCAGCCGGCAGCCCTAGTTTCTCCAAAACTCCGGAGGCCTCAAACCTAGATGATATCTTAAACTTTGGGATCAAGAATTTTCACACTTCAACCTGGTTCCATTCAAGATGACGATCTAAAAACCCAGGCTCTGAACAAACCCTCCCGGCCAGAGCTAGCAGCCCATCTTTTGCATCTTGTCCATGAAATCCTTGAAATCTCGTTTGTAACGAAGTTGCAAAACTTTAAAACCATCGTATGCACTTATGGAGAAGTGACCTATGCTGGTCATGAAAGGTACTCCCTCTACCAAGTCACCGTTCAGAAGGTGAAACTCACCGTCCCTTGTTCTTGATTTCTCAAAGAACTTGTCATCCCAAGTTGCTTTGAAATATAAGGTGTTTGCGGAGATGCGACTGGATTCCATGGTGACTGAGCCTGGAGGAAGAATCTCAGGGATGAGGCCATTGGTTTCCTTGTTGATCCAGGAGTTCACTTGGGTTCTCACTCCTTCCGGGTTGGATTTGAAATCGAATTGGTTTAGAGCTGCCTTGTAAGACTCGAACAGAACCTTCATGTAAGAATGATCCAGTGGGAAAGACTCGTCGATCCTAAGACCATTGGCCAAGTTCAGACATGGCCCGCCGCCGCGAGATGCATCGGCCAAAATGGAAGTGACAAGATTGTAGGCGAGGGAGTTGAGGTCGTCGACGGACTTGGACTTGAGGAAAGAGAGAAACTGGTCCAGATCGGGACTAGTTTTCCTTTTCCCGGCGGCTATCGACGTGGATGGATACTGGGGAGTACACCATGTTCTCCAATCCGACGTCAGTTTGGTTGCTGATGGATTCTTTGAGATCCATTGTTGTGGCTTTCCGTTTAGGTTTGTTTGTTTCTGGAGAGATCTGTTGTTGGCTTTCGTTTAGATTTGTGTTTGTTTTGTGGAGATCCATTGTGGATGGGAAGGCACAGTGTTATTGTGGATTGAGCGTGTTTATATGGTAGACTAGTAGTGCAATATATGTGAATATGTGATCATATGTAAAAACCATGAAGGTAAAAACCTATGATATATGTAAACTTTTTATTTTACATTATTTCATTAATTATAATATAAACCCTAATTAAACGGCCGGTCAAGTAACAACGGATCGGGAGAAAATCTTCTGTCCCTAAATTGCTGTCTCCTTCCCTGTGACTCCATTCAGACAATGACACCTGTTATCTTTATCCAAGTCATATAACAAATGGTTAACTCTGTTAAGTGTTAATTAATAATTCCATAATAAAAATTTCGCCAGGATTTCGCCAAGTTAGCATGGAGTCACAGGGACAATGTCTTCTAGCCGGAGTGTCACGGGCCGACTTTGCGAGGGTGCAAAGAGGACCGTGCGGCACTCGCTAGCCTTTGAAAGGTAGCAAGTCAGCCTTGTGCGCACCTTACAAGGAACAATGGAAACCACACGATATTAATATGATGCTAGCAACAAGCAAGAACACAGTTTTATATAATTGTGGAGCGAGCTCAAAGAGCGAGCGGGCACTCGAATAAAAAGTTGAAATGATCTCACGGGACACAGATGATTGAATAATTCCTCTCTTTATTGATGGTAAGACGTTAGTAGGGGCTAAAGTACATGTGCTTACCTATACTAGTTCCTTAGTCCAACCGTCGCCGACTAGGAACTCCCCTACAAAGAGCATATCGGCCAAATTCTCACTTGGCTATGGGAAACATCAAAAAGCCAAGGAGGGCCAAGCTAAATAAAATAAAATACAAGGAAAATAGAAATTACAATAATGCCACTTGCACACAAGCAACCAACCATGGGCTTGACTCATGACCCTAGGCAAGGTTGCTTGTGGCATTACATGTCTTGGCCCTAACACGGAGCTTGCCCAAGATGGCGGCGTGCCGTCGTTCTTGCCGGAGCTTTCCAGAGCCGGAACAAGGTAGCATAGAAGACGTTGTCCATCATTGGCGGAACAAGGTATCATCTTCCGGTACATGATAAGAAATCGGCGGTCTCCGTCATTAATTTTGTCAACAAGATATTGGGGATTTTGCGAATTGGATGAAGATCATGTAATTCGATTGCAAGATCATAACTGCATCCTCCCCCACTTAAGCTGTCGGCGCTCTCGACGACTGCCTTGGGCTTGAACTGAGCTTGAAGTCTTCAATCTTCTGCTTGAACTTCTTCAGGGCTTCGGCATTCTCCCAACAGATCTCTTCCTCGCCCATCTTCTTCCACTTCACTAAGTACTGCTGCTAGCGCACTGTAACTAGGCGGTCTCCCCGCCCCTGCTCGAACTTGTCAACTACTCTCTCGGCCAGAATCTCTTCTACCTCCTTTGGTTTGTGTGTCTTGAGCTCCACATGCTGTCGAGTAGGCTGGTTGCGGGCTTGATCTTCTGCATCAGACTAGTAAGGTTTGAGGTTGCTGACATGGAAGACAGGGTGAACTTTCATCCAGGCAGGGATGTTGACTTTGTAAGAGTACTTCCCCACTTTCGAAAGGACCGGAAGTGGGCCTTCATACCTCCTGAACAACCGCTTGTCTGTGGAGCGCATATTCCTGATCTGTTCAGGGAGCAGCTTCACGAGCACCATGTCTCCTTCTCGGAACTCTCGGGGTTTGCGACTCTGATCTGCCCACTTCTTCATTCTCCTCGCAGCTTTCTCCAAGTAACTTCGAGCAATGTCCGCGTTGGCTTTCCACTCTTTGGTGAAGTTGAAAGCCCGCGGGTTTTTCCCCTTGTATACCTCTTGCACCGTATGAGGCAAGAGTGGTTGCTGGCCAGTCACCACTTCAAACGCGCTCTTGTTGGTGGCTGAACTCTTCTTCGAATTGAAACAGAACTGGGCCACATCTAGTAACTCCACCCAATTCTTCATATTTGCATGAACAAAGTGCCTCAAGTATACTTCCAACATTGCATTGAATCTCTCAGTCTGCCCATCCGTCTGAGGGTGATAACTTGAGGAGATGTTGAGTTCAGACCCCAGTAGCTTGAACAACTCTGTCCAAAACGACCCTGTGAACCTAGGGTCTCGATCACTAACGATATTCTGTGGTACTCCCCAATACTTCACCACATGTTTGAAGAAGAGACTTGCTGTGTCTTCTGCCGAGCAATGCTTCGATGTTGGAACAAATGTTGCATACTTCGAGAACCTGTCCACCACGACCAGGATTCCAGATACTTCCCCAACCTTCGGGAGATTGGTAATGAAATCGAGGGAGACACTCTGCCATGGACGAGTGGGTGTTGCCAGCGGCTCCAGCAACCCAGCTGTCTTCTGACGTTCTACCTTGTCTTGTTGGCAGATGAGACACGTCCTGGTGTACTCCATCACATCGTCTCGCATCTGCGGCCAGTAGTAACCCTGTTTCAGGAGGGCATAGGTTCTGTGCCACCCGGGATGCCCTGCCCATAAGGTGTCATGGCACTCTCGCATCAACATTCTTCGCAATCCATCCACCCGGGGAAGATATGTTCTTCCTCCTTTTGTCTTTAACAAGCCGTCCTCCAACCAGAATCTGCGGCTCTTCCCTTCTCGCACTAGCTTTACGAGGCCTTGAGCCACGGGATCTTTCTCCAAACCAGCCTTTACTCTTTCCTTAATGTCGTGGCAACTCCACTGCCTGACAAAGTTGCCAGGTTTCGAAGGACCGCAAGGTTGGCCTTGCGGCTTAGGGCGTCCGCAACTTGATTGGTGTACCCTGCTTTGTGCTCAAATTGGAGGTCGAACTCGGCGAGAAACTCTTGCCACCGAGCTTGCTTTGAGGTCAACTTCGGTTGTGTCAGGAAATGACTAACTGCAGAGTTGTCTGTCTTCACAGTAAAACTTGCCCCTAGCAAATAGTGCCTCCAAGTCCTCAAACAGTGGATCACAGCCAACATTTCTCTCTCATGGGCTGTATATCTCCTTTCCACTGGTGAGAGCTTATGACTCTCATACGCCACTAGATGCCCTTCTTGTAATAGGACTCCCCCTAGGGCGAAGTCAGATGCATCGGTCTGCACTTTAAATGGTTTGCTCAGGTCTGGCAAGGCAAGAACAGGATCTTCCATCACAGCCTTCTTCAAGTTCATGAAGGCTTGCTCACAGTCTTCGTTC
>NC_020496.1:38217472-38218727 GCF_000184155.1 Fragaria vesca subsp. vesca
TTTTTTTTTTTTTTTTGTAAGAAGGTATCTCAGGTTTGAGGGGGTCGCATTGCAGCAGGCTCTGTTAGATTCATTATCTTTTGAATTAAATTACTATTTTCGAAATTATGGGTAATTAACAGAGTTAACACTTTGTTAGATGACTTGGATAGAGTCACAGGGAAGGAGCCAGAAGATGATCGATCCTTATAATATCTCAGTAGATCTTATAAATTAAGAGCTTGCTTTATCAAGAATCAACCAAATAGCTAGAATTTAAAATTTAGGATTAATTTCAGTTTATCTTTCTAGGTTTGTGGTTAACATCATTGCAGTCTATATACTCTTAATTTGGAAAATTTACCCTCTAAAGTTTACAATTTTTATAAATCATACATGCTCAATTGTTGAAATTTCATCCAATTTGGACGTTAACGGTGTGTTTGGATGCGAATGAATTCTTGAAAATTTAATCAAAAATAAGGAATTCTCAATTTCTTAAGACTGTTTCCTCCATTTGAATTCTTATCCCGTAGAATTAGCAATTTCCATAGGAAAATAATCGTGAAATTTGGAAGCTTGAATTCCTCACAAAATAGTTGTCATTTGTCAATTCCCTTGACTGATCAAGGTTAGTCTAAATACAAATTTTTGTCATTTTAAACTCTAAATCATGAAATCCAAACGGAATTCTCAAATGAAATTTAAATTCATGGAATTGTAATTCTTATGATTTTAAAATTTTTATGGAAATTGAAATTACTTTATCCAAACACAACGTAAATGTTAGCGTGGAATCTTAGAGAAAGGTAACTAAAAGGCGAATTTTGTTATTATACGACTATTTTAGCCCTTAAAGTGAGTTATAAAGTCCAAATTAAATGAAATTTCAACAATTGGGCATGATTTATGAAAATTAAAAACTTTAGAGGGTAAATTTTCAAAATTGAGAAGTTAACTCCAAACCTCAAGGAGGTAAAATGAATTTAATCTTAAAATTTAAAAATAAAAATAAACACTCACAATGACACAAACCATATATCGATCTTCCAACATTGTTCAATTCCTCTGAAATCCAAATTGTAACAAGCATAACAAAGTTACATATGCATTGAATTGCTCGATCGATCTACAGACATGAACAATATTTGGGTGGCCCGGAGTTTGTATGACATGCAGAATATTAGAGAGCAAATAGAATATGAAAAAAAAAAAAAAAACGTTATAGCTATTAACACGTACACCCTATTTGCTATTCACACATCTCATGCATTTT
>NC_020496.1:38219824-38222195 GCF_000184155.1 Fragaria vesca subsp. vesca
TATATATATATATATATATCTCTCTCTCTCTAGATCCCCTCTCTCGTCTCCGCCGAAACCCCCTGCTGCCTTGTCCTCCCTCCACAAGCTCGTCTGCTACCCCGGCCTCCTCCACTCCAGTGTCCTCTTTGACCACTCCGATTTCAGCCTCGAACGCGAGTTCGACCCCAATCCTTCACCTCCGGATCGATCTAGTCCGCAGTGAAGTTGGCGTAGTGGTTCTGCGACGCACGAGGACGCGGGGGCCAAGGTCGATGCGGCAGACCACATCGTCGACGATGATCAGGTCAGAGTTGAAGTAGATGATGCGGAAGACGCCGGAGTGTAAGAGATCGGCAAGGTAGATGCACTCGTAGTTGAGCGGCTGTTCCAGACTTGATCAAAATCTCCATCAACGACGGTCGAGGAGCCACCACTGCCACCAACGTCGGGCGAACGACGCCGTTTTGTCGAGGAAACATCAGTTCTAGGAATAGGGGAATGGTAGTGGTTAAGCTATAGTTAATTTTTTTTAACTAGAGGTAAGTAAATATTTTACTAGGGGTCAATAAATAAAAAATTACTAGGGGTCAGTAATTTTTCTTTTGGTTTCGTTTTGGTTGGAAATTGTCTTCTATTTTCTTTGTTTTCTGTGTTTTGACAAATCATTAGGGTCAGTACAGAGGTCAATAGAAAATTACTGGGGTCAGTATGAATAAGGCAAATTGGTTATATGACTAATATGTTTGCAATCATTTTGGCTTATTGACCCAAGTTCAACTGACACCAGTTTTCCTTGCCAGGCTTGCCCAATATGCTACACTGAGGTATTTGGTAAAGGATCGACGAGCGAGAAGTAGTTCTGATTTTTCGAAGGGGAGCCTTCATATATTGTTCTTTGCTGTTCAAATTTGGTTTATATAGAGATGCTTTTCTTTTATTGTCCACGCCGTTTGTAGAAGCACTTGGTTAGGGTAGTGTTTGGAACCATGAAATGACTTCTTTCATAATTTGTCTAGTTTCTATGGTACTGATATTAGAAACAAAAAGCTTAGCTTCCAATTACTAAAATAGGAAGATTGTATTTTTCAGTAATCTGGTATATATACTATGATGCGAGATTGTCTATCTTAAGATGATATATTAAAACATGGTCTTTGGAGCTCTTGCAGCATGTCGGAAGGCATTTGGGCAAAATGGAGAGAACTGACCCCTGGCCAAAATGCACTCTACAGTCTACACCACAGTGTTGATTTGCATCATTCTCAGTTATCGGATCCCTACATATATTGAAGTAACAATATGAACTGTGCTATACATATCTTAGAACTTAACTGAGACCTATAGTTCATGTGTCATAACTGGTATCCTCGTTAGCATTTTGATACATCAGACGATCTGCCATAGCCTCCACTTGACTCGAATTAAATACACTCTACTCGATCGGATCGAATCAATTCATATTTTCAAAATTAAGACGTTTGTTTACAAAATTGAGCTAACAGTCACCAACCCAAAATTTTGTGTTTGTTCTAGGATATTCCATATCTTTCTAGATATTCTTTATGTGTGTCTTTGCCTTATGCCAATAGGATATGTAGTTAGACTAGATCTATGTATTCATATCCTTACCATACTGGTAATGTGTAATTCTCTATATAAAGGGCTCCTATCAATGAATGAGATACACATCTTTCACGATTCTCTATTCTCAATTTACTTTCACTTCATCACGTTATCAGCCCTTTGCTCAAACCCTTGAGCTAATAGTTTTTCCCAAACCCTAAAACCAAAAGCCGAAAACCCTCGGCCCTTCCTCGGCCGCCGCCGCCGCCGCTGCTGCCGTCGCCGTCGTTGCCCACGACTGCCGCTCCCCGGCCATCCGCTCCACTGCTTCCTTCTCGTCCGATCAAGCATCCAAGTTTTACGGTATGTTTACTTTACAACCCTAAAACTCTTCAAAGTTCAATAACCTCGGGGGAGATAAAGTGTTTTCTCCTCTTCTTCTACTCCATTCTATGCTTGGGACGGTGTCTTTGCAGGTTTAAAAATCCCGGTTATCCTCCCCGGGTCCAAAGTTGTGTTTGATGAACTTTGGTTATTGCTATTTTGAAGGTGTGTTTGATCACCTTCACACAAGTTTTTTCCGAGTCGTGTTTGATCGACTCCGGACATTTAGGGTTGTGTTTGATCAACCCTAGAGAGACAAACCAAAAGCATCGTATTTGAGTACCTTTTTCAGGGTCTCCAACAGAAAACTAATACGACTTGTTCTCTCTTGTATGCAGATGGACAGAGCATTGAATTTGACGTCCTCGACGCCCATGGTACCGAGTACCATCGTTGGGTCTCGGACATAGAACAGACCTTCATCGCTAAGGATCTGACCGAG
>NC_020497.1:0-18817 GCF_000184155.1 Fragaria vesca subsp. vesca
TTGCATTAAACAACTACTTCAAAATTCCAACCCATACCCTTGCACTATGGGATCTCAAGATTTAGAACGTAAAGTAAGTTGCAGATTACACATTACACTTGAACAATGAATTGTAGAAGTGCCGCCGCTCAATTATGTATTCCACCAAAATTGAAAAGAGGATCTGAATTTACAGTGCCACAACAACAGGCACATGTGTCCCTGATGAGAGATATTCCCATGTCTGGCTTAATCAGATCACTGCATTTTCATCTTCTCTAATTCTATCTAGTAACTTTCAAGCAATAATATTTTCAAATGTCAATTAAGCCACATCCAACTACTCCGCATGAAAAAACATTGAACAACATCATATGAAGCATGGTCACAGAAATGGAAATTTCTACCTGCTCAAGTTTTTTGGCATATTCTCTTCTGATGCCCAAAACCAATTCAACTGCACTTGGGTTTACTAAGTCGGGAGGGATATCAGAAATGTCAGAAGTTGCTAGTGTCAGAGTACTGCCCCTTCGCATAGCCTGAGTTTGTAAGAAGCAAATAGAATATAATCAAAATAATAACGATGAAAGCACTTTGCAAATAGATACTATAATAAAAAATAAAAATAAAATGCCAGCCTCTTGGCATTGCCCTCATTAATCAAAACAATAGCAAGGGAGTAAGCACAAGAGCAGTATTTTTAGAAGAAAACGAAAACTATGGCACTTAAGAGCATGTAGACAGTTCTGCTTGTATCTAAACTTGACAAAAACAGATCTGCAAATTACTAGCCAATAGAAATAAAAGGAAAAAAAAAAAACTACTGGTTCAGTGGTCATTTGTGTGGTAGGTCCGTATGTGTTGCCTGATCCCTAAAAACAAAATGCCCTAGGCATCCTCAACCAAACTGCCCAAAACCTTGTGGTGATCCTTATGTCCAAGAGATTACAGATACATAGGTCTCTTTAACAACTTTAGGACCACAACTTTATAACATGATTAGGGTTCAAATTCCGAAGCAAAATTTGCCGACTTAAGGTGAGACACTAGGTTTGTATTGTGATACCCAATTCATAAAAGTAGTTCATTTTAATAGCTTTTAATCCATTTATAATCCCAATTTTTCGTACCTTGCCATCTGTATTACTGTGCTATGTATCCATACAACTGAAATCATATACTAGAAACTCATATTGCAGTTTCATATTTGGAGGAATTCCAATGAAAATCAGAAGGCAGAGGTTTGGTATAACTGGTCAAAGAATATAGTTCTTGAAATAAATTACCACAAAGTTTGATACTTCCACAGTGCCCCAAAAAGAAATTGATACTTATCTTCTAATTAAGGTAATACACTTAAGCTCCCTCTCAATCATATCAAAGAGAAAAGGCTCAAGTACATAATAATTGCATCACCACCTAGAATATTTTTTGGATTCTAGTAATTAATTCAAAATACACTGGCACATAGCACATCTCACTTCAAAACAATCTGTTTCATATATTGCTGTTCAATTGATAATGAAAATCCATAAGTACTTACACTTTCAAGGTCATTTTGAATCTCAGATATAGCACGTCTCACTTCAGATCGGACTGTTTCATATATATTACTACTCGTGGTTTCATCTTCCAAATGAATAGCTTGAACCGACTGTAAAATTAAAAGCCATATAGTATTTCAAAAGCTAGTTCTATTAACCAATTTCCAGATGTAAATTAAACAAACCCATATAAGCAAGCTGGAAACTCCAAGTAATACAAACCAAATTATCACCAGAAGGTCCATGATCTATATTCATCTGTTCACAAGCCGCTTTAAAACTTTTCTCTTCAGCTCCAGATAAGGAACTTGCGGTGGAAACCCCATCTTCCCAATTCGAAGATTGCAAGCTGGACTAAAAGAGAAACCCAAACAACAAAAGGCAAAATAAACAACCAACTCTATACATATCAACACTAGGAGTCATTATCACAAACACAAAATCACAGAATTGGTTAATGAATCATCTTACAAAGTTGGCATGTGAAGGCTGGAAAGGCGAATGCTGACTGGACCATTTCTTCAGGCCTTTCAACTGATCCAACTCATCCGAGCTAGTTCTAACCAAATCACCCTTTTTGCCTTGCTCTGCTTTATTCAATGCAGATGTGCAGTCTTGTTCATCTTCACTCTATTCATAAACACAGTAATAAACTCATAACTCATCTCTACTGAACAACTCCAAAGTCGAAATGAGCTGAACTGAAAAGGGAAATACTAAACCTTGGAAATGACGGAACGCCCCCTGGGCTCCGGACACCGGGAAACGGAGCGGTTGCGACGGCCAGTGTCGACTCTGGACTGGCTCCGACCGACCAAAACATCGGCGTTCCGAGACACCGACCGGCCTCTTCTAGAATCAGCAGCAGTGGACGAGGTTGCCGGGGGCGAATCTTTGTCGGGTTTGAGTAGTAGCGGGGTTTTGGGGTGAAGCGCGGTTGGTGAATCTGAGGAGGACCAGAAGAGAGGGTTGTCTCTCTTGTCAATCTGAGGAGGACCAGAAGAGAGTGGCGGTCTTTGAGAAAGCGCTGACGCTTCTGGATCTTCGGATTGGTTTAGGGTTTGGCTTAGAGTCTATGTCGGTGCTCCGTTTAGCTGACGATGAAGTTGAGGCACCGGTGGGATCGCTTCTTCTGCTGGAGGATCTGAAAGCCGAGACCGCCATTCTTCTTCTTGTTAGAGTTGGATTCCGCCATTCTTCCTCATATTCACTGCGCTACCATGTTTCGTTGGACTTTCGAGGTTGGTTGGTTGGTTTTATCGAAACTACAGATTTATTACGTGTGCTTACAGTTGTGCGTGTATAATGCACATGGTTTTTATGTTAAAAAAAAAAAAACTTTAGTAACTTAACTTACGCTCAAAGTAGGTATAGTTTATAAATATAAAATGTTAATAAAAAAAATTATGGGTTAATGACCATTGATCTTGGGTCTTCTGAGCCTAGGTTATGTTAATCAAATCTGATATGATTTAATTTTATGTTTAAGAAACATTTAGAGAAATTTTAAATACAAATTTTTAATCTCTTAATACACATCCTTATTATTTTATATTTCACAAAAACATCCATCAATTATTAGAAAGAAAAAAACTTCATCTTCCCTAAAACCTAATTTTTGGCAACTGAGCTTTACTGCACAAAATGTGATATGAAAGAGACGATAGTCATATGTCATAGTGAGCCTAGTGCATGGAACCCCCCATTGTTTGAAACTTTGCCTTGTCCTCCAGCTGCTTATGGAAACTTCAAATCTGTGATTGGTCGGACCATGTTTGAAACTGATAGGGTGAGTCCTGAACACGCGAAGCGCTGTAACAAAATGGATTACGTGTGGGTTCCTACTGAGTTTCATGTATCTACATTCATAGAAAGTGGGGTTGATCCATCTAAGATGGTCAAAATTGTGCAGCCTATTGATGTGAAGTTCTTTAATCCAGTTGAGCATGAGCCATTAAATCTTGCTTCTATAGGGAAATTGGTCACGGGAAAGAAAACACGGAACTCAAAATTTGTGTTTTTAAGCATTTTTAAGTGGGAATATAGGAAGGCAAAAGCTGGACTACTCCAACAGTACGCGTACGTCTGACAGATTCTGTAACGGAAGGGTACTCTTGTAATTTCATGACCTCACGGTAACTAATTGTATTTTACTGCAAGATTAGAGGGCAGAAGAGATTTTGCCACAAATCCACTGTTTCGAAGGATTCGAAGTTGTAGTTTGGATCCGGAATCCAAAACGCAGAGAGATTATGTATGAAGCTCGTTGCTGAGAAAGCACAGTCGAATCATTTGGAAAGGATTCGAAGATATGGTTTAGATCTGGAATCCGAAACCCAGAGAGATTAGAGACGAAGCTCAGTGCTGCGAGATTAGAGTCCAATCAATTCGTCGTGCGCAAGTCTGAAAGAGAACGAGGGCAAGTTTGAAAGCGACGAGAGGGAGAGCTCTGGCAATATCTTGGGAGCAAGGTGTGTGAGGTGAGTAAAACCGTCAAAATCTTATGATTCAGTGACTATGATTTATCATGTTTTCATTCTCTTCCTCTTTATCTCGGTTGATCATTGAGCTGTTAGCTTTCCATTAAATTGTTCATTGCAACTAGTTCCTTGAATCCTTTCTTTCTATTGATACGAATTTCAACCCTAAGATAGCTTGGCTGCATGTACTTTGTTGCTAGTTGGATTACACATCCTTAATACTTTGGTCGAAATTTCTGTTATAAGTGAAGTTATATTTGTCCTTGATTCATAATTTCATTACACAGATTTTACGGGCATTTTGAGTAGTATAGAATCAATACATTATTTGCATAATTTGATTGAGAAATAAGAAAGATATGAATCCGTATGCCCTGTTTTCACTATGAACTTTGCTGTGTTTGCTTATGTTTTCATTACTCACCGCTATATATTTATTTGCTAAGTGCATTAGCATTTAACTGGAATTCGTGTATCTCAAAACTATTGCATTCTGCTTGTACTAACTTACATTACAAAAAAGGGGAAATGACTATTTGCACAATATTATTAACCTGTTTTAGTAGGCATTGGACAGTTAGCCATTAGCAATTAGCTTATGTTATTGTAATCTACTCTGGTTGAACGTAGATGGAGAAACTCCTTTTTGTTCCCTTCTCTCGGTCATGCAACATACCGCACAGAAGAGAATATGAGAACATGTACTTGGCTTTTAACTGTGCTTATTTGTTTGAGTATTAAGATTACTCCACCAAATGAGTTTTGATCCGTGTTAGTGTATAGCCCTACTTGGTGATTTTGATCCTTGTGGAGGTTGTAAAGAGGAGATCTCAAGTGTAATCTTACTATTAAAAGTGTATGTAAAGTACTTTGTGTGCCATCTACCTTGAGTTATTATAACTACTGTGTCTGCCATTTACCTTGAGTTAGTATAAGTATTGAGTGTGTCAATTACCTTGAGTTAGTATAAACAGCAAGAAGAAGTGATATGATATATCCATATATCGAATTGTATGAGACATACAGCAAGTTGTAAGTAATGGTCTAATATGCCATTTCCAATCTGTTTGTAGTTTCATACCTGTTGTCCATTGAGGGCCAATTTTGATGACTTGCCATTTAGTAAAATCCCTCTGGAGGGCCTCTGCTGATGTCGTTGCAACATTCAAACGAAATGCGTTCACATGTATAGTAGATTAATTTGAGGTGTTAGCGTGTTTGTGTTTGATGCTCATATCATTCTTAGAGTAGCATTATGTTGCACTAGGTATTTGTGATTGGAATCCATTTTGTTCTCGGTTTTTAATCCTCTTATAATTTTCATAAGATTTTCATTTCACTGGCACATGTCCCCGCCCCAACTTCCTAAGCATAATGGTGCACCTGCATTCCTGCAACTTGTGTTTTTCTAATGCTGAAGTAAAACTATTTTCAGGTCTTCTGGGCATTTTCAATATAATTGGATGTAGTCGTGATTACTCCACAATTAGTTTTGTTACAACGAAGTGTAAATGTGGATAATTTGACATGGCAGTATGTTTTCTTTCTTGGGCAAGTATATTACTCTTTCCCTCATTGTCATGTGCTATAGAATTGAATAACTAAAGGGTGGAAATTACTTGAAGTTCAAGTGAATATAGTTTTCTTGTAAATTTTTGCTTTCTTTTCTATCATTATTCACAATCTGATTACCAGATACGTTATGAATAACAATTGGGTCTATTTTGATCTCATTTTGTTTTTCAATCATAATTGAGAAGCCATTATTTGAAATGCCGAATTCTAATGTAACGGTGATCGTATCTCAATATATGCAGTAGGTTTTCTTCTAATGAACAACAGTCTAGCGCCAATATTGGGCCACCATTTAGCTTGGTAATATTGATTCTAAAACCAAGATGTCTAGCTATGAAATGTTTGTATTGGATGTATGCTAGTTTCTGTTGGAGTCTAAGAAACGTGCATTTCTGTGATACCCAAAATAAAGAACCACATTTTATTAATACAAAGGGCATCTGAGGAGCAATACTCGTTATTTATTGCAGAATCATGTGCTGTAGTTAGTCCAACTTTTGGACTGTTAATCTCTCCACTTTTGGGAAATTTTTGTTTTTAAGGACCCTTGATATGAGAAAGAATGATAGTAAAATACCAAATAT
Organism: Fragaria vesca subsp. vesca; assembly: GCF_000184155.1. NCBI lineage: Eukaryota > Viridiplantae > Streptophyta > Magnoliopsida > Rosales > Rosaceae > Fragaria > Fragaria vesca. The sequence continues at coordinate 6,163 of NC_020497.1, forward strand.
CAAGCTCTTTGTGAAATTCCACCAGAGTTTTACAGAATGATGGTTAAATGATTTTGCATCATGTTAAGACACAACTACTTAAGCAAGAATTGAATATCAATAATTCATCAAAGTACTATGCTAGGTCATCTATGTGCTCACCTAGCCTTCAAAAACAAGATGCCATAGACTGCAGCGGACCTTCTAATCAAGATGAATTCAAGAAACACAAAGAATCCCAAAAGCTGACAAGAACTTTAATTCATCCTAAATCTCGTCCACCACTACGTACACCTTCATATTCTTCAACAATCCGTGTACTTCTTTCTACCAAAATACATGACAGCAAAAACCGTAAGCCAAGAGAACTAAATTTGGCCTTCTTTCCTTGCCAGAACCAAGATACTGTGAGCATAGAGCAGGATCTTCCAATTCGCCTTGAACAACTGTCTCCCACAAATGTAAAGTAGCTTCACATCTAGTTTTTGTGATTTCATGCATTTCCTGCTATAGTTAATCAGCAGAGGTATCAAAAGGGTGAAGCTAGATTGTTAATGAAACTTTTATTCCATAACTTCTCAATGTAAGATGTTCAGCCAAAATTTATGTCACCATTTCCATGTTAACAAAATTAAAAGTTTATATTTTCCTTCAGTTTCTTACACTGCCTAAACAGTCAAAATATAAATCAGTGACAGTTAACACATAATTGGATGACGAACACGTACGACTAACCACGAAACAGTACGGAGGTGTGACATAAGGTGGCCATGGTGTTCCAAGAAACTTGCTAGTAAAATTCTAAAGTTACATACTGAATCTTGCCTCAAAGAAATAGCGCCTAGGAGAAGCTGGATGCAACATCCTTTGTCAACTCAACAAAAATTCTTAATTTGATGGGGACATGAGTATCAAGAAGCTGAGTTTCCATCTCAGAATTATGGACCTAAAATCAACAAAGGTGTATTGGTAATTAATTACAGCACTCATTAATATTTGTGGATAAAATGTTACACTTCTCCTAGGCGGTATCAACGAAATCATGAGAACTATAATAACAAATTCGTCCAACTATTCAGAATCATCTTTCTCTTGTAAACAGATGTCTAAAAGCATTTGTAAATATATATCCTCTATGATATTACTCATTTAATCCAATCCTTTATCAGTACCTCCCTTTTAGTACTCATTTAATCCAATCCTTTATCAGTACCTCCTTTTTACTAAACTCTATGATAAACTACACAATGATATGTATGCCTTATACGCTATTAACAAGAAAACTACTCACAGTGATGAACAATTCAGGGTCCAAATTACAACGAAGTGAAAGCGTCTACTGCAGCAGGATTTTGACTGGGGAGAATTTCAAGGACGTCACTGACTTCATATTTAATAGCCTGATATGCATAAAATTAAAACTTCACTTGATAAGAAAAAGAACGATTCACGTCAGTTAAATTACAAGTAAAATTTTAAGAGTATTGAACTACTTACAGATGAACCAAATTTAAATTCGAACTGATGCGCCTCCTTATCTTTACAACTTGATTTAGCCAACGGTTGATTTTTGACCTACATGAGCAAGTTCAAATGAGTGGAGGAATGCATGTGATGAAAAACATGCAGTTCGAATTACATGTGCTTATGCAGTTACACAAAATTGAACTTTCTAAATACTACAATATAGAGTATTGACATCACCAATTTAAGAATGCAGTCAGGTTTATTCTTGTCAAGAGAATACTTCACAGCAGACTTCACAGCAGACATTTTGCGAGCCCTTTCAATCTGCAACTCAATGTGATTCAAGTATGAGAAAACCACAAACATGAATTAATTAAATACTTCATAAAAACTATGAGGAAGGACGTACTTAATACCAATTAATGACATATCCACTCAAGACATCAACTCCACGTCCAAAAGGGGACTAATTCTGGTTAGAAGGGTCAACTCGAAAAATGGAACTAGAGTCTGTGACTTTTGTTGACATCGACCTATCAATGGAAGTAAAAGACTTAGTAGTCTAGAAACATGCTTATAATTATTCATCTTGCCTATGTTCTACAAAGTAACCACATCAGTTATACAAAGAATGGAACTTAACAGAAAAAACTACATGAACCAGTTGAAAGTTGTGAATCCACCTTGTCAATGTCATGATACACAATCTGAACTTTCGGTTGAGCCATCAACTCCTCATACAGTCATACGGAATCAAAAAGTCAGGCCACTCGGGAAATAACTGGAATCGATTGTATCCAACATTTTCCACAAAGATGCCATCCAAGGATCCAGGGCAGCTTCATATCTATCCACATAAAAATACATAAATCACACACTCCCAAACCTAAAATATAACCAAGATTCCCCTAATAACTTTTCTAACAGTAGAGTAATACCCAGACGGGTGCTGATCATCTCCTAAACCTCTTTCCACGATAGGTGTTGCCCCGAGATCCAAAAGCCTTCTGTCTAGCTTCTTCGCAACAAATTGTAGCCGAAAAACATACATTGCATATTTGTAAATTTCAGAATCACATCTAATCACAACAATCATGTCACAGATGAAATAAAAGTAAAATAATAATAAATAAAAAAAACTTAAACACAAAACAAATTGAAGTAATTACATTAAACTTCTGGTCACCAGAATCACCCAAACCAAAAACAGCATAGAGAAGTCCATCCAGCCTTGCCTACTTAGATTTCTCTGCAATAGATATTTTCAAAATCCCTGCATATACAGAAATAAATAATTATATATATATATATATATTTATATAATTAACTTCATGGACGAATTGATCACATACTAACATATCGAAATTTTGAGAAGCAAACACCATGGAATCGGGAGTGTCACCCTGTCCAGTGGTAGAAATAACTAAAACTACAGTGAATCATTTTAATGAAGAAAAGGAAGGGAAGAGCATTACGGCGTCGTATTGGTCGAGCGAGAGAGGTGGACGGAGCAGCATCTGCGCTCGGCTTCGCGGCCGATTCGCTCTGTCTTGCAATTTCCAGCTTCAACCCATTCATCAATTCATCGATTTCAACTTGTGACCAAAAACGCCTCTTTCAATGTCGAAATCGTGGACAACGCTCTGCTCCAGCTTCAACCCCTTCTTCAATTAATCGATTTCAAACCCCTTCTTCAATTGCCGCCAATTCGCCCTCTCACTGGCGGAGACGTGGCTGACAACCCTAGAGTCGGATACCACAAAAGCCCGTAGCTTTTAACCAGACGACGTCGTTGTTGACCGGAACGGCCGTGAACCGGGAAATCACATCGCTGCCCCTCGAAAATCATCTCTGCGGTGAGAAAACTGCCACGCGTCTCGGGACCACAGTGGCGTACGGTACTTCGGCGTAGTCCAGCGCTTTCCATATAGGAAAGGATGGGATGTTTTGCTGAAAGCATATTTGGAAGAATACACTGTAGTAGACCGGGTTACTTTATATCTTTTAACAAATCCGTATCACTCGGAGAAAGATTTCAGCAATAAGATAGTGGAGTTAGTGCAGAAATCTGGAATAGAAAAACCAGTGACTGGTTGGCCTCCAGTTTATGTGATCGACGCTCATATTGCCCAGTCTGATCTAACTTGAATATACAAGGCAGCTGATGCATTTGTTCTTCCGTCAAGAGGGGAAGGATGGGGAAGGCCTCTGGTCGAAGCTATCTCAATGTCATTGCCAGTGATTGCCACAAATTGGTCGGGACCAACAGAGTATTTGACAGAGGAGAATAGCTATCCCTTGATAGTGGATAGGATGAGTGAAGTAATGGAAGGGCCTTTCAAAGGAGATCTCTGGGCAGAGCCTTCTGTTACTAAGTTTCGGGTGTTGATGAGGCATGTAATGGATAATGTCAACGAAGCCAAGGCCAAAGGAAGAATAGCAAGGGAAGACTTGATCACGAAGTTAGCTCCGGAAAGTGTTGCAGATACTGTTATCAAACATGTACTAAATATATTTGAAAAGATGGATTGATACTTACTTTGGTTGTTAATGGCATGAACTATTTTTCTTTGGCCGGTTTAGCTATGATCAGGTAGCGAGGCTTACACCACAATCAGTTATAAACAATACCTAAAATTTTTATAACAAACTGTAGTACACGTACAACAGTAATAATATCCTAATTGGTTACCAAAACTGGTCCCTATCAGCCCGAATTTGCAATCAATCTATTCTAGCTCAATGCTCATGCATAAGACTATAAACACACGCGAGCAATTGATCTACCAATATCCCCACCTAAAATTGAAGTTTTTGCTTGGCAGTTAATCAGGAAAGAAAAAGAAAAAAAAATATTCGAACTACTAGGGACCATGTCTTTACTAATTCTGATGTAAATCAATCTTGTGCTCTCTGTAATTCTGACTGAAACTCTAGATCATTTATTCTTCTTTGGCCACAGACTTTTCCCGACTCTTTTATGCTGCATTGTAATTTAGGCTTTATTGATTGGTTAGATCATATTGCTTATTTTCAAACGGACACTTAAGCTGTAGCCTTAAAAACTGCCTATCATACTGTATTTGGAATTCAAGAAATAATGTCAATTTCAGAAATTAATGTGCTTCTCCTTTTCATATCTGTTATAGTGCTGCCAATCCTTGCAGCTTCTAAAGTCTACTGAGGCTTTAGCAGTTGGAGCGGGTCTTCATGCAACCTTCATTCATGGTTTTCATGATTTAGAGGGGGAGTTGCTCATTCATAGTATTAAGTATTAACGAAGCTTGCCATATTGCTTGGGAAATCTTGTTCTTGGTTGGAGACATCAAACTCCTCGGCTTCGCAACTACAAATATCTACTTGTAAACATGTCAGAAGCAAACTTTCTAACAGATGCTATTGCTCATACTAGTCATGGTTGTCCTTCTCAAGGCTTAAGTCTAGTTCAATTCTCTTCCTCCTGCAGCAGTCAAGCTTTTCTTTTACACTTTTTTGAGTTCTGCTTTTTTTTTTGGTCAAGTTTTTGAGTTCTTCTTGTCTAAGGTTTTTCTTTGTAATTTTGGTTTCTTCCCCAACTCAAAATGCTTCTGTTTGCCACCCTACTATAATTTTTTTATCAACTTCTGTTCCAATTTTATAAGTTGAAAATCCAAATTTTGTAAAGCACATTAGTCTTCAGACACATTGAATGGTCTCCGTTCAAAGTTCAAACACATTACTCTTGAAAACCTTATACATACACTACAAATACAACAATTTAATAACAAAGTTTACATGCCAGCAAGTTTACAGAAGCCCTCGTTCCTAGTTTGGTTATCCCACATTGAAGAGCTGAATTTTGAACTGGGTCATTTGACATTACAATACTCAGAATGCGATAGGATCATCTTTTGGAAGAGAATGCCATGGAAATAGAACCTAGTTTTAGTCACCCTAAAAAGATTTGAGTGATAAGACTAGGGGCATGATCAATGCTCATCTTGGCAAGGGAGTCGGGTTATTCATCTATATTTTCAATCCCAGCAAGGAATCAGTAGCTAACCAAATAAAATAAAAAATTGGTGATTAGCATAATATACCTCTAATCTCCTTCAATATCTGCCTTGAGCTAAATCCTAAATGCAATCTACTTTTCCGCAGGCCTACTATGTTCGTTCGACACAGATGAAATACCATGCTCGATACACTGGACAAAAATTCATTGTCAGGGAAAGACATAAAAGGGCAAACAAGGAACTATGATTGTAGCCAGCTCATGCTCTACCCACACTGTAACTTATTTTGGATATTTTTGTCCAAGGATAAACCAACAATATCATTTGAGACCAATTAGTTGGCCCACAAAAATCAATGCCTGATATACGTACCTCAAGAAGATATCCGTGCAGCCAATCCAATGTTTGTGGGAATGTTGTTGCTGATATATTGACTACCGTCAATCCCTGTTAGATATAAATGACAAAATAAATAACTGTAAAGTGTAAACCATTAGACCAATCACAGATGTAATGAATTGAAATGACATGAAGACATACCTGAGAATTGAATGAGCAAAGATAGTCCTGGATGGTCTTTAAGTTGCTTATTAGTTTATCTTTATCCTGGGAATGAAAAAGAAAGAAAAAGAGATTATGATACAACATTACAACTCATACGCTATCATAGATGCCGGAAGAAAGCAAGTAATTAAAAGCTACCTTTTAATGAACACTCCCAAACACTTACGCTTAATCAGTGTATTTACTTTAGACTGGTCTATCCATCCTAAACTAATATCTACCACAAAAACAGGGAGCACAAATACTTAATACCTGGACTAGACACTTATCACTGAATGTACGTGTTGAGATCTCCTCCTCTAGCAAAGCCTGAAAAGAGAAGTTTTAGGAAAACAGATGATTCAGACCAAGAGGGAATAATTGAACATAACAACAATAAAACTAAGTAAAATGATCTTGAAGTTGCATCAAAACCACCCAGAAAAATTTCAATTCAAAGAAAACATATCTAAGAATCGATGTTCTTTTCCCATATACGGTACTAAACAAGTTTGTTTTAATGATTCCGATTCAGGAATTAGAGGCCTATGATTCAAAGAGAGAGCCGGGCAACAATTTTGTACTTCCAGTTTTACCTACCTTTGTCTATTATGTGCTAAAACATGCCCAAAAATAGTGTCCAAAACCTATTAATGGAACACATTCCAAGTTACTTGTGAAAATGAACCTAAAGAAACCAAGGGTTAAAGATTTTAAACCAAAGAACACACACACACACAAAGTCACAGACCAAGGAGACTGAGAAAGAGAAATTCGCATAGAATACATTTGGAAGAGAAATGCAAAGTCGACCACCTTATGATCAAATTCAGCCATTTTCAGAACTATAGGTATAATTATTGGTTCCGGACCGGACTTCTCTTTATTGACAAGAGAACTTTTGTCCGTCTCTTCACCACTAACCTTTTCACCTGTAGCACCACAAAAGTAGTTAGAAAAGTGAAACCTTAAATGCTCCACTATTTTTTTTCACTTCAACATTTTAATGCATAAGTGTGATTCTTGTCGAAGTTTGTGTGTGGGTAGGGCTTTATGGTTGTTGTCCATATAAATGTAGTTTTATGAAAGTTTATAGTTCAACCCATAACACCATAAATGGCAGTTTTAGAAGTGAAATCTGCACTATATTTATAAGAATATGTTTTGAAAAAAGGAAGATAATAGTTATTGAACAGAACATAAACATTGTGAGCAATATTTAGAGCAGTGGTTCACGGTTTTATCAGACAAACTTGCAGCAAGGTTAATAGCTTCCAGGTAACCTGAGACATTGTTGACTTCGTTACTTAGTGTCCCTTCTTCAGAGTTGACATGGTCGGTATATAGTAGAGAATTAATTCCCATCTGTGTTTTTGAATCATTCGCTGCAAGATGGTTTGTGTCAAGAGTTTTCTCTTGCACATCGGCTAGTGTCTTATTTTCATCATCCATTAGATAAATGCTTGGATCCAAATATATTCCCTGCCATTAGAAATAGATTAATAAGACTCGAATATGATACAAACAAAGACCAACCCAGAAAAGAAAAAGAAAATCCTCACAACCTACAAAAGAAAAATCAACAGAATCCATCAAAGAGGTATAATATTAAAACAAGACCTGAACTGGGAAAAAAAAAAAGAGCGCTCCCCAACCTAGATAGGTCAGACTAGCTGGAGTGTGACCCTATCAAGAAGTTATACAACTGCATAATGCAGAAGAACCACTTAAAATATTAGGTCTCTTAAAGAGGTACACAATGAAATATGGAGAAGTATTCTTTAGTAAAACAGTCTAAAATTCTCAGGAATGTTAATCAAACTGATTACAAAATCTGAACGCCTCTCAAGAATGCAAGAGGGTCATTTTAACAGCTAGAACCACTAAACATCCACCAATAAATGTACATTTTTTTTTTTTGAAAAGAAACAGGTTTTTATTAAGACAAAAAACAAAGAACAAAGAACAACGAGGCGGACAAGGAGTAGGAAAGAGAGCACAGCAACAGCTAAAGGCAGAGCAGCTCAACTTTAAGAACTACGACTAAACAAACAGATTATACTACAGCTGCTTCCCAATAAAGAATAATGGAAGAAAGACTATAATCCTTAAATTCCTTAGAAGTACAAGTCCATAAAGATGCCCAGAACTTGACTCTCTGCCACAGGTCTTCCCTCTCCACCCCACTACAGGATTCAAATATTCTTCTATTTCTTTCCATCCAGACCACCCAGACTACTGCTAACACCCCACAACCCCAAAGAACTCTGGCTTTATTCCCTTTTCCAAAAGCTGAAAGATTTTCTTTGAAAAAATCCTTCCTCTCTGATGGAGCTGTCCAGACCACTTTTGTCTCCCTATATAATTTCTTCCATAAAAAGTTAACAACTTCACAATGAATAAAGACATGATCAACACTTTCCCTTGAGCTTTGCACAAAATGCACCAATGAGGTGAAAAACAACAGCCTGGTCTTCTCCTTCAAAGAACATCACAAGTATTCATCCTCCCATGTGCCACAAGCCAACCCAATATTTTTACCTTAGTAGGAGCCTTGGAGTTCCAAATAAACTTTGCAGGCGCAAAGATCGGGTCTAGTCCACTACTAATTAAGAATCTATGAAAAGATTTGCAAGAGAATTTCCCAGTAGACTCGAGCTTCCATCTCCTTTCATCTTGTTTGGATTCCACTAAACAAACATTTTTTAGCTTAGCCATCAACTAGGCAAACTCCTCAATCTCCTGATCATTTAAATTTCTTCTGAATTCAAAATCCCAACTCATCGGAAAACTAGAGTGAACAACTAATCTTCCCACCAAAGAATTGGTATATCTCGAAAGTCTGAACAGCGAAGCAGATGGTCTTTCTTGCTTGCCCTCTCCAACTCCATCACAAAAGAAATTTTTCAAAAGAGATTCTATCCTCTTAGCAACTCCCACTGGAATCTGGAACAGAGAAAAATAATGTCGGAAGGCAGCTTAGAACTGCTTGAATCAATGTCAGCCTACCACCTCTTGATAGAAAAGCTTTTTTCCAACCCTCCAATCTCTTCTCAACTTTCTCTACTACTGGGTTCCAAAACGAGGCTTGTTTTGGGTTGCCACCTAAAGGAAGTCCAAGGTATTTCATAGGCTATGATCCGACCTCACAGCCTTGCTCACTAGCCAGCCTTTCTAATCTCTCAACCTCTGTGTTTACCCCAACCAGAGAACATTTAGATCTATTGATTTTCAACCTTGAAATCAAACAGAAGCTTTCTAGGTCGATGTTTTGGTTGTTCCAAGACTGGTCATCATCCTTCAAAAAGAAAATTGTATCATCCGCAAATTGCAAATGAGTAATTTCAACCTCTTCCCTCCCAACTACCAGTCCTTCAATCAGATTGAACTCTCTTGCCCTCTCCATTAATCTGTTCAAGACATCCACCATTAGAGTAAAAAGAAAAGGTGATAAAGGATCACCTTGCCTTAAACCCCGGGAAGCGCCGAATTTTCCCCTGGGTCTCCCATTTATCAAAATTGAAAAATTTGCCAACCTTAGGCAACCCCCTATCCAATTCCTCCATCTTTCTCCAAAACCTTTGCTTTCCATAACATAGTTCAAAAGATTCCACTCTACATGATCATATGCTTCCTCAAAATCAATTTTAAAGACCAGCCCCTCTTTCTTCTTCTTCCTTGTCTCATAAACTACCTCATTAGCCACCAAAACTGCATCTAACATTTGTCTTCCTTTTATGAATGCATCCTGAACACAGGAAATCGTGTCACTTAGAACCTCTCTCAATCTCCAAGCTAACACCTTTGCAATAATCTTGTACAAGCTTGTTATCAAACTGATAGGTCTGTAATCCCCCACTTTGAGTGAGTTTGCTTTCTTTGGTATAAGGCAGATGTAGGTCTCATTTGTCACCTTGTTCACAACTCCAGTTGTATGAATTTCTGCCAGAACGTCGAATACCTCTTTCTTGATAACTTCCCAATATCGTTGTAGAGCCGAAAGAGAAAACCCATCTGGACCTGGAGATTTATCTATATCACACTCAAACACTGCTCTTCTAAATTCTTCTTCTTCGAACGGTCTCTCCAGCCAATAAATGTACATTCAATGTACCAATAATTGCACAAATTCTCAAACATAAGAAAATTTATTGGAGGATAAACTGGGTAAAGGTACAATCACCATCTACACATGACTTAGTCACTAAGAGTACATCCTGTGTACTACATCACTGCACCTCATCCTCTTTCTCCCTCATATTTTCAACAATCTACTATTTCTCTCCAGATGTGTTCCACCATATTTAAAGCTGCCCAACACAACATAGTTCCGATCTGCAATGATAGATTGGGGACACGCTAGAGCTTTGCTTTCAAAGTTCCTCCAGTTCTACCACCAATGTTATCTTCGGAGGTCCTCTACTCTTATTCCTGATGAAGAGTGCAAGTGGAGAACCTCTATGTTTATCTACAGTCTCGTAAGAAGCATTTCAAGCCCAAAGGCCTAATTTGCCATCCTGTAAACAATGAAGGGCCACGCTGGGATCTTTCGCGGTTATATAAACGGCTGTTATTATTAGGACTTGCTACTAGATTTCTTCAGGATTCATTCTTGATGCAGAATAGGAAGGTTATAATTATTTGGAGTTTATTAGGATTTTATTAGGTATTATTCTAGCTGTTCTAGAACTATCTTAGGCTCCCTAGAATGAAAAGGATAGAAGCGTTATAATGTTTACTTGAGTGAATAAAAGTTTTTATATCTCTCTGGGTTTGTGTGATGCAACCTAACTCTAGGTTTAAGGCCTAGAACCCTAATGGTGTGATGCTAGTAGTTGTTTCCCTCTTCCCTTGACTTTCATCTCCTTGTATTCATATATCCCCACTGTTCCTTGAACAACCAGAATCCAGTGGACCAAAAGGTGCCCATGGAAAAAAAAAAAAAAAAAAAAAAAAAAAAAACCAAAGAAGCAGAAGCAGACTAGAGATATTAGATAGAGGAAGATACAAAAGGCTCAACTTCCACCATATCAAAGCAGCACTCAAAACCTACAACTGCTATGCAATCTAAAACAATAGAGGAAAGGGTGTAAGCTCTAATCTCTAGAAACAGAGGCCTATAGAGACTCCCAGAACCTAAAACCTCTCAAAGCGCTTCCTTCCCTGCGGCAATATAGCTAATACTTTCCATCCAGACCACCTAAATCACAGCAGATTTGCCAAAAGCAACTGGCTTTTCACTCAACAGATCAATCCTCCTGGTTGAACTTCCCTAATTAACCTATGCTCCCTAGACAACTTCCGCCATAAAAAGAAAGAAACTTCACAAATTCATGTACAAAATGATCAACACGCTGCCTGTGTCTTGCACATAACACATCAATGAGGAGAGCAGCAGCAAGGTCTCCTCTGTTGAAGAACATAACAAGTGTTGGCCCTCTCGCCCACCACAGGCCATTCCAAAACCTTGACATTAGGGAATCTTGGCTTCAGGGAAAGCCTGCTGGAAAAAGGCTATTAGGATTTGCACAAGATTGCACAAGTCTCCGGTCTCGGTCTCCTTTCATCAGATATCTACCGATCTTATTTGTCTCAAAAAGCCAAGAAAGTGCATAACTCCCTCACCACTTCTTTTTGAATTCTTATAAAGCCAAAATATCATATCACAAAAGCCTACTAATCATCTTGAAGGCTTTGAAAAAAATGTACACAGAAATAATGATAAGAGTATTTCTTACAGAAACTTTCCTATCATAGACCATCCAGCATCTCAGAGTTTCAAATGCAGAACAACGTTGCACTAGATAAAGTTAATGCAATTTATAAGATTTTTTTTTATACTTGCAAAGAATCTGTAGAGCAGTCTGACTGAAATGAAAATAATATCACACCCAACAAATATTAAGTTATTAGAAGTTCCTGTGTTTTTCATAAGAAAAAGAGAAAAAGAAAGGGAAAAGAGGAGATGAGATTTTTTTTTTTTTTTTTTTAAGATGAGGAAAGGATCTCTGATAGAAGAGAACATAATGAATGTGGAGCATTAAGATACATTCTGCAAAGCAAAAACATACCTCTATTATTATTGGCTTTCCATCTTTCATTGCTTTCTTCAAATCGCCAGCCAATCCTGGGAAGCAAATGTTGCAGAAATCAGAACAGAGATTATTGATCAAAAGATAGCACAAATGCAGGGAAAAATTGTCATTGCAAAAAGAGGAACCGCTTGATTGGTCTCACAGATCAAAAAAGTTACCATGACTATCTAAAGACTAGCTTCAAAATTAGACATCAACCTGTCGTAGCAGAATTAGTAATAGAAAGACTACCTTTACGTACAATCCTGCATTCCCTACAAAATTCAGTAATTAACTCCTCAGAGGAGCTGAAGTCTCGCGCCCAAACAGGAGTAGATGTCAATGGTGCACTGGATACCATGAAAAGAGAGAATAAACACCCTAAAATTTATGATAAAGTAAAATTACAACAATGTACATCCAAATGTGTGAAACTAAACAAAAGAAGTTGAAGTAAGTCATACTCTGTTGATGTGCGCAGTAATTCGTACACCATATCTGTCTGCAACATTCATGAAAGGAAAAAAATAAAGATCATAGGTATCACGGTGCAACTAGTTAGTGGGTGGGTGGGTGGGTGGGTGTGTGTGGTGGGGG
>NC_020497.1:19285-35818 GCF_000184155.1 Fragaria vesca subsp. vesca
GGNGGGGGGGGGTGGGGGAAGAGAGAGAGAGAATCATGAATGCTCCACAAATAAACAATGTAAAAGGACCTGCAAGACATTGGGCAAATTCAGCCTTTGTGCGAGCTGGGTAGCAATGGTAGACTTGCCAACACAAGCAGTTCCACATACGAGAATAACTAATGGCACTCTTTGATGATGAAATCTGAAACAAGAAAAGAATACTTGGGAAATTTGACCATCTATCTTTATTTGTTCGCGGTTTGATAAAAGTAAATAGACTGACCTTGTCATCATCTTGTAACGATTTATGTACTCTTCCCCATAACCCCTTCGTTCCATAAGCTGCAGAAACAGAGAAATACATCACTAAACTGCATTACATTGTTACAGCTGCAAAGTTGATATTACCTTGAAGAGATTAGCTTCCAAATCAGATTGGGATCTGCAACACAAGAGACACAGAGTGATACCCAACAATGCCGAAATCAAAATAGAAAAAAGAAAAATTAAAGAAAAGGACATACACATCAAGTAGGCTGTTGTCTATAAGCAGCTTCTTGAGCTCCAGAGCGATTTTAATAGCAACATAATTAGGGATCTGAAATCATAATCACCATCTCAAAACCATGAATAGGGATTGATTGGGGTTATTGAGAAGAGAGAGAAAAGGATAGAACCTTAGTGACGGTTAACATTCGGCTGAGGAGAAACCTGGAGAGGACGTAGTAGTGATCGGCGTTATCACCGAGCCAGACCTTGACCTTGACAAAGTCGTATTTCGAGGAAGTGTTGCGAGAAGAGAACCTGAAAGAGAAGTCTTCTTCTTCTTCTTTGATCACTTGCTGCTTGTCTTTCCTCATCTCCCTCCTCTCTCCACTTCCACTTCCCTCGTCAACACTCATGGACTCCTCACCTAACCAACATATACACCTTTTCCACTTGATCAACAACCAAAACTACATCATTTCCAAACAAACAAAACACCAAACAAAAACAGTTTTTCTTCTTTCCCCAATCGACAACTCTTTTTCTCAAACGTGTAAGAGAATCAGTCGTTGTGTTGTGTCATGTGTGCATAATGTCTATTTAGATACGTAGAGTTTTGTTGATTTCATGTTTATCAGATTGAATAATATAGTACATGTTGTCTACTATCTTATAAATGTTGATTGTAGATTCAAGTGGATGTAGTATTCGATGGCATGGTGTATCACTATAAATGTTGTGTTCTTGGGTGTATGTTTACGTTTTATCGTGTTTCTACATAGCCTACGAGTTTATACAGAAACAATTAGCTCGTTACGATAGGTCTTGTTGCACTACTAACAGGCTTATGCGTGAAGGTCAGCCTTAGTATCTAGTATGTAGGCCCAAGCCATTAAGTGGCATACCATGACCTGTCCAAGTGCTCTTTATCACCGGGTCATCACCAAGACACTACATCGGCTCTGACTGACGCAATCTCCAGAGTAATTTAGCCATGTCGACCAGAGTCTCACCATGTTAGAAAATATTAGACTTTAACACTCACTGCATTATATTAAGATAAATACAAATGATTTGGCTAAATACAAATAACAAAAAATATATGACTGTTGATAGTAGATATTAGGGCTGGAACCGGTACGGTTACCGGGATTTTTTGGCCAAACCTCCTACCGAGCCGACTCTCGACGGGTGAAATTTTGATACCACTACAGGCCGACCAAGTTCGTATCTCGGTAGCGGTATGGTTGGGCCTCTACCGAAGCTTATTGGGCCTCCGGCCTCCGAATCTGCCACTTTTTTTAAATAAAAACAAAAGCTCAGACCAAAAAAAATCCACAACAACTATTTTTTGAATCATTCAAACACTGCAGAACCCTGTAATGTTTCAAAAATAAGCAACACAGTGATTCAAAGTTCAAAAAATGTATAAACCAAACATTTTGCTGTGTCTCACACTTAAATTCCAAACCAAGTAACAAAATTACAAAATGCAAATCCACAAACTCAGTATAATTGTATAAGTGTCTCACAAGAAATAAAAGCAATAAGGCACAGACCATTGAAACCAACCTACATTCCTAGAATCCTAGTCCAAGACATATGCAATTCTGCATTTAGTGTCTTACAAGCCACAAACCAACTTAAGTACTTAACATTAGTACACACTACACAAGTACACAACTTCAAATCAACGGTCTTAAATAGTCCTAATTCCTAAACACTAAACAGTCATGCACACCTGCTGCTAACATGTCATACACCAAATCTCAACCATAAAATCCTAAAACCAAACAAAATTTCAATAATCAATATGAGTATATGACACTGAATTAGACAATCAGTAACTCACAAGTCACAACTACAATCCAAAATTCCAAATAGACTCACACAGTCACACCTTATAGTTTACAATGACATAAAGACCAAAACCCAATAGCAATGCACTAAAGACCAAAACCTGAAACAAATGCACAAGCAGTCAAGCACAACTCACAAGTCACAACTCTAAAATCAATAAAGTTTGAAATATAAATTAAAGTCTGAAATAGTTTAAACTGAAATAGACAAATAGTAAAGACTTAAAGAGTTTAAAGTCTTAACAAAAAAATAACTAAAACATCATGACATATATGTTAACCCTGGATTCCAAACACATTGTTGGCCAGCCTGGCCTGCTGCTACACATTGGTTTGCCCAGAGCTTCCAGTAAGCTCTGTTGGGGTTGATGATGCCTCCTGTCCTTGATTGAAACTGTTTTCTGCAACTAAATTCAATTTACCCCATCAAACTTAAGGGCTAAAACCAGTTACGTTTTGTTTTAATTACGTTGGTCCTTATACTCCGAAACAATATCATCTAAGTCCAAAATTTAAATTTTTATCTAAAAAAACCGAGTTTGATCATTCAAAAATGACATGATTGACATATTTTCATCGTTAGAATATTTATTTACTTTTTTGTAGATTAAAAAACTCAAACGTGAATCCTCTTTCTAGGTTTTCGAAAGTCAGCAAATGACGTTATTTTCGAGAGGTGATTCTGCATTGCGCCGGTAGTAAGTTGAGCCGCGGTGGGCCATGCTGACGTGGCTCGCATATGTCCACAAATTTTGAGTTTGAAGGGCAGGGGAGTAACTTCACAGTTACCATCCGTCAAGAGTTAAGTGTCAGAGGCATGGTGGATAAGGACCACGCTCACTTTCCAGGGCGTGAGGAACACATCCAACGTGAACTAACCCGAGTTAGGGATGTGAGAGTGGGAGGACGTTACTGAGTGAGGCACTGAGGCATGAGGCAACCCTAAAAGGAGAAACAGAGCTGCTGGTATCGAGGAGCCGAAGAGCAAGGAGAGATGTGGAAGCACATAGCGAGGCATAGTGTGGCGAATTCATTCAGTGGCTCTTCCTTCTCCTCCGAGATAGTCGGACTCACCGGCCGCACTCTCGGGTAACATCGCTCAGGAGTGCCGCCGCGGACCTACGACGTTTTGTACCGCTGGGTTCTCAACAAGCACTCCTCAACACACACATACAGCTCTTGCTAGGGCACTGAGCTTTCTGAAGAGCCTGCTGATGGCAATGGTTTTGTTGCTGCTTAGTTTGTAACCCAATGATAAGAAATGAACTAAGAGATTTGGATTGTGATTTGGGCACCATGAATAGACTGGGGTTCAATTAATAACCCGTTTATTGTGTACTGAAATTGTAGATTCTTCATTCTCGGTGTCGATTCCTGCACCATGGCGTGAATCGCTGTCGCTGCCAAGGCAAAACTGGCCATTCGGTTTGTCCCTCGTTATGTTCTCTGCCTCATTACATTGTACAATGTATTTGGTGTTGTTTATTCCTTTTGTTTTTCGTGTTTGTTTGAATTGTAGGAGTTGTTCCATTGTTTTCTATTACAAATGGCTCGGCTCCTTCTCCGGACATAGGGAAGGATGTGTCTGGTTTCTCTGTAGCGGGAGAGAGCCCAAAGCCATGCTGTAGTGGGTGTTTGGGCAAAGATACAATTGCAAAGGCCGCTGTGAAAGTTGGCCCTTCTGTTGTCAGTATATCTCTTCAACAGGGTAATGTCTACATTTTCATTGTTCTTTTTGAAGTTTTGGCAGTATTATTTTGATGTAGTTGTGTTATCTGGAAATTAATAGTAGTGTTGGCTTGTCGACTTTGATTGTTGTAGGTATGTATGGTGTTGGTGTTGGGAACGGTATAGGCTCTGGAACTATAATTGATGAGGATGGCATGATCCTAACGTGTGCACATGCTGTGGTTGATTTTCATGGGCTGAGAGCTTCATCAAAGGGGAAGGTCAGACACCATTTGCAGTTTCAATTGAATGCATAGATGGTCCTAGCATTCCTCATATATATTGGAAAACAGGTTTAATTACATACAAACTGTGTTAGTACATTGTTGCGTATGCTGTTAATATGTTTCTAAAATTTGTTATTTGGTAATAGATCGTAATCGTTATTAATCTGTTATTAGTCTCCCACAGTTGATAAGTCAGTGTACTTGTTTCAGGTTGGTGTAACTTTGCAAGATGGTCGGACATTTGAGGGTACTGTGGTGAATGTGGATCTCCAGTCTGATGTTGCTATAGTAAAGATCAATTCTAAAACTCCCCTTCCATCAGCGAAATTGGGCACCTCAAGTGGACTCCAACCTGGGGATTGGGTGATAGCAGTTGGCTGTCCACTTTCGCTTTAGAATACCGTCACATCTGGTATTGTAAGGTAAGACCAATAGTGAGTGATATAGACTTCATTTGCTTTTACCCGTTATACAATAAACGTCTTAGTACACGTACAAATGCATGCTAAATATGTCTAAATGAAGCTTTAATTTCCTTGACTTTGTATTGTATCATGTTCGTCATCTATGAATTCACATTTTTGTGAATGGTTGCTGTAGACTGTAGAGCAAGCCAGCATGGGGTAAAACTGACTGTTGCGGGACTGTGTGGGAAAAATTTAACGAATCCTTTTGACATTTTCTCTTTCCTTTAAATATAGTTGTGTCAACCGCAAAAGTAGTGATTTGGGGCTTGGTGGACTGCGGAGGGAGTACTTACAGACCGATTGCGCTATTAACCCGGTATATCTCTCTCCCTCTCTGCATGTGTTTCCTTATTTAAAGTTGTGAATTGAGGAGGATGTCTGTCCAAACTTGGGGTTCTTCTATGTGTGCTTATAGTATTGGATTTATCTACATGAGTGATGCAGGGGAATTCTGGGGGACCTCTAGTAAATATGGATGGAGAAGTTATTGGTGTTAATATCATGAAAGTACTTGCTGCCGATAGATTGAGTTTTGCTGTACCAATTGACTCAATTGCCAAAATAATGGAGCACTTTAAGAAAAATGGGTACGTCTTGTTTCAGTGGTATAAGAGTAACTGGCATTAGGTCATATACACCTCTTTAATTATTTGGATGACATGTTTGGCAGGAGGGTTGTTCGGCCTTGGCTTGGACTGAAGATGATTGACCTAAACGATATGATAATTTCTCAGCTCAAAGAAAGAGATAGTTCATTCCCAAGTATAAAAAGAGGGATTCTCGTACCTATGGTATGTATTCTAGTTGTTTCTTCATTGTTGTTTATTATTACGAGAGGAAAAGTACCTAGGATTGAATTCGTGCTTGAACTCGAACTCGGTTGAATGACATAATGCGTGTTAGGTTGTTCAGTATTCAAGCCATGAATACTTTGTGTTGTAACTGCTGAATATTGTTCATCTAGGTAACTCCTGGGTCACCTGCTGAGCGTGCTGGGTTTCGTCCTGGTGATGTTGTTAAATTTGATGGAAAGCCTGTTGCAAGCATCATAGAGGTATTGGAACTTCTGAATCCTTATTCTATAATCAAAGCCATGAACTTGGGTCTTTTATTAATAAAACAAGTTGTGAACTTCTTTGGGTGAATACTAGTGGGAGAATGTGCAAATGGCAGCAGTTTTTTGCTGAATGAGTTAATAGTAGTTGCGTATTAAGAATACTTCATGTATCTAAAGTCCTCATTGCCTAACCTTACAAGAGCAGCTTAATACACAATAAGGGATGCAGTAAAATGTGGAAACCAAAAGGATACTAAAATAACTTGTTATAAACTGGATGGCATAAGGTTGTGGATTTGGATCCTGAGAAACTAAAGCTTCTCCTGTTCTGTCTTCCCCGTTAGTAATCTCGTAGCTAGTAGTATATATATGATACTGTATTATGGAGGTTTATATGATTGATGAATTTGTGACAGGTCACTGAAATAATGGGAGATAGAGTTGGAGTACCATTGAAGGTGGTCGTGAAGAGGGCGAAAGACGAGATGGTGACTTTGACTGTAATAGCAGAGGAATCCCATACAGATATGTGAATGACAAGCTTTTGACCGTAAAACTCCCTCCCCCCGACAGTCATCTGACGAAAGCTTACATGGGATGTGATTTTAGTGATGGATTCATGTATTGTAACAAAGTCGATTCCTTTACATATACTTCTTAATGAAGAACCAGTTAAACAGTGTAAAAGGAAGAACATCACTTCTACAATCTCTGATGAAACATTAGTGGATATAGGAATCTTCGCAGGGCCGTAGCCTATCAAATGCGGGACAACTTTGCAAAACACACAAATCATGCAAAGCAAATGTTAGATCATCTTAGCAATGTAGTACATCAACTTTCGGGTTTTGGGGTTTGAGATCAAACACCAACAAGCACCCACCATTCACAACAAGCACTACCATTTCAGCTTTCGAATCGAGACTTTGACAGAATTTCCCGCCGACGATGGTTTTGGATGTAAAGCCCATCTAAACTCATCCATGAAAAAAAGTTAAAATTTAAAAGTTAAAACCGACTAATTTTTGTTTTGTAACCCCAATAATATCTCTCAAAAAAAAACCCAATAATAGGAAGACAACAGCAGAGTGTTGTCCTCACCAAAAAAGGCGGGGGTTTTAAGAACGGGCACGGCACGTCTACTCACGGGCTGCAAAGCATGGGCATGGCACGAGCACGGCACGTTTAAAAACCGCCCGGTACGGCCCAAGCCCGTTAACAGCCCGGCCCGGCCCAAGCACAGTATTCTAATAGGTCAGGCTGGACCTAGATAAATGAGCCCATGGGCCCGGCCCGAGCAAGATAATTTGAGCCCCATGACCCGGCCCGCTATAAAATATAATTTTTTTTCCATTTCTAATATGAAGATAACATATTTATAAATAATAAACTTAGTTTTGAGTGTGAACAATAAACTTATATACTAATAATTATTTATTTGAATATGAATTTAGATTCTCTTAGACTCGTAAGAAATTTTTGCCTAAAAATTTATTAATTATGAACAATAAGCATTTATCACTTATTTCTTTAGTTGTTGACAAAGAAAAAAATAATTGATAGATTGTGTGAATTAGTTTTGGTTTGTAATCGTATCATGTATAATTAAAAGTTGAGATTATGAGAATAGAAGTGGTGGTATAGGACATTCACCTCGACTATTTTCAATTTTTGACACGAAATGGGCTCGACACGACCCGTTCATGGGCCCAGGCCGGCCCGGCCTGAGCACGGCCCACCACGTTATGAGTCGGGCTGGACCTTATATTTGAGTAAATGGGCCGGCCCAACCCGAGCCCGTTAAGAAGTGGCCCGTCGTGGACCGGCCCAAGCACGGCTTAAAACCCGATTAGGCGGCCGGGCAGGCCCAACCCGGCCCGTTTGCCACCTCTAGCACTGAGTAGTTTAGTTTGCCCAACCAAACCAACGTCACTCAGATCATCAACTTCCATTTCTATCCAACATGATCTATTCTCTGGTTTTCACTCTAACAGATTGTTCCTCCTTTGAAAATTACCCTTTGGGTTTTAGTATCAAGTAAAAAAATAAAAATATAAAAAAATCCCCAAATTTATTTTCGATAAAATCCATCACATTAGTCATACCCTATGGTCAGGGTGTGACATCGATAGTCTCATGAGGAGATAAAACGGCCATGCTAAAAAATTTACCTATTTTCGTCATTGATTGAGCATCGGTCAACTCAGTCAACCCTAAATTGCTAAACACCTATCAAGAGAAACCAAACAGAAAATAAAAGGAAACTCAAATCGAACGGTGTTATAACGAAATACGCGGCATTACGAGTATGTGAGAGTATTCAGGACATATTTCGGACACCCGAGCTATTTGTTACGTTTTTCTATAGTATACGGTGATTGTTTAAGGACATCGAGGATATTTTCTAGTTTTTCATGATGACAAACCACAAATTTTCGGGCCCAGTTGTGATGTGGGCCTCGCCAGTGGTCCGTGACATTTTTCCGACATCGGAGCTATATTCTATGCATTTTTAAAGTTCTGATATGGTGGAAAAAAAGTAAAACTAATGCGTCAAGTGGGTTAAATCTCATTATGATTTTTTTTATTTAGAAATCTTGCGAAAATTGTAAGAAATAGCTTGGGTGTTTGAAAAATTCCGCGAAAATTAGTGCGCACTCAGGGTGATGCGCTCTTTCTACCCATGTAAAAATTTTGAGAAAATAATATATGCGTGACGGGACTGCTCTTAGGGAGGAAGAAGGGTGCATGGGGTTGACCGGCTTGACCAACATCGAAACGACGGCGGATGGGATGTATTCTTTACCAAGTGCCTCTTACCACTCCGTAGTGACATTAGTGATGTCAAATTCAACGTTTTTTCATTTTAACACATTTTATTAAATTAAATCCTAGTATGCCTACTAATATTGTTTAACTTTGTTACTTGGTTATGTGGTCAACAACACATTATACAACAACAAAGTGGAGGAAACATATTTTGGCTAATCACATTGATGATGTCAAATTTAACGTTTTTGCAATTTAGTACGTTTTATTCAATAAATTCATAGTATGACTACTAGTTGACCGAGTGGATCGAGACTCAAATGTTATCGAAAATTGATGAATTTTTGTCTATAGCCATATTTAAATACACTGATCACATCGGACAATCTAAATTTTTTTTTTTTTAAATTTTAGTCATTGAAATCATGTGTCTACTAAAACGGTATAATTTATATAATATGATTTATGCAAGTGTACACCTTTGTGAAACAACTATATCTTGCTAACAAAATTTTGAAAAATCATCCGTAGGATGTGATAGGTATAGTGAAATACGATTATGGCAGAAAAATCACATATTTTCGATAACGTTTTGACTCCGATCAGGGCGATCAACCATATTTACGTTTATTCTTCCCTATCCTTAGCCCTATCGTCGAGAGGTTAAATTCTCCAAATTTTTAAATAGGCTGCTACATCTTATCTATGTGAGAGTGTGTGTGTGTTTGCGCGTGCACGTGAAATAATCGATCAAAATAAGTCAAGAAGGGGTGGGTAACAACGTTTTCGTGTAATAAGTGATGTTAGTTTAAGGTTGACCTAGTGGATCGAGACTTAAACGTTTTAATAAAAAAATATATATTTTCGATAATGTTTTTACTCCGATCAAGACGGTCAACCCTATTTACGCTTATTCTTCCCTATGGGGAGCCCTATCGTCGAGAGGTTACATTCTTCAAATTTTTAGATAGGCTGCTACATCTCATCTATGTGAGAGTGTGTGCGAATTAATCGACAAAATTAAGTCAAGAAAGGGTGGGTAATAGCGTTTTTGTGTAACAAGTGACGTTGGTTAGATAATATGAAGCATTCAAAGCTAGAATCCTGGCCTGCATGAGTGGTAAAACGAGCAAACAAATATATTGGTTAGATAATACAACATGGCAGCCGTTTTAGGTCGTGGCCTGCACTTAAAACTCTTGACATACCAGAAACAGAAATAACAAATTCCTAATACCAAAACATCAGAAACTCAGCCTGCATCACACATGATACGCAAAGGAAGGAAAAAAAACAAAAGATGCCCGCAGTATTGGGTCACATACTCAATAATAGGAGATGGAAGAGAAAAAAGATGAAGACACGATGAAAAAGCAGCAAGTAGAACCAAGTCACACGACAAACAAGAGAAACAAAAACACTGGTTTGCATTTCCAATATTGCGTACAAGGAACAATGAAATAAGCTTGTCATATATACAATATACAGAGAAAAAAAATGTTCTGAAGCCAATTTGAAAAGCATGAAACACAGGTGCCACTAAAAACATCAGCTAAAGGAGAGTGATGGACAGATATACAACTAACAAATCAAAGTACCAAACATAAGAGCATCGGATACTCGGTTTTGCATCACCCACAACTTCTGGAAGGGGAATCCAAGTAACTCGTCACTTGCCCAAAAGTGTGCACGAAAAACCATGTACAGCATTAACAGAAAAGGATACAATAAGACTAATGTAAATATATTCAGTCTCGAAACCAGAAAAACATAGAATCAAAGTTTTGTTTTACTAAAGAGATACAAGAAAATGCATCACAGCAAGAAAATTCTCAAACTTAAGAGCATCAGAAACTCAGATTGACATCCACAGTAAAGTCTTGGGAACCCAAAAATCTTCACATGCCCAATATCTAGAAAGGCAACAATTGTACAACTGCATTTACAAACAAAAATTAAAGAAAACTAACAGAAAAACTATGTAAGAACTATTTGTAAAATTTTCAAAAGGAATCGACATAAAGGATAGCAAATTAACCCAAAGAAAACATACACAAAGGGGACATTTCAGTACCACAAGAAACACATCAGAAAACTCGAGCTTTCATCTTTCAAGATGTCTTGAAGGGGAATCCAAGTAAACTCATCATTTGCATAATTATATGAAGGCACAAGCAACAATCGACCAAACAATACCAAAATAATCACCAATCCATTGTAAGCTAACACAAAAATGAAGAAACAAACCTGATCAGGTTGAGCAACATCAGAAAATATGACATCAACCATGCCGACAAGCATACGGTATTTCGCTGGATGCCTAGCATCTTCAATAATTGGTATAACATTAGTTCTCTTCTTCGCCATGTTTACAAAGTCTCTACCACTTCTATGTGAAAACTCAACAGCATATACACATCCGGTCTACAAAAATAACAGCAGATATAAGAAGCTACTCTCAATTAAAACAATCAAATAACTTCCAAAAGAAGGTTCACTAACAGGGCCAACAAGGTCTGAAACATGTGAGACTGGTACCGGAAGCAGCCCCCAGGTAGAGAACCCTGGCACCAGGTTTCTTCATCAAATAAAACAAACATCATTAGACTGATAAAAAAATATATCAACAACCGTGAATATCGAACAGAATGCCACTAAATCAAGGAATCAAAACTCACAATCCATATCTCATCAACACCACCAAGTATAGCAGCAGCCCACTTGGAACGTAAAGGGTTCCAAATCCCGTACTCGACTTTAGTTCCATCCTCATTCTGAAACAGGCAAAAATGTACTTCAATTTAACAAACACAATAAAGAACCACACGAAATAAAATAAAAAATACAGCATACATCATGCACAAACAAGTACATTAAACAGCAGAGGAGCAAACTACCTGAACAGAAATCCTCTTCTCATTGTAGACGGCTTCTCCGGGGACCATGTTCCTGGTCACAAGAGCATCCTCTTTACCCTTAGCAAGGAAAACCCCAGCATGTCTATGGGGCTCAAGGACAACCTTGGTCCCACCCTTCATTCCTCCACGGCCCCTGCCTCTTCCACGGTCACCACCACGGCAGCGGTCACCTCCTCGGCCTCCACTTGGCTTAAACCCACTACTTCTCACCAAAACCACCGCCTCCACCCCGGCCACCTCTTCCTCCTCCATCACTCCTTCCACCTCTGAACCCACCAGATTCACCACAACCTACACATAAGAACCCACAAATCAATAAACACAAGCAAACCCAGAAACTATTACATGCTTCATTAGTGAATAATTAATTAAACATCACAAAAGTGGGTTCAATATGAACTTTCATATACAAAGGGTTTTGGGTTTTGGAAATACTAAACTGGGTACAAGCATTTGAGCACGAAACCAATTTACAGAGCTAAGAAACTGATGGGTTTTCTTAGAGTAAACAGAGGCGGAGCAACAAGAGAGATGAATAAGAAGATAAGTGATTACCTCGAGGAGCTAGACGCTTCACTGGACTCGTGCTTAACCCTCTCTCACAGCCACAAAGCTTATCGTCGCTGCTCGCTCGACCCAGACGCGATGGGCGAAGGCGAAGAGGATACTGAATGAGTGGGAATCGGTTTATTACTGCCGACTTTCACTAACGTCCCTAACTCTCTCTAACCTATCCACTTTAGAGCATCGCTTTTGCGTTAAATTTTAATTAAATTAACGAAAAATATCATTTTGGCTAGAGAATTTTGAGATGCGTCTATATCAATGCTTTCTATTTTAGTTAGTATTAAATTAATATTATTTTATAAATAAAGATTAAATAGTTTATATGTATTTATATACCACATTAAATAACTTAAAAGAAATATATTAAATTATAGAGAATCACATCTCACTACCTACGCTAGCTATATTTAGCTAGCGAGATAGCTAAAAATTAAAATAGTTAAATATTGGCTAGTCTGTTGGAGCTCCTAAAATACCCAAAAAGCTAACACACGTTCTCTAAAATAGCTAAAAAGCTAAAATAGAGTCTGATAAAGATGCTCTTAACCATGGTTGCCCGAACGTGTTTCCCACTCGCTACCAACTCGCCCAGCCGATAAGATTCTTGCCTCTGACACTTGTGGACCCCTTTTGCTTTCTGTTAACAGAAGTTTTCAGCCCAGCTTGAGCGCAGCGCAATGCAGAATAGCTCATTTTTAAATCAATATTAAAATTTTGGACTTGGTTGAACTTGGTTGAGAGTACAAAATAAAAAATCATGGACCAAACTGATTTTAACCCTAAAATTCAAAGGGTTAAACTGAATTTAATCCTTAATTTCTTCTAGTTCTTATCGTTGCGTTCTTTGATCTTTCATCAGAAAGGACAGAAAAATTCTGATGCCACTTAGACTTCCAAATCATATCCACCTAGTAAGCCAAATATTGTAAACCCTGAGCATCCGTCTGATCAACTCAAAATCTGAGGCTCCATCCGGCTTTACACCTCCAATCTTTTGGGGGAGCACAAACGGTCAAGATAAGAAACAAGCATTAGTGACATTAACCAAATAGCAAAAATATACAACTTTGTAGTTCAAGGACAGGCCACACAAGAAACTCTGAGGTCAACGAAGAGAATAGAAACAATATGCTTCAGTAGGTTAAATAACTACAGCAGAAAACTAGCAAATTCATCGACAACTTCATCGACGCCTATTCCTGGCGTAGCTTGGAGATGCTGTTCCTTGTGTGCCTCTATAGTTTCTACTGGGAGAATCCAGTGACCCCCTAAAGGAAGCATAAGCGCGTTTGGCTGATTCTGGTGCTGAGTCCAATGGAATTGACTCAACAAAGCATGCTGTATTGATGTGAGTCCTCTCAAGCTCTGCTTGAAGTAACTCAGAGCTATACTGCTGGGCATGAGCCTGAAGCATTTAACAAACTAATTGAGTTAGCAAATGTATAAATAAACTCAGCCCACAATTTATAACCAAGGTCATACAGGAAGGTTCTTATGTATACCAAGCTCATAGTGTCATTCATGCTTACGCATTTGTGCACTAACCATCAACAATGACTATTGTAATCAAAAACATCGCATTATTGACTAAACTGTTCAAAGTACTGTTAGATTTAAAGCATTCTATGCAAAGAGTTTTTAACAAGATAGTCTTCTTACAATCAGATCATCTGGTGACATAGTCATCCCTGGCGGTTTATCATCTGTAACTGCATCTTCACTCCCACGCGTCGCTCGCCGGTTGTGCCCTGGATTCTCCACATTTTCAGTCACAGTTTCAGTTGCTTTATTCAGAAGCAGACCTTGTAAAGACTTCAGAGCCTCTCTTGCATCAGGTGTAAAATATGGATTTAAAATCGTCTCGAAATATTCAAGCTGCATTATATACACCAAAAGAGAATGCCTTAGAAACTAGGTTGCAGTAGATCTTTCCATATGTAAGCTAGATGAAGATCCTGTCGAATTGGGTGTATATAGAACAAAAACTTACTTTTTCAGAGGATGCAATAAAACAAGAGTCCCAAGAAATGGAGTAACTGCCATTATAATCAGTTCACCCTACATCAACCTAGTACAAGGTTTCTACTAACAAAGATACAACACTAACTTTTACCTCAAGCATGAGCTGGCAGAAACCATTCGCGTCAAGGGACCTAAGCTCTTTTGTACTGTTTTCGTGGACCAGGCTGATAAAAGTATCAATCAGACCTTCTACAAGAATGCCAAGTGTCCTGTCCAGAAGAGGCTTAGCCCCAGAAAAAACCTGCAAGGAAACATAACCAAATGAAGGATAGGAACATATATACAGCTTACCATGTTACCATGGAATATTGCCTGAGAGTGCTGTTAACTTGGGATCTAAACTAAGATAAAATGTAAAAAAGTGCACAAGTATTAAAGATAAATACTAGGTTTCCACAAGTGCTGAAAAGACTAATATTCAAGATAAATACTAGGTTTCCACAAGTACCTCTGCATGTACAGCTACCAAAGTGTGCAGCAACTCAACAGCAGCATCACGTACACCCTGAAAGACACGTCATATAATAAGACTCCTAACAGCATAACAATGCTCGTTAAATAGCTATAGAATAAATATTACAGGTACCAATGACAAGTTCATTGATTTCTTACTTTTACAGCAGGTGCTGCTCCCCATTGAACACCAGAATCTAAGAAATAGTTCGAAGCAGCTGTTCTAATCAAATTCGCCTGTGCAACAGAACTGTTTTAGATCATGCAAAGTTTCACACAAGGGACCAAAGAAAAGTAGGGCACATCTTGAATTCATATAAACTTAAAATCTGTGAACAATTATTATAATCAAAGACCGGGTGATCTGACTGCTTAGTTATTTTTCTTTTTCTTTGTCTGGATCTTTTGGTCCCACTGTATCCGGGAAAAAAAAAAGGGGGTGATCTATTCTTTCTAAAGGGAGAGCATGATCAACAAAGAAATGGTATACTAATGTAATTAAGGAGATTGTACCCAATCCTATAGGCTAGAGAAGAAAAATATATGACCTGTGTTCCACTTAACCATCCAAAGTTCAAACTGGTAAGTATAGACATGAAGGCGTCAATTCCATGAGATAATTTTCACTTCTGTAACATGGGGCTACGTGGGCCAGTTGGTGCACAAATTTAAGTGTTTTATCACTCCAATAGTCCAATACCTTGACTAGAAATTAATATAAAATATAATTCTTTTTCATTTCCATTTTCCCCTGTCTGCTCTACTCTCACTCCAAATCATAGACCAGCGACACCACACCCACTGCATATTTGTTGAAAAGAACCAGCTTTTTATTGAGACAAAAAGCAAAGAACAAGGAGGCGAACAAGGAGTCCGCTGAAAAAGATAAGAGGGCAGCTAGGACTAAAAGCATAGCAGCTCGTCTTTAGAACTAAAGCTAAACATAGAGATTAAACTACAGCTGTTTCCCGGAACTAGACTATCTCCCACAGATCTTCCCTCTCCACCCGACTATAGGTTTCAAATAGTCTTCTATTTCTTTCCATCCACACCACCCAGACTACCGCTAGCACCCCACAACCCCAAAGAATTCTGGCTTTATCCCCTTTACCAAAAGATGAAGGATTTTCTTTGAACAAGTCATTCCTGTATGATGGGGTTGTCCAGACCATTTTTGCCTCCATAAATAACTTCTTCCATAAGAAATTAACAACTTCACAATGCACAAAGACATGATCAACACTTTCACTTGAGCTTCGCACAAAATGCACCAATGAGGGGAAAAACAACAACCTGGTCTTCTCCTTTGAAGATACACCACACCCCCTGCCATATTTCAACCACCCTCTCTTTATTATATGAAATCGATTCTTTTCTTTACAAACATCAACATCAACATCACCATTGCACTATAGCGTGAAGCATAGGAGGAAAGATTGATTCCGATAAGGCCAGAACGGATCCGGTATCTGTTACAAAATCTCCAAATCAGAATATAAAAGAAGGGTCCCAATATTCCAAGTTGGCCTAGGAACCTCATGACAAGGTTTGTAGATGCTTGTGCCAAACACAACACCCCTTGCAATCTTGCAAGGCCATGAGTGGTGGCCCCAACAGTTATGCAGTTGTAACTTTGTGTTCACTATATTTATTTCTTAGATAAGTCGAGGAGTCTCGAAAACAAAAGCTAATACCTAGTATTTGCAATATTTTGTTTCATTCATTTCCTCAGACAGAAAACAAAGATGAATGCAAGATAACTGAAATGTATTTAGGCACTATTTCAGGTATTACACTCACTCAATTTCTTCAAAAACAGACAACCAAGTTATCAACCCATACCTTGCTGAAAACCATACCAGTAATAAAAAAAATAGAACACCAATCCTAGCACCCATATATCTATTTGACAAAGGAAAGATTCAACATAGTGGCATGTAAATGACATGGGTGTGGCTTCTTCTTGACTCAAGTTTGTCCAATCTAGAGCCCCCCCCC